>NC_054385.1:64044002-64365252 GCF_017654675.1 Xenopus laevis
ATTAATCAATGGGCTTTATTGATGCAGTATAATATAGCCTTTTCACTCTGCTCCCTGATTTAGTGGTATTCTATAATCATAACTGCACTTCTTGGGATATAGGGAAGGCGATTGTGTGTTAACAAACTGGGAAGTGGAACGTCTATATAATCATCTCGAGACCCCTCATTAAGATTTCTAAGCAACAGTGAATGTTCTGCTTTTTGGGATGCCTTGAAGGGAAACATGGGGGGTTCTTTACCCATAAATTTTATCCTTTGGTGAGATCAATAGTTTTTGGGGTGACTGTCCATGTTGCTTTAACCAATTGTCATTTTATGTTTGCTTTAATTTGAAAGAACGATTACATTGCACAGGATTTTTTAAGGTGTTGTTTAATGTTGATATTTGGCATTTTATCAGTTGTTCGAGTTAATACGTAGGGCAGATATTCACAACGCGTTGGGCTGGCCCGGTGTTTAAAGCAGAGGGTAGGGGAGAGATTAGGGGTGCATGCTGGTTTGCTGTTTTGGATACCTCTGGAATTCTAGCAAGATTGCTCTTACTGCAACATTTTCATATAGCTGTATCCTTGTTATGCGCTAAAAGCCCCCTCACAAAGGTTGGACTACAGATGTTGGGGCTTTAACCCAACAAAATCTAAAAACCTCTGTACGGTGTGTTTTTCAGAAAGCTTCTTCCCTACAAGATTTGTTATTTCTAGGGTAGGGGTTGGAGGATGGTCCGTTCTAAAATTGTCTGGGTTTATTTTACTTCCTGCAGACTTACTCGTTGGGTATCTCTTAATAGTGAGGGGTTTTTTTTTTTTAATTTTTATTTTCCTTTCAGAAATGTCTGCTGCTAGAGATAACATTTTTTACAATGCACCTTTTAGTTTCTATGTACATGTTGTACTCTTTCTATGCCCTCTCTCCATCATTCTATGCACATATAGCCATTTTCTGATGGTTTTCCATATCAGACTTGTATATATCAGCACATGCCTGCTGTACAGTTCATAGCTATATACACACAGTTCCACCAGCCCTCAACATGATGCAGATTCTCAGTCATTCAACAGGCTTCATATACTGAAATTCCCTGTGCCCTGCCTCCTTCCTAATTCCCATTGCTTGGAATGAACATTAAAGACAACTAAGCTCATTGTTTTGGTGTGATCATTTTAATAAGATTGTGGTTTTTTTAGATTGTTTTTCATGACTATAATGGGAATGTTACTTTACTGGATACCTGGATGGCTGTCAGTATTATTGCATGTATTTTTATGTATGCAAGGCCTCTTTCTGTCAGAAGTGTCTGGCAGTTATTGCTTAGTAAACACGAGCAGTCTGCCATTTTTTGGCTGGGATCTGGATAATGTTTTTCTAGAGACAGTTTGCAGGCAGAAAACCATATGCCAATGTTTTACAGGTATGGGATCAGTTATCCGGAAACCTGTTCTCCAGAAAGTTCAGAATTACAGAATGGTCTCCATTTTATCCAAATAATCCAATTTAAAAAAAAAAAATTCTGTAATAATAAAACAGTACCTTGTACTTGATACCAACACACATATAATTAATCCTTATTGAAAGCTCAACCGCCCCATGGGGGTTATTTATTGTTTACTTGATTTTCTAGTAGATTTAGGAATGAGGATCCAAATTACGGAAAGATCTGTTATCCGGAAAGCCCCAGGTCCTGAGCATTCTGGATAACGGGTCCCATACCTGTACTGAATAAAATGCAGGACTATATAGAGCTATAAACACAACAAAGCATATGGACATGTTAAAGGTACAGTAACACCAAAAACTAAAAGTGTTTTAAAGTAATGAAAATATCATGTAGTGTTGCCCTGCACTGGTAAAACTGATGTGTTTGCTTCAGAAACACTACTATAGTTCATATAAACAAGCTGCTGAGTAGCAATGGCGGCAATTGAAAAACAGCTATATGGCACAGGATAAATAATAGATAACAGATAACACCTTTATGTTCTACAGAGCTTATCTGTTATCTGCTGTGTAACTTGAGCCTTTTTCTCCTTTGAATGGCTGCCCCCATGGCTACACGGCAGCTTATTTATATAAACAATAGTAGTGTTCTATTCACGAGTGCAGAGCAACACTGCATTATATTTTTATTACTTTAAAACAATTTAATTTTTTTGATGTTGCTGGTCCTTTAATTTTGGTGTTTCAATCCAGTATATGGGGAATTATTCTGGTTTTATTTGTATTTAAAGGGGTGGTTCACCTTTACGGTAACCTTTAGTATGTGATATAATGGACAATTCTAAGCAACTTTTCAATTGGTTTTCATTACTTATTTTTTATGATTTTTAATTCTTTCCCTTTTTTCTTCTGACTCTTTCCATCTTTCAAATGGGGGTCACTGACCCCATCTAAAAATTAAATGATCTGTAAGGCTACACATTCATTGCTATTGCTACTTTTTATTATTCATCTTACTATCCAGGCCCTCTCCTATTCATATTCCAGTCTCTTATTCAAATCAGTGCATGGTTTCTAGGGTAATGTGGACCCTAGCAACCAGGCTGCTGACATTGTAAACTGGAGAGCTGCTGAATAAAAAGCTAAATAACTCCATTGTAGACTAATAAAATCACAAATAATAAAAAATGAAAACCAATTACAAATTGTCTCAAGTATCCATAGGTACATCATACTAAAATTTAAGTCAAAGTTGAACAACCCCTTTAACACAGCTGGATTATGATTAGGTTGCCTTGTTGTATCACATATTACTGAATTGCAACCTGTGTATGCCAAATGGTAGTAGAACTGACTGTATACATTCAGACTGTTTTACAAAACCTGTACATCCCTTTCATTTTATGTTCAGACCAGACAGATCATTTTTATTAATCAGGTTTCATGTGTTTGTTCTATTCAAAGCATCAAACGGGCCACTGCAAACACCAGTTTCTAGAACTTTAATAAATTCATTATTTTTCTTGTTTATGCACAAGCCATGGACAGGCAGGTTCTGAGTGGGAGTGCAGATCTTGAATGTATTTAAAGGGGAACTATCCAAAAATGAATATAATATAAGCTGTATCATAATGACATAAGGCAGTTTCTAAATAAATTAATGAAACCATTTACTTTTCAATATCCCCCTCTCTGCATCTGTTTCTTTTCATTCTGTCTTCATGCAGGAGTCTGATTTTGATTGACATTTAGGTCTGATACAGCCTTTGGGGGTACTTCTTTTGCCTAGAAGATGTATTAGAGCTCACTGTCTTAAAATCACCAGAAATCCTCTCTTCTCTCTCTCTCCCTCCCTCCACAATTTGTTCTAGAGTCAGTTATTTTGTTAGATTTTTTTTTAGGAATCAGTTGAGTGAAAATCTGACACCCAATTCTTGCATGAAGAAAAACAGATGCTGAGGGAGGGGATAGTGCAGATAAAATGTGGTTATTTCAGTACAGAATTTTTGATTCTATTTATAATGTGTATTTCTGTACAATGAAGCTTATATTAAGGGGCTGATTTATAAGGGTCGAATTGAAAAGTTTTCCAATTATTTTTTATGGTCAAAATTCGAATTGTGAATTATCCACACTCGATTCAAGTTCTAATTAGAATTCATCCTCTGGCCCTTTAAGAACTCAAATTTGACTATTCACCACCTAAAGCCTGCTGAGTTCAATGGGAGAGGTCCAGGGACCAACAGAGAAAAAAACTTGAATCGAGTCAAATTTCATGCGAGTTTTCGAGTTGGTAAAATTAGTGCAAGTTTTTGATATTCAATTTTTTTTTCTTAACCCCCCCCCATTGAATTTAGAGTATATTTGAATTTAATGGACATGTATTCGAAAATCGACTTTTGATAAATGTGCCTCTAAATGTTTTATTTCCCGGATTGTTCCCCTTTAACTAGTGCTACAAGGATTGTCAGTACTGTACGATTATACAAAAGAAATGTACACACAGGCAGGACAAAAATGATCTAGAAGTATAAATATTCAGAGATTAATTGCCATGTAGTACGATACACAGTATGAAGGAGGTCCCTTTCCTGTAGATCTTAAAATCTTGATCTGTCGATCAGCAGCCCAAAAGTCTGTGTACTGAACCAAAACATTCTCCTCTCTCAATTATCTGGTTGGTCTTATTCACATATTTATTGGGCTATGCTTAATATGTGTGATCTCTTTATGTGCTAGTTGAATGCATACTTCTACTTGACTGCCATTTGGGTCCAGTTTGGCTAAAAACTGCAGATCAGTCCACTATATGGGTGGCTGCATTGTATAAAGATCCTGACTTTAAGAAGTTTGTATCATCATGAAATGTGCTGGAAAACCACCAAATAAACATAGAAAACTGCCAACTTTTTTAGAAAAAATACTGATCTTCCTTTATTTCTCTAGGTCTGCTTGGGGGACACAGGGACAGTGGGTATAGCTGGAACCACTAGGAGGCAGGACACAATAAAAAAAAATAGAAACTTGACCCCTCCTCCTCCTGCTATACCCCTCCTCTGTAGGCAGAGACACCCAGTTTCGTTGTGTCCTCAGGAGGTTAGGACCGTCTCCTGCATTCAGGAGTATTTTACTATTTATTTTGCTCTTTTATTTTTATTTCATTACAATTCTTCACATGATATGGAGCTGGACAGCTACACTGAGTAGTCTGATCCATTACTTGAGGATGTCACCGGGGTCTCTTGTGCTGTGCACTGACCATCCAGCATTGATTCCCTCCCTCTGACATACAGAGAGAGGATGCGCTGGCCGGGACACAGGGCTGAGGTATAGCCAGGTTCATCCTGTTGCTCAATCCTCATTATATGCCCCAAGGATCCCTACACTACAGTCTGGGAACTCCTGCCGTTGGCTCATTTAAGGTAAGCATATATCCTTAATAGCAGCCTATTCACTCTCTGAGCCCCCCTCCCCCTCTGCACAATCCATCTGCCTTGCACAGCAGTATAGGAGACTTTGTTGCAACCTGCAGGTCACTAGTTCAGACCCAGGCAGTATGTTAATCAGCCTCCAGCAAACACACAGGCACTTGATAAAGGGCTTCTGGCCTGAAACATGTTGTGTGCAATAAAGAGCACCTAGCAGCAAGGTCTGCCTTTTCACTTGCTTTCTCTCAGTTCTCTAGCTAATTAGTTAATTTCCTACACCTGGAGCGGGTGTGGCTTACTGAGATTGAGAGCACAGCTGCCAAATCATCTCTACAAATTGTCCAGAATGGGAATGGCACTTATGTTTCCTACTGTCCTCACTGTCAGCAGCACAAGTGAGTTATTGTGGGCTTAGCACCAGTTGCGCCTCACTATTGCCCTTCACCAGGGCTGTCTTTCACTCTACCTGGGGAGGCAACGGCTGGGGCAGATTTTGCACTTACTGTACATGCACCCTGTGCGCAACCCAAAAAGTGCACGCCAGTGCCTTATGCACCATTTTTCTAAGGCGTGCGTCTGCACCATATGTCACTGCTAGGGGAGGGGCTATTCTTACAACAGGGCAGTACTTCTGACACTGTGGGGTTTTTAGCTATTGCCACAGGGCAGCAGGCTTTGTAATTACTGCCTTATCAGCCTTTACTCCCCTCCAAGGCTTTACTCCCAGCAGTACCATGGGGAGGCATTTTCAGTTTTATATATATAACCTACATTATATATATTGTTAACTTAATTCCTCTCTTACAGGAACAGCTTGTGTACACCATGTCTGAAGGTACAGGTGATAACCTTTTTTCCAGGCCAGCAACTACTTCATCGGTTAAGTATTTAGCTTGTGCCAAATGCCGCATCTGGTCACAAGGACCCTCTGTGTTCCACGTGCAAGCCACCTGATGCAGTTTCGGAAATGTCAGAACTCCGTCCTCAGGTAAGCCAAGCCTCCCATGGGGACCCATCAGGCCAGCCCCGGGACTCCACCCCCCTGGACCCCCAGCCTCCCCCAGAATGGGCATCTAAGCTTGCTGCCGGCATTCCTAAATTGGTGGAGTCCCGTGGCTAGATAAGCCTCGGCCTAAGCCTCCAAAATGTAGAGCCCCCTCTCCTTCCGAGGATGAGTGTGAGGCGGAGTCCATCATTACTTCATCCCTGCCACCTGACTCCGAGGAGGATCCGGCTCTGTCTGATGGTGAACTATCTCACAGTTCCGACCCAGAGTAAGGGGAATCCCCCCAAACTGTCCTCCGAGGCTATTGATTCCCTCATTTCAGTATTAGAGACCCTTCACTTAAAGGAGCCTGAACCTAGTTGCAGTACCTCCTTGTTTAAGCGCCGCAGCAGGTCCTCACCTTCCTTTCCTCTCTCATGCTCAACTCGAGCAAATTATACAACAGGAATGGTTCAAGCCAGAGGGATGTTTCCAGGCTAACCGCCGTTTTTCTCAAACTATATCCTTTTCCACAGGAACTAACGGAAAAGTGGACCTCCCCACCTTCAGTGGACGCGCCTGTCTCTCGACTATCTAAGGACACTGCTTTACCAGTTCCTGATGCAGCCTCCTTCAAGGACTCCATGGACAAGAAGCTTGAGGGCATTCTAAGTTCCCTCTTCTCTGCTTCAGGTACCTCCCTTCGGCCTGTTCTAGACTCGGCTTGGGTAAGTAGAGCCGTCCAAACTTGGTCGGACGCCTTATGCCGAGCGATTGCCACAAGGGTCCCCCGTGAGGAACTCGCTCATTTGGCCTCGCAAATCAAGGAGGCTGACTACCTATGTGAAGCCTCCCTCGATGTGCTACAGGTGATTAGCAGAACTTCAGCCGACTTGACTTGTCGGTATCGGTTCGCAGATCTCTCTGGATGAAACTGCGGACTTGTCTTCAAGAACATCTCTCACGACACTCCACCACCTGCAGAGGACGCTTCAGTGGAATGTCCAGGCCATCCTGGCAGTCCCGCAAGTCCACGTCTGCATTACTCACCCCTACTTCACTTCAGCGACTCAGCCGTAGGGGGGGGGAGACTTTGCAGGTTTGCCGACTCCTGGAAGAATCTGACTCAAGACGCCTGGGTACACAAGGTCGTGAGTCAGGGCTACCACCTAGAATTCGCTTCTCTCCCGCCCCGCCGGTTCTTCATGTCCAGATATCCTCAGGGGCATCAAAAGGCTCAGGCGCTGCACGACGCGATCGGCAAGCTTATCCGTTCAGAGGTCATCATCCCTTTTCCGACTGAGGAGAGATTCCGAGGCTATTACTCAAACTTGTTTGTAGTTCCCAAGAAGGATGGATCTGTTCGGCCAATACTGGACCTCAAGGAACTCCATACTTTCATTCGACCGCGAAGGTTCAAGTTGGAATTCCTCAGGTCTGTCATCGCGGCCCCAATTTTCTGTCCCCATCAGAGATTCTTGCGATTTGCCTTCCAAAATCGCCACCTCCAACTCACAGACCTTCCCCTTGGCCTGAACTCGGCCCCTCGTGTCTTACCAAGATCATGTCGGTGGCCACTGCTCTAATCCGCACCAGGGGGATCTCCATAACTCCTTATCTGGACGATCTCCTGATCAAGGCACCTTAATTTGCAGTGGCCCAGCAGGCGTTGCACTTTACCATGGTTCGATTACAGGAGTTTGGTTGGTTCATCAACCTGGACAAGTCCTCGTTAACCCCAAGCCAATCCATGGTCTTCCTCTGGATGCAGTTCAACACCCAGACACAAACTCTCCCAGTGACAAGGTCCAGCATTTGCGGACCCTCGTGCGGTCTCTCCTCTCGAAGTCCCACACCGCGAGATTCTACATGAAGGTGTTGGGAGTCATGGTTTCGATGATAGAATCAGTTCCCTTCACCCAACGTCACCTCAGGGAGTTTCAGTGGAATATTCTTGCGGCCTGGAGGCACAAATCCCTTCTCCTGGAATTTTGTTTATCCCGCAGGACTCGAGTCTCTCTTCTCTGGTTGATGCAAACCAGTCACCTGACCAGGGGCAGACCCCTAGGGGATCCACAATGGTGACTGCTCACCACAGATGCAAGCCTCTCCGGTTGGGGAGCAGTGCAGAGGGTCGGTCAGCGCAGGGTCGCTGGTCTCTATCGGAACAATGTCTTCACATCAACCTTCTTGAGATACAGGCAATCCGACTCGCCTGTCAGCCATCTTCATTCCAGGTCTCTTAAACTGGGAAGCAGATTTCTCAGCAGACATCCCTAGATCCCTGCGAGTGGCCTGTAAAGGACAACATCTTCCTCAAGATCACTCAAAGATGGGGGACGCCAGAGGTCGATCACAATCGTAAAGTTCCTCTCTTCTTTGCAAGGTCCAGGGACCCTCTGGCGGCAGACGCCCTCACCTCTCCCTGGGACTTCCATCTTGCGTTCATTCCAAGAAAGATCAAGAAACTTCAGAGAGAACTCATACTCTCATCCTCCAACATGGCTCTGTAGATCCTGGGTCTAGGATCTAGTACATCTCTCACTAGAGGAACCTTGGCCTCTCATCCTGGACCTTCTCTCTCAGGGTCCAATCCTTCACCACTGTCCTGCCACCCTCAATTTGATGGCGTGGCTACTGAAACTGCGATTCTAAGATGGAAGGGGTTCTCTGACACTCTCATTCTACCATGCGTGCAGCCCGCAAACCGGTCTCCGCCAAGACGTACCATTGGGTCTGGTTCACTTACCATTGGTGGTGCCAATGTAATGGTTTCAATTCACTGAAGTTTTTCCACTCCACTCCTTCTGGCCTTATACAGGAGGGACTGTCCCTGCACATGTCCCTCGGATCACTGAAATCTCAGTTTTCGGCACTTCCATCCTTTTCCAAAGAACTCTCGCCTTGTTCCCAGATGTTAGGATTTTTCTTCAGGGAATGGCCCACATAAAGCTCCTGGTACTTTCACCGGTGCCAAATTGGGACTTAACCCTAGTCCTACGTGCCCTGCAACACGCTCCCCTTGAACCCATGTATTCTATTCCACTTCAGTGGCTCACATGGAAAACAGTTTTTTCTGCTGGCTATTGCCACGGAGAGTATCTGAGATCTCTGCCCAATCCTGTAGGTCTCCTCTGTTGACCTTCCGGAACGACATGGCAGTACTTCATACTTCTCCCTCTTTCTTCCCAAGGTGGTTTCCACTTTCCACCTCAACCAGGAAATTACGATTCCTACCTTCTGCCCATCCCTTTCCAATGCTAAGGAAGCAGCACTGCACACCCTCGACCCCGTTAGGGCCCTCAAGTTTTACCTGCACCGGGTTGAGGACATCCGTCTATCGGACTCCTTGTCCTTAGACCACCTTATCCTGATGGATAAAGCAGGCCATCCAGAGATCCTATTCATCACAGGGTCAGGTTCCCCCAGATCAATCAGGGCACATTCCACCAGAGGGCTTTTCGAAAATAAGCCTCAGCGGAACAAGGCTGCAACGTGGACTTCGATCCATACTTTTGCCAAATTTTACCAGTTTGGCACCTTGTGGCATCTGACACCCACTATGGCAGGAAGGTACTTCAGGCTGCAGTGGCTGGTTCCACGTAGGCCTCTACTTCCCGCCCTAGATTCAGGGGACAGCTTTGGTACGTCCCCACTGTCCCTGTGTCCCCCAAGCAGACCTAGAGAAAAGGAGATTTTGTGTACTCACCGTTAAATCTCTTTCTCTTCAGTCGCTTGGGGGACACAGGGCTTCCCTCCCTGAATAGAGGCCTTCTCTTGGCTTCAGACTGTTCTTCTTGTAATTAGTTATCAGATTTTCTGTTGATTATTGATAACCTCCTGTTTCTCCTTTGGTACGAACTGAGTGTCTCTGCCTACAGAGGAGGGGTATAGCAGGAGGAGGAGGGGTCAAGTTTCTATTTTTTTTATTGTGTCCTGCCTCCTAGTGGTTCCAGCTATACCCACTGTCCCTGTGTCCCCCAAGCGACTGAAGAGAAAGAGATTTAACGGTGAGTACACAAAATCTCCTTTTTTCTTTTGTCCCTTTAAATAACATTGGCATCAAGCCTCATTTTTACAGGCAGCCCTATATTCAGCCATTAACAGGGTAAGTCTCCCTTCTATCCAGCTGCCCCTGGTTACTTACAGCCAGAGACACCATTCATTTGGAGAAACCTGTAATTAACCAATAAAAGGCGGTCATCAAACTGTTTTGAATGCCTACTTCTAGCAAAGGGTGTAGGCAGTTCTTGTTCTCTAACACCTACAACATCAAGGGTTATTCTTTTTATTGTTATTAAATAGCACATATCAAAAGGCCCTCCAACTCTCTGAATAACTACTTCCAGGTAAGGGTGCAAGCAGTTCTTATACTGTACTGTTCTGTAGCAACTGGGGGAGCTGATGTTTTGCTATTGAATAAAGAAAAGTGGGCCTGCATCTGTCACAGACCTGCAAATCTGAAGGGCCACCTAGTTAAAAAAAAGAAATTCAGGAGGTGGCTCTTCAGATTTGATCACAATTTGCTCAATGTAAGGTTGAAGGGAGTTGTTGCAGGCAGAAGCTGGGCCACACCATAGTGTAAAAGAGCTATTGCTTTAATAGAGGAACCGAAGATGTTGTGCAAACACTGGGAATGATCTCTGAAACTGCTAGTGGGACTGTAAAACTTTGGGAAAAAACTTACAGCTATGGGAAAATGTACAGCTCCACTAAGCACCTTGAGCAGGAAAAGCTGAGAGACAGAGGTGGGACTTCTGCTGGTGCAAAGTTCTGCTTGTCACTCACAGTTCTGCCCACGACCTGTGGGAGAATAAAAGCTCTCACTTATTACTAGGCACTGACAATGCATCAATATATTCTGCAGCACTTTTAATATGTGGCTACAAATGTACATTTCTACTAGTCACACACTGGTCAGTAAAAGATTTTCCTTTTGAATATGGAACACTGCAGTTCAGGGGTTAGCATTGCTGCCTTGCAGTGCTGGTGTCCTAAGTTCATTTTTTGGGTACTATATGCAAGAAGTTTTTTAATTTTCCTAATGCTGGTACTCTGGTGTGCTCCTCTCCAAAAAGGTGAAATCCAGTGACCCTTTGAGTACACAAAGTGAGCGTGCAAATTTTGTTTAGACCATACCTAATTTTTTTTTTGATAACTCCTACCCCTTGACCACACCTTATCAAAATAATGGGCACAAAGTTCAATTTCATAAAAAACAGAAAATAAATATGGTAGCACTTTAGTTAGTGCTTTGTGGCTGCTGTTATCCCTGCTGTCTCATTGCTGCTGCTGTCATTGCAAAGAAGCGTCCACGCCAGAACTGTGCAGGGGATGGGCCAAAAAAGGGAAATGTTCTTAAAGCTGCAAATGGGGGATCTCCATACAACAACGCTTTTCTCTAGGATAAAGGTCCTAAAACAAGGCATGTTGCCCTAAATCAGGAACTGCTTGGAACCCTATGATAGGTAATTATCACGGAATTATCCGAACAGGCTTTTTGTGGAAAAATTAGAATCTTTGTTTTTTTAAAACTCAAATTTTTTGAGATTTATTAAAGCCTGATGCTGCAAAAAGCCAGAATCTGAAAATCCGCCATCTCAGACCTGCCGAGGTTGTGTATAAGTCAATGGCAGAGGTCCCTATCCTATTTGGACATTTTTGTGGTCACTGGAATTAGCCTGAAAATCAAACCCTTAAATCATACAATTTGGGTTTTCGCTCAATTTTATCAAGTTTTTACCCGAACCAATTAAATCAAGAATTTTTTAATAATAAGTAAAGTAAAATCGGGTATGGAAGTTTGGTTGTGGTTTTTTTTTTTTTTAAAGATAAAACTTTTATTGTTTTCCACACATAAAACAAACATAAACAAAGCATGCCATATCAATGCAATGGTATTTAGATATAATTTCCATGACAGATATTCAAGCATTTAACATATTATTGATGTTATATTGCAGAATTTTGGCTGAATACTTTAATGTCTCTAAATCAGAAGCATCTACTCAACAAGCCACTCACATTCAGAGTTATATTGTTATAGACATCGATTGTCTTGAGTACGTATGTGTTATTTCCCACAGACCATAAGTTATGTAAGAGAACCACAACCTCCCAGCCCCGCCTCCCACCACGGACTCCATATTTTATCAAACTTCTTTTGTGAGCCTCTCGCTAGCAAGGTAAGCTTAATGAGCGGCAGAGTTTGATTTATCAATGTGATCCAGGTTTGCACTGTAGGGGGTTTAGGGCCCATCCACGTCATTGAAATTAGTTTCCTGGCATAATATAGAAGGGTTCTATATCTAGTTCTGGCATGAGAGGTAGGTATGATGTCATCTATAACTCCCAATATACACACCTGTGGTGTAAGTACCCTCGGGAAATCGAGTTTATCATCTAGGAGCTTGAGAACCTCAGTCCAGAATTCTGCCACTGGGGGACAGCTCCAGGCCATATGCAGGAAGTCTGCACCCTCTGACCCGCATCTATGACATAGCGCCTCCGGGTTACGCCCCATAGATCTGAGTCGTGTGGGGGTGAGGTAGACCTGGTGTAACCATTTAAATTGAATTAACCTGTCTCTTACAGAATATAAGTAATAGTAGCTATTGTCCATTGCCTCATCCCAATCCTCCTCAGTAATGTTCGGGACGCAAGCTTGCCATTTACTGTATGCTTTTTTGAAAGGCGAGGGGATTGTTTGTACCAGGGTTTTATACAATGTGGACGTAGGTTTAGTTAGTGTTGTAGACCATAGTAACGTTTCAAATTGGGATTGGGAAATTTGTATATCAAGGCTACCAAATTGTGCCTGGAATAGATGCCTAAGTTGGAGATATCGAAACAGAGATAGATTGGGTTCAGCTAGTTTCTCTTTGAAAAATTCATAGGATCCAAATGAAGTTCCATCTAGTACATCTTGCAATCGCCGAATTCTTTTATTAGGCCAGTATAGAAAATCAGGGAACTTCTGGAAGTGGGCAAGGCGGGAATTCGCCCATAGGGGTGTGTTTGGGGTTAGAACGAGAGAGTGTTGGGGATAAAGCTTGAGTGCCAGACTCCAAGCTTTTCTGGGAGTAGCCATAACCGCCGGCAGGTTCTCATAATCTGCTGGTGCTCTATACGGAAGATGCCTAAGGCCTTCTAGAGATCCCACAGCCAGCGCATGGAATGTTTTCGTGTTTGGGTTGTACGGATCCGGGTCAAACCACCATTGAACATAGTGAAGTTGACTGGCAAGGTAATAGAGGTACAGATCCGGAAGTCCCAAACCCCCGTCTTTAGAGGAGGGAACTAGTTTACGCCAGGCCAGCCTAGGTTGGTTGTGGTTTTTTAACTTAAATAATAAGATAAATTCGGATTTTAGTAAATAACCTCCTTAATCTCTTCTATGTAAGAGTATTAGACAGATGAATCCATAGCCCACAAGGTGGCAGCAGCAGCAGCAAGCATACTGCAGATTATCCCGACTGTGCGCTTCTGTATTTATTATATATATCTCCTGTGCTTACAGATGTGCCATCATTTTATATTTTATTAATGTCTGTCTGGTTGTAACAATCTTTTCTAATCGTCATTCTTCTATTCATTCTTTCTTTCTTTTATTTCTCTCTGTCACAGTCTGTCTCTCTGCAACTTCTTTGTATATCCCCTGCTGCTAAAATAAGTCTTCTCTCTATATTGCTGTTGTTCAGAGACTTTCCCATATCAGTTTCTTTCTTTTGTCCCATAAACCTGCCTGTGTGAGTCTCCCACCCACCCACATACAATGCTTTTCTCTCTTGCTAACACAGTTTCAACTTTTTTTCTTGTTAACACAATACACAATCCACCTCTAAGACACAATCTCTCTTTCAAAATCTTTCTCCAAGTCTCTCTATCTCACACACACAATATCCCTCTTTCTTTCCCCTTAACTCTCTCACCCTCCTTTTTCCCTCCCTCTCTCATTACATTGAGCCCCCCTCCTCCCTCCCTGCACTCCTCAATGCCTCCATATTTTTCATTCCTGCTCCCTCTTCCCTAGCTCCTTATGATGCCTTATTTTAGCACTCCCTCTTTTCTGAACGCTTTACTACTACGGTTATTTGAAAAGAGAGAAGGATTCAATAACAACCTAAATTTGAAAGTAATGTGTTCATGCCGGATGGCTCTTATTTTAGCTCAGAAGTTTTAGCTAAACAGCTACAGCAGGGCACAGTGCTAGTTCTGAATCCCTCCTCTGTCCTTGAGCTTTTTATATCACACCAGACTCCCCCAAAAAACAGGTTCCTTGTTCTTTGTGCTGCCAAGCGAGAGACAGCAAGAGCCTCACCTTCTGCTCCCACCACCCCTTCCAGATCTTTGCATTCCGAAGCCCAGTGTTTCCTTGATCCTTGATCAGTGTCGGACTGGCCCACCGGGATACCGGGAAAACTCCCGGTGGGCCAAGGTGTCAGTGGGCCCTAATGCTGCTAAACTTTTGGCCTATTTTATGGCCATTCCCTATTTCTATGAGAACAAAGAGACTAAATAGATGGAATAATAGATTATAGTATGTAAAGAAAAGAGACTAGGAGAATAGAGGTTGAGTGAGTAGAGGAAGAATAATAGTACTGAAAGTGGGCCCCTTGTCTAAGATTAATTGGTGGGCCCCTGGTCAAAGGTTTTCGGGTGGGCCCCTGGTGTCCCAGTCCGACACTGTCCTTGATCCTGTCATTTTCTGGGACTCACCCAAGTACTTGCCATTTTCTGCTGAGGCCTAATGCATTGGCAAATATCTGCCTGCAGCCTATTATTAGAATTACCTTTGTCAAGAAAAAATGATACAGTATATTCTCATAAGAGGTATTGTGCTTTACACATAAATCAAAATAATTTTAATCAGTCCATTTAATTAAGGAAATAAAGGACTAATATACATACATACATACATAAAATAAACATTTTCATTTTTACAGATGCATTTATTCGAATACTGTACGAATGGGAATCCTAACGAATGGGAGCGGGCGGTCGGATCGCAGGACCTCATCAACGAACAGATGCGGCCGCGATCCGACGGGATTTTTAGTCCCATCTGACTAGTCGGTCAGATCTCGATCGGGGAAGCCCGTCGGGGGGCCCCATACACGGGCCAATAAGCTGCCGACTCGGTCTGTAGACATGCATTTAAATGTTGTGACTGTGGGCTTGTATGCAGGAGAAGCTACTGTATGACATAAGAGGCATCTGTTTTCTGTATAAATGAGACTTCTGAATATGTTACAGCCTCTTGAGCCAACCTTCCCCTTTCTCCTGTTTATCCTTCCTTTGTATTTGATTCCTTACTCCCCTCCCTTCTGTTTCTTACTTAACTATGTAACTTGGCCCAACCTCTACCCCATCCCCTAATTCTTTATGTCCAGTCACAGTAGATCAGTCCTTCACACAAAATTTAACAGATATGAAAAAATAAATAAATGCACAAAATCTTATAGTTTTCCTGTGGGGGCGGAGCTGGTGTTTCTTCTTTTCAATGTAATAGTTTACATGGAATTTTTTTTTTTTAAATATTGTCATTAATTTTAATCCATTGATAATCCCTGCCATTTCTCATTATTACTGGCAGTTGGATTACATCTGCACTCCTAACAAAGGCAGTGTCTAACTGTCCAGTTTCCATGTTTCATGTCAGATAACAGGGAGACTTGAGGATGCAGCCACCCAACAGTGTCCAATTGCAACTTTCATGATATTAAATGCGCTGATATGTTAGAAGCTAAAGTTAATAACTAAACCACAAATGGACAAACTTGTTGCCATCGTCTCATTTAGCCCACAGGCAAAACAAAATTATGTAGAATTCTGCTACAAATGTGGATGGTAATATTGCATTGAACTGCTTCTGGACAGTGAGATTTAGATCTGATCTTTGGAGAAAGTTCATTGTGTATTAGTAATAAGAGGAAGAGATTTATTACAGACAATACTGTGCTCAGATAGGTATTTTTATGATCCATGGGCTTCAGGTCACATTAAGGAGGGCTGCTCAGTACCTCCAGTTTAGGTTAGAACTCCTCACCTCATCCCTGAGTGCTTCAATGTTTTATTCCTCGCTTCTTACCTGAGTCATTTCACATATTTTAGCCATTGTCCTGCTCTACTAATTTGAAATTCTGGTTTTAACCTATTCAGTTTCTCCTACATTGCTGTTGGTGTTACCTTTAGGGCTATGGCACACAGAGAGATCACAATTGCCCGAGGTAAACCTACAGGTTGACTAATCTACTAGCATTAATGTAAATTGCAGTTCTGAGAACATTTACTTCTATGTCTGTGTTTTCCCCACCAGGGTAGAGCAGATTTACCTTGGGCGACTAATCTCTTTGTGTTAAAATCACTTTTTTTACACTGCGCAGCTACTTACAGATTCTAGATGCAGCTGGGAACACTAATAGGAAGGCAATCAGAACAGATACTATGTATCTTCCTATAGAAGCCACCTTCCTGGATGAATGTAGTTTCCATGAGGAAGAAGATGCTGGGACAGCTTAGTGTGGTCCCATTATGTATGTAAGATTCTGTTTGGGAGCGTCCCATTGATCAGGTAAAGTTATTTAAACTGTATGTGAGCTAAATGGACTTATATAAACTACTAAGTGCACTGCCTCTTAATTATATTTTTGCATTATGTATCTTGCCTGTTCGCTATGTCTTCTTACAAGTCTACTTGCTGTAACATCCATCATATTCCTTTATCATATATTGCTGTGTTGCACCATTCTTTAGTCATATGCAGTTATGCTCCTGAATATAAAGGAGTTACCCTTTCATTTATGTGGTTTTCTCTTTCAAGCATACATTCTACATGCCCTTTTGTTGTATTTTGTATTTCCTAATGTACCATTTAAATGCTCATGTGCTTCAGGCGCCATGATACAGGGTCGGACTGGCCCACTGGAATACCAGAAAAACTCCCGGTGGGCCCAGGTTTTAGTGGGCCTCATGCTGCTAAACTTTTGGCCTATTTCATTCCCTATTTCTATGAGAACAAAGAGGCTAAATAGGTGGAATGATAGGTTATAGTATGTAAAGAAAAGAGACTAGGAGAATAGAGGTTGAGTGAGGAGAGGAAGAAAATAGTACTGAGGGTGGGTCTAAAAACATTTGGTGGGTCCCTCGTCTAAGGTTTGTTGGTGGGCCCCTGGTGTCCCAGTCTGACACTGCCATGATATACTTATAATGTGTATATTTCAGTCAGGGCTCGGCCAAGGTAGTTTGGCACCCTAGGCAAGGGTTCCAATCAGTGCCCCCGTCATATATTAGCATTTCCCAAGCGCCGCCATTGCCCATATGAATTAGCCATCAATAAATTGCCCCCCCGGCTCCTTATGGGCCTAACAGGCTAAGCCCCCAGCCATCTGTACTTGTGCAAGCAGCAAGGAAGCACAGCCACAATCAGTAATGAAAAAGCTCAGTCTCAGCCACCCTCAGTCAGCAGCAGCAGGTCCTCCGTGCCTCTTCAGCGTGAGCCTCGAATACTCCAGGTCACATGTTCTCTCTGCTGTCAAGTCTTTGTAATGGCGTATAACGCATGGACGCGCCGCAATCTACAGAGCATGCATGCCAGTGGCACTGTGCCAGTGTGTCATCAATCAACGTCTGTGACTCTGCATCAAATCAGAATGGAAGACTCCAAGTCCAAAGTACATGCCAGGGGTGGGAAGCGCCGAAACAGCCACAAAACGGTAACGAGATGGGGTTGGGGCAGGTGTTTTTTTTTTGGGATAATCATATTATTAAAGGCCAAGCATTACTCATGGGTAAAAATGGAATTTTAAAAAAATTAAAAAATGCCCTTGAGAAGTGCGCCCCCTCCCAATGACTGCGCCCTAGGCGAGTGCCTACTCCAACTACCCCTTTTCCCGGTCCTGATTTCAGTGTTCTGTAGCAGTGGAGTACTATAACAATCTGTGCTGGCAACAACAGCCCTCTTACACCTAGGATCACAATTATGACACATGCAGCAAAGAGACTACATCATTCCACACTAAAAGCATAATAATAGTAGGTCATAAACATTTGGGTGTAAGGCAGATATAGTTTGCCCTTTGTGAAGGTAATATATTATTATTGCCCATTACTGAGCCTGGATGGGCAGAATAGGATAGCAGAAGCAGATACTGTACACATGAATTAAGGGAATTATCTATATGTCCAATAAATAAATAAATATATAATGTTCATTTTTTTCAGTACTTAAATTACTAGACCAACATAATTAGCACAAAATAAAAGCACTCTGCAACTTCATAGGCATCAGGTAATGGGAATAAAAATAATTGTGAACTTCATTCCATTTTATCTAGTGTCTTCCAATAGTAGATGACTGAAATCTTCCTAATCATCCAAACTTATTGAACATAGACACAACTGTTACCCAAAACATAGTTTTCCTTGTTTTGGATGACAGTCATGCACATAGGTCAGGTCAGCCTCTTCAGTAGTTGTGAGCAATAACCCCTAATTGGAGTTACCTAGAAAATATGCTCTCTGCACGCTATGGTAAAATGTATGGATTAAGTGTGTTAAAAGTGTTAAATAAAAAAATATTATACTAATAGCTTATATTAATAGCTTATAGTAAAATAAAGAAATGAGTGCTGGATAAATTTTTATTAAACTACTTTACCAGTTTTTGACCTGCACGCACATGTAATAACTAGGTATAGGTCAGCCTTTCTTTACTCCATTCTTCTTTCTGTTGCCTCTCTTTTTTTTTTTTTAAATTGTTAGTAAATAATGGGCCCATTAATAAGGTATTTTGACTATAAAAATATCTTAATTTGCTTCAGTTGTTGGGAACACAAGATTATTAAAGGAAAATGATATCCCCAGAATGAATACTTATCATTTTAAATGACCAATGAATGAATCTTACCAAACTAAAAAGTAGATATCAGTAAATATTTCCCTTTTTACCTTGAGCCACCAATATGTGATGGTTTGTGTGATCCATAAGAGATCACCTGGTCATAAATAATGCACTCTAACTGTAACAGGAAGAAGTGTGGAAGCAAAAGACTTTGACCGTTCATTGGCTCATGTGATCTAATATGTATATGTACCCTTGTCTTGATTGTATGTATGTATTGAGACCTACATTGTTTAGGGGGTAAATGCATGGCCGGATTTTAGTTTAGTTTGTACAGTGTTGTATGATGTACGATGCACACTATATGCATATAAACCACATTGTCCCTTTACACTTGGAATGTGTTATTTCTGATTTTATATCACCAAAGCTGGGTCAAGTGGCTTTGGCAGCAGGTAAGGCCTGTGTCGGAGTGGCCCGGCGGGACACCGGGAATACCCGTGCCAGACCCCTCTCCAGATCTCTGCAAAAAAGTTATTTTCCCGCAGCGCCATCAGCGCAGCACCTTCTGCGCATGCGGTAGGCACCAAACACCCAGGTGTTTTCGCGCAGGTGCACTGAGTGGCGCCTTCGTAGTAGGGGGCGGGGAGTTGGAGGGGGGCCCTGGACAGTAGTCCCGGTGGGCCCCGGGCCCCCCAGTCTGACCTTGGGTAAGGCAATCTGTAGGACTCTCTTACAACCCAATCATTAAATCCTCTCAGGACAGACAAAGGGACGGTGGGACTAATGATGGTGATCTAATGATGAGCCTCTGAAACAGTTGCCGTATGTGGATAATGCAATAAACACATTATCTGGAATTGCAACCCACCCTCTACTGATTCCCCTAGTTCCAGTTATATATATCACAGAAAACGGTATCATTGTTGTTCAATTATAGTACTACTTTATATTTAATGTATATAGCTTTCATTGCTAGTCTCCTTGGTGTCTCTAAACAGTTGGTATAACAAGGTATTATGTGACTTTGTGGATATCCTTAATCACAGAGGCAGCAGGTGCACTGACCATGCATCTAAATGTTACATTACTTCCGTCTCTGTTCGTCAATGCCCAGTTAGAGTCCTGTAATTTGAAACACCAGGAATAGCACAAACCCCAGAATTCCAAAAGAATGCTTACCTCATAATTACAGGGAAAGCTAACCTTATTCTGTCCTTCTGAAATGTGTCCACTTTACTAAAAATGCCAATTTCAGAATAGTAGAAAACAGGAAAACAGAACATTTTGTAAATATTCAATGGAATGCACATAGTGAAAACTATTAAAAAGCTTCACACATAGATGTGCTATATATTTAAGTCCTGCACACCACTACCATTATCTTAGTTTTACTTAATATAAGTGTTGTATTGTCCCAGTATTTTTTGACTATATAAAGCTCCCACAGCTGTAGTGTTGTTACTCTATCATTACCTGCCTCTAATGAACCATTTACAAAATATATTTCCTTCAATTGATCTTTTACAATTTAGTATTGTTCTTGATTCTGAGATGTTTTTTGGATTGTATTCCACAGTTTGGCTGTATGCACATTTACATTTGCTACACATACATACAATATGTAGTAAATTTGTACAGGTATGGGATCTGTTATCCGGAAACCCATTACCCAGAAAGCTCTGAATTACAGAAAGTCTGTCTCCCATAGACTCCATTTTATCCAAATGATACACATTTTTAAAAATGATTTCCTTTTTTTGTCTGTAATAATAAAACAGTACAGTGTACTTGATCCAAACTAAAATAGAATTAATCCTTATTCAATAGAATGCATATAGTGAAAACTATTAAAAAGCTTCACATATATAGATGTACTATATATTTCAGTCCTGAACATCACTACTATATTAGTGTTTTATTGTTCCAGTATTTTTTGACTATATTATTATTTTTGTCTGTAATAATAAAACATTGCAGTGTACTTGATCCAAACTAATATAGAATTAATCCTTATTCATTCTATCCTTATTATTAATCCTTATTGGAAGCAAATCTAGTCTATGAATCATAAGGTGCAGGATCAAAATATAATATATTACATAGATGGATCATTGTGGTGTGTTTCACCATGAATAAAAATTAAATTGCTCACACAAGAGAGTTCTGATCCGTCTATGTCACATATATATATATATATATATATATATATATATATATATATATATATATATATATATATCTATCTATATATATATATCTATCTATCTATCTATATATATATATATATCTATATATATATATATATATATATATATATATATATATATTAACGTTAACCTTACAGTAAAGTTACTATTTTCAGCAAAGGAACAAATACCAGATTCAAGGTTTTTAAATGTCCACACATGCCTTCTGTGACTTTCATTTTATACAATACAATACATTACTGTATTACTATGTTTGACATATTTCGCTGTCTGTAACACCCATACTTTCTACTAGGGTTGAAATTAGTGAGACCTGTGCAACAACTGACCTTTTTATCAGCTTAAGATCATGCTAACAGATTCAGTTGAAGATGGAAAAACATTTATTCATGATGATGGTACATTTTAGTTCAGTTCATGACTATTAATGTCTTCCCCCTAATGATTCAGCACAAACTGCAGGGAATTGGCCACAATATTGTAAGTATGGAAGTGGCAATATTTAATTGCCTCCATTATAAGAGCAAGCCTTTGAAGTACCCCTCATAGTATATTCTGGTTTAACAGTAAGTAAACCATTAGAAAGAAAAGCATGGTCAAAGTCCCATGGGGCAATATACTCAATTTATGGGTCCCGTTTGCTAAAAACATAACTTATCGAGCATGATACTGGTTAAGTTTTCATCAAGCAGAATCCAATTTTTGAAACATTGTATAGGGCGTAGAGGACACTTCAGTACCTTTGCAATTTTGTTTTAACTGCAATAATATATGGCAAATGAGGATTCTGTAATAAAAGTCAATATTTGCTTTTCTCTTATGTAGCAATGCTTCCTTTATTGTCACTATGGATCAAGGCATAGCCCTTTGACCAGAATCTAGTACTTTAGGCCACAATATATGTAAGACAGTGCCCTCCTCTCTACAGCCCCAAAAGCACATTGAACTGAACTTTCTTAATATTTTATAAAGTCCGACAAGAACTGAAACTGTGGTCCTGGACCCCCCTCTTTTTTGCCTTACAGTTCCATGCCTATATTCACTACCTGTTTGTTAATTCCATTGCCAGGGATGTTCCTGGGCCCCTTGCCGCAATGAGGTGGCTCTTTGTAAACTGCATCCCGTTACATCTTCCACTTACCTTTCAGAGCATCGGAGAGATGAGAGGTGGACACATTGCACAATTGCGCTCTCTGCAAAATCTGAATTTTGGCTCTTGAAGTTACCAGGAGTAGCTTTTTTACCCTGGTAACATGCGGGCTGTTGTCTCCTCATATGAGTTTCTCAAATCACCTGATGGAAACAGTGCCCCTGTCCATTCCCTATATCAACCTGAATCCCTCATGATAATAATAATGTGTACATCAAATCAAACTCCTTTGTGTCAATGCGAGCCATTCAGGTCTCTGAAGTCCCATTTGGTCATATGTGCTGCATGCCTCATAATTCCACCTCCTGTGCAAAAGCACCTCTGATACATCAGGCCCCCATGTGCGATGTCCTTGCATTTCTCAGGACCCAGTCTCTTGTGTTATTTCATGTTACAGGTATCCATTATCCGTTAACCCGTCAAATAGTTCAAAATTTTAAAACGTATTATCTTTTTCAGTGATAAAACAGTACCTAATACTTCTTTCCATTTAAGATATAATTAGTCCTTATTGGAGGCAAAACAATCCTATTTGATTTATTTATATGTTTAAATTATTTTTTAGTAGACTTAAAAGTATGGAGATCCAAATTATAGACCCCTTATCCTGAAAATCTAAGGGCCGAGCATTCTGGATAACAGATCCTGTACCACAAATTATTCATTTGGAAAAAGAATGCAACAATTCTTTTCAGGGACATGTTGCCATCTGGGAGAAGGCCAATGACTACTATTTGATTAGAAATCAAATTTTTGACCCCACCCACAACAGCCCAAGGTACTACCAAATGCAACAAATCTACCAAGGGGGTTTTCAGAGAAGCTGACTTTCAATCTGCCATTCGATTACACCAAAATCTTAAGCCTGCCCGTCTAACAATCAGATTGTGTCATTTTATATTATTGTAGAACTGCTCAGCAGCACATTTTCCACAGTTACAATCTGTTGTGCCAGGCCATAGTCAACAGTGCATTGTGGGAAAGGACACAACATAGCTAGGGATGTTGAAAGGTGCTGAGGTTTAATCTACTTCTTACTTCAGAATCACACACCTGCTCTAACCAATGAGATTGTGCCATTTCATAGTACTCCAAAACTACTCAACAGCACATTGTTCCAAGAAAAAAAATCATATACCTAGGGATTTCAACAGTGTTGAGCTTGGTTAGGAAATCTATTTGCCTGCAAACCTGATAAAGTTATAAAGACAACTACTAAAAACAAGTAAAGATGTAGTATTTTAGTCTCAGTGAAGTAAAGAAGATCTGTTGCAGGGCCACATCAGCCCCTTTTCAAACTTCCATGCTCCACTAAGATTTCCATAGGATCATACGCCCACAGTTGTGTTTGGTCGTTGTCTTTATAATTATTCATAAGGTTTTGGCAACATTTTTACATTAAGATTGCTAGGTTCTAAGCATTTATTTTATCTTCACATAAAACTAGCTGATGTACTCAGAGTTGCACAGGAAAATCTTTGTTACATCTTTAAAATTGAGTATTAAAAAAACAATAAAAAACCCACTTTGTGTTCCAGCACATTTGCAGTGCTGATTATTTCTCCAGTGCAATGGATCTCCATACAGATGCAACTTTTTATGCCTCTACTGACCTAGGGAACTAAGCAAAATAAGGATTTTTATCCTGGCACCATAAGCGAGACTCAATAATTCAGTATCACCAGGATAAAACATTTATTTCTTTAGATGCTTGCATTTACCTAGATACTCCTGGAAGTCCAAAGGCCAGGTACAGGGAGATTTAAAAGGAACATTCATTAGTTAAACTAATTATAACAGTATGGCTGCTATAATGGTATTTTCGTTGATCTGTAGTATGTTACAAGGTAAGGAGAGCCTTTCCCCATCCTGGAATACAGAGAGGACATGAAACTCAAAAGTTTAAAAACCAGCCCAGGTACACATTTTGTGACACCAGAACAAATGTATTTTTGTTTTAAATTTATAATACATGCGCACATAAATGTGCAGTATGTTGTTCGAAACAAGTCTTATGTGCAATTTAATACTAGCTTTGATTCACCCCCAATGACATGCGTACATTGTGTACTGTTTATAGAGACAAAAAAACCCTGGAAAACCCTGGAACCCTGGAAACCACTTTGATATTGTCCAGTCAGTTAACATCCCTTTCTGTTTCTATTTTTATCATTTCAAGCATCTAAAGACCAAGGACAAAAAATGTTTTGTCCTGGTGGTGCTAAAAAACTGGGTTTCATTTATGTTAGCAAGCTAGAATTAGTTTTAAGTACACTTGGGCTTTTTTTTTAAGATTGTTGTTAGTAATGTATGCATTGAGACAGCATATGCTAGGCATCTAAAAAAACCCACATTTTGTCAGTACGGACCTGAAATGTTATATATGCATGACCTCCAATTTTTTTTATTGAATCTCAAGTATGCTCCAATTCAAAACAGCCAGTGCACAATGTGCACAAAAAGTACAAAAGGTACCAACAGACTTCACTTAAAAACAAAAGAGCCTAACTAGATGGGTCAAAATCCCTGACCCCAGCCCTGCCCAGCCAAAAGATCACTTAAGCCACAAGGCTTAAAGGGACCCCTATGGTCTTTAGACCTCTTGCACCAGAAGGTTTGAGAGATCCCTTTACCCTAGATACTACAACCATAAGACCTTCAAGAGAAAGGGCATACAACAAAGTTGGAAGCTCCAACATAATGTGCCCAAGGTGGGTCCAGGGTCAGTAGGAGAAGGAGGCACACTATGCACCTGAGCCCATAAGAGCCTGCAGCACCTCAATCCAAAAGGAAACAGAAAAAAATATAAAGCAAAAGCGATGCACAAAAGTTATTAAATAAATAGAAAAAACACACCCCTTTGTAATATCAGGCACTAAGTTTCCTAGGAGCAGCAAACCTATGTTTGCTTTTAAACAGGTGACACAGTAAATGCTACCTGCTGCCTGTTGCTATCTGTAATTGGACCGGGGCAAACTTAGTACTCATAACCCTCAGGCCTTGATTTCTAATTTGACTGCCCCTAGGCCAGAGAGTCCTTGCACTCATCTTCCCTGCAGGTTCCCAAAAAAAAATCAGAATACTGCTGGGCAGCATGTCGCCCCTAAAATCGTGCCTCTCACAAACCCGGGCCTGATAACCCAATAGTTCATATGTAACTGTGTATGGCTCCAGCCTATCAACTGGAATTAAATAATTTCTTAGCCTCTACCAAATGCCAGGGCATAAGAACAGTGTTGCATAGAAGTGACAATACTCTGTGCCAACCACAACCCCTGCTATAAGAAAACTAAGACACGACAGGTTTGCAAGGCACTTTATCTGCAGTTTAACCATAGGATCAATAGGTTTTATATCTCACCAGTGGGGGTGGTAGTCACCCCACACTAATAATAACAGACACTACACTTGGCCAAAAGCCAATAGGCAATCTTAATAGGGCTCCAATGTAAAACTTAAAGGAGACATATTATGTAAAGAAACAAGAATGTGCCAGTGCATTAAACCCTTGTCGATATAGAAGGGATGTGCTTTAAAAAGATGTGTTTTGGCCTGATTTATTGAACATTTCTGCAAAAACCCTACTATTCCCACCCATCTGTTTCACTTCTTTCTGCCTTCTTTACCAGGCTGTGCAGGGGCTGTGCTCTGCACTAAGCACACTGCACTGTAGGCCAGGAACCAATCAGCAGCTAGACTGACCTGATAGGGAACTGAAGCCTGTCTTTGCTTGTGTGACTGCAAGTCTGTGATTGGCTGTCCCCCTCATACTGTGCTTCTGGCAGGGACTGTTAGGATACACCCATTCTTCATTTGAAACAGGGACCAGAGAACATCTATAGGGAGCTCAAATAGTGGGCTAATTTTGAAGGCCATATTAATTTACAGTCAGAAGTAAAACCAGCACCATACTGTATACATTATTGCCTACAAAATTAGTATTTTTTTTGTATTTATCCTATATGTCTCCTTTAAGTTTCTGATGGCAGCCCTGGCCAGGGACAGGCAAGGCTTGCCTTGGTGATCCACACACAGTACTTATTTATATTGACAATGTATCCTTAGAATTATTATTAGAACAGTAACATTATGTTAGATACAGTTACTACCATTGTGCACATTTGATCAGTCAAGTGCAGGTACAATAAAACAAACACATCTGATCGGTTGGTCCTGGAGAAAATTGGCATGATGCTTAATAAATTTGCCCATAGCCCATTACATAAATGAATAGGAGTGAAATGCAGAAGGTGCAAGTCTGAATGTACATGAGCATTGCTGTTAGAAATAAAGAGGAAATAACGATGTAAGAAAAAGTAGTACATTTATATACAGGGGTGTGTGAGAGAAATTGTCATGGCACTGTCCGGTCAGAGGGAGAAAGAAGGGAGCATGAAATACAGAATTACAGTTTGTGTAGAACCAGACATACAGGCAAATTTATAGAGAAAATTATTGGTGAGTGCAGAGATAGAACAGGATGAAGGAATAAATGAAATGATGGCGAGACAGAGAGCTAGTAATGATGTAATGTACAAATAACCGTGGGACACAGATGACTGAATTAGGCATTAGAGGACACGGATTAATAAAGAGTTGAGAGGAGAAAGTGGGTGCGAGTGGGTGTGTTTATTGATGAGGAGCTCAGACAGGGTCTCACCTCAATCACCCCCCTGTCTCCTCCTCCCCTCCAAGTGCTGAGCAGCCCTCCCTCCCTCTCCCTGCCCAGTTCCTGCACATGGTGTAAGTAGTGAGTGCTCGGCAGTAGCAGCAGCCTGTCCTCTCCTCTCCTGTGCTGCTCCCTCACACCTCATTCCTGCTGATCCTGTGGCCTCCTCTGCCCCTCCCTTCCCTGTACCTGGGCACCATGCCCCGCTCTCAGCGGCAGCCCAGGACATTCAGGGTCCCCGGAATGCCCCCTCTCTGCAGCCTGCTGGCACTGCTGCTCCTCACGCAACTGGCGAAGACTCAGGTAGCAGGTAAGTTTATGGATGCCACGGGGGCATTTATTGGCACCGAATTATTAGCATCTCCGGCAACTCTCACATGGACATCTATAAACTTACTGGGAGCTCCTACTGGTGCCAGGGTACCAGCTTTATTATCATTTTCTGGGTGAAATGAGTGCTTTGCAGATGGCAATTTGCCACCAAGTCTATGATGGGTACCAAGTGACTGGTATCTTGCAGCTGTCTGACAGTCTGACTGTAATGACTGATCAAATTGCATCCGCAATAAACGAGCAAGGTTAAACCTGCTGGAGTTATCCATGTCGTGCTGGTGTGTCCTGTGTCTATACTATTTCTGAGGTTGTCCAGTTCCTCTAACATCAAGCACCTGGAGTTCGTTTGACTTCGGACGGCCAGGGTGTGCGAGTGTAAGTTTTTTCCTTTTTGCAAACTGACAGGTATGACAGCTGGAACCTAATGTCAACCTGAAGGCACCAAGCTTCCATTCTCTTTAAATATAGTGGGGTCCAATGATTTAAATCCCACTTATTGTGATTTCTTGCAACTCATGTATGTGCTACTTATTAATTGCATTCCTACACTAAGTCAACATGGAGGTGACATTCACACTTTTGTTGTGTGTACAGGTATGGGACCTATTATCCAGAATGCTCGGGACCTGGGGCTTTCCAGATAACTGGTCTTTCTGTAATTTGGATCTTCACACCTTAAGACTACTACTAGAAAATCATGAAAACATTAAATAAACCAATAGGCTGGTTTTGCTTCCAATAAAAACTATATTACAGAGAAACAGGAAATCAATTGGAACTTTCTGGATAACTGGTTTCCGGATAATGAATCCCATGCCTGTATTATATTCATTTAGAGCTACCATGCTGGGTAAATAAGAAGGTGGCGGGAGCAGGTGCAGAGGACTCTTTCTAAAACTCTAAGCCTGGAGATCACTTATCCAACTATGATTGGAGAACAGGTTGGCCATACCTATCCATGAATCTGTGGCAGAGCACCTAATAAATAAATCTCATGGGAAAACATTTTGATATCCTGGAAACATTCTTTAGTGACAGTGCTGCCTTGGACAGGAGGGCACAGGCAGTGGAGCCTTATACTTGAAAGTGGAAGCTTTAGTGTTTCACCCAGAGCATCATACTGTTTTACCTGGACTGGGAACCTGAAATACTCTGTGGATAACTATAAGGCACTACATGTGTTAACTGTTGCCCTTTTGGATCTTGGTTGAAACTTCATTCTAACAGCACCCAGTTCATTCTGTTTTATATGTTTCATTTCATATTTTAAGTTTAAGTCTCCAAATCTGATCAGAGGCTGCTCGCTGTTTGTAGAGGATTGTAGGGTGCTAAGGGCAGTTTATGGTCTTCAGCAAATATGTATATATATATTTCATGTTTCATGTTGCTTATTTTGTTGGAAGAAAAATATTATCTTAAAGAATAGCAGAGTAGCTGCAGATTATTAGCAAGTGCATGGGTACCAGGATAATTGTGGTTAGGACTCAGGAGACTCTCTTTTGTGAACACTAATTTTGTGAATTTTGTATGGGTTACCTCTCAAAGTATTTTGGTCCATGTATATAAATGCCAGGATTGAGGCATCTATGCAGCTGTGTGGTTAGGAATTTGAAAGCTGGAATGTCAAACAGAGAGAGTGTAAGAAAGAGAGATTCAGACTGGTGGAATAAGGTGACATCTCAATGTGACATTTTGCTGGTAGAACACACAGGGAACAGAAGGCACTGAACAAATGACACACTTCCCATGCAAATGCAGACATACAGTAACATGTGATGTATCCTAAGAGATATATTCATCAATTATATTCGTCACTTTCTGGACAGGGAAGTATGTTTATTGTTAAGTTAATAAACATTTACTTGCTTTTCTGAAATTAGAATTCAGTTTTTTTTGTATAAAGTATCAAATGTTAGTTTTGAACATATGGATAAATACATGGTTGTGAGTCTATAGCTCAGTGTGTGGCTAGCACAGGCTGTGTGTACAGTAGTGTCTATGTATGGGGAATGTGGTGTGTAGGGGAGGCAGGCACACAAGGAGCCCAGGTAGTGCACAAACAGACTGATATAAATGTCACCATGGCCCATTAACCACCCTTAACTTAACCCTTTATAGACTACAACCCCTAGTGCGTGGCATAGGAGGGTCTTGTAGATGTCAGATGGAATCACTGTCTGTATATGTGGATGGATAGATTAGAAATCAGATAGATTACGCAAAGGCACAAAGAGCTGCTGGTGCTTAGTAAATGTAACTCTGTGTATGGAGGTGGGTGAGGCCATTTCCTCTTGTATAATATGTCTCTTGGGACTACCCTCCTTCTCCACCAGACCAATAAGGGTTAATAACATTTTCAGTTCAGATAATTTTTATTATTCAAATAGTTTTATTTAAAGGGGGAATGCATAAAACACACTGTCAAGTTCTACTTTTTGGTGATGTGCTTCTAGGCAGGATTAAGAGTGTCCCGGGCCTTGTAAATATCATATTTGTGTTAAAAACTTCATGGATATCTGTACTATTTATACTCAGTTGTGTCTCCTTTATTGTTTTTCAAGAAATGTCAGTGTTTCTTTATTGATCTTCTAGCAAAGTCAATCTATTAATCCACATTGTATTTTAGAGCAGAATTTTGCATATGTTTTGATTCAAATGCCAGTCTGAGTTTTTTCCTGATGCCTCGTCTCCTTGGAGAACAATGAAGTTATTTTATTGTTTAAATGGCTAGATTATGATATTTTCTCTTGCATTAATGAGCACAGAGGGGGCTGATGGAACAAGAAGACTTTTTATGGGGCATCAGAAAATTCCATGAAGGCAGAAGCGTATTAGAACTACATGAATATATAAAAAAGGTGCTGCTGGGGGAGTGCTCTGGAATCTGGGCTTTGGGCCCCAAAATCTGCCAGCATTAAATGTCTGCAAAACTAAAACTTTTGCAGTAAAAACATCTGTAAACCTTTAGAGCTCTAGGTTCTTCCTGTACATTTTCATTTATGACTGGTAGAGTTCCTTGATTAGGAATATGAATGGAAAGAAAGACTGATCTGCTTGAATTAATGGATAAATGGGAAATATCCATCAGTAGTGAGAGATTTTATTGAGCACATGTGACTGCTTGTGTGACATGTGACCTGTCATCTTGAAAATGGGTTAAGCATGGCAACCCTGCTCAAGCATCTAGATGTCTGGGCGACATTTTGAGTGAAGAATTTGTATGACATATAGGAAAATGGTTGAAAAAATCCTTAGGCAAGAATCCACCAAGTGTAAGATAAACACCTAATTGTGATCAATGGTTGTAGGACCTAAAATTGTGTCTGTTGAGCACATCTAGGAATAGAATTGGTATCATACTGCCTTCCCTGATCTTCTCTTTTTATTCCAGAATTTTTTAATACTAGACCAGGAAGTAGAGGAGTTATAAATACAGTGTGCTGTGCTCATAGTAAAATTCAAATACAAGCTGCTTTTTTGTTGTATACATTTCTTAGACAAGATTTTTCATATCTGTTGTGAAGATGTATTATGTGTGAACTGTATGGACAATAGCTTGCCCTAAGCTCAATGTAAAGAGCAAGAAGGAGTATATTGGGATATTATTGCAGATACTGTATGTATAAAGCAGCAGAGCAGTGCAGAGCTCATGGAGTTGTATGAGGATTAATTGTAGAGGGCAAAGAGAATGTACTGATCTAGTCTGGAAAGCATGAGGGTCTTGGTGAGCATCAACAGAATCTTATATAGGAGCAGTGGCCAGCACCATGTTGTAGCTCCCACCCTTTTCAAATACAGCCGGGTGATCCCAGTGGTGGCCAATAAAAGGGTAACCATGTTTGAGAATTTTAACCCTGAAAGCAGCAAGTAAGTTGCAGGTAAAACTTAATCCCTGTGTAAAATGTTTAGGCGGGGGTGCAATGAGGCTGTGACCACAAAATACATATAGACAAATACAAGAGTCCTCTGCACTCAACCCATTATCAATATATTTAAGACAGAGACATTTTGTGCATACTGCTACTAAAAAATGCCTTACCCTTTAAACAAAACAGGGATTGTTTGTCCATATATTGCAATATATTTAAGCTGGCCAACTACGTCAAAATCATCCCATATCTGGCCAGTCCTACGCTTAATTTTCATCTGATTCATTAAGAATTCTATTGCTTCATTATACATTTTACAAAGGGACTAAGTTTTACCTGCAACTGCAATTAAAAATTAGTGGTGAGCACAACTTTCCCTTGTTTGTTATAGCTTGTTATAGTTATGTTGTAGCTCCCACCCTTCCCAGCTATAGTCAGGTGATCCCACTGGTGTCTAAAAAAAGGGCAGCCAAGTTTGGGAGTTTTACTTTGAAAGCAGCTAGTAAGTTGCAGGTAAAACGTAGTCCCTTTGTAAAATGTATAATGAAGCAATAGAATTCTTAATGAATCAGATAAAATTGAGTGTAGGACTGGCCAGATATGGGATGACTTTGACGTAGTTGGCCAGCTTAAATATATTGCAATATATGGACAAACAATCCCTGTTTTGTTTAAAGGGTAAGGCATTTTTCAGTAGCAGTATGCACAAAATGTCTCTGTCTTAAATATAATGATAATGGGTTGAGTGCAGAGGAATCTTTTATTTGTCCTGTGTAAAATGTACTATGAAGCAATAGAATTCTTAATGAATCAGATGAAAATTGTGTGTAGGACTGGCCAGACCCGGGATTACTTAAGTATTTAGCAATAAATGGACAATAAATGAACAATCCCTGTTTTGTATAAAGGTTAAGGCATTTTTAGTAGCTGTATGCACAAACTGTCTCAATGTATATATATATATAGTGCACAGGATCTCTCTTTGTCTGGGTGAGCATTCTAGCAGTGGTTGTGGAAGGGACACATTTTTGTTCTGTTTCTGAGGATGAATTGACATATCCCTTTATATACCTTACTCAGCATGCTAATAGGAAACATTTTCACTGGCCAGTGGGCACACTTAGCCCATCAGAGTTATGGACATTACGGGGAACTCTATGATAGGATTAATGTTTTTTATGGGCCTTGGAAATACAGACATTTACTCGTGTGAGTAGACAAAGTCAGTTGTACCCAGAGAGATATTTCTATATATTGCCACATAGCCGATCATATTTATTATGAGTATGATTAATTTATTCTCTCAATTGGTGCAAAGTAGCTTTTAAATTAGGATATAACTCTGGCAGTGTATATCAAGTATGTGCCTTATGGATCATTCCATATGGGCCTTTAATTTTCTGAAGTTTTTATAAAGTGCAAGCTGTAATCCTACTGTCATGTGTTTTTCACAAAAATGCTGCTCTCTTTAGGCAAATATTGGATTGATCCCAACCAGGGTTGCACAAGGGACTCTTTCAAAGTCTTCTGTAATTTTACAGCTGGAGGGGAGTCTTGTATCTTCCCCAGCAAAGACATTGAGAAGGTAAGAGGAATGGTACAGTAACCATAATATATAGGGAAAATACCTTAAGATGGCCATAGACAGAGGTATACTTTTTGGCATGAGCAGAACAATCAGGTCACAAGGAAATGGAACTGATGTTAAGCTTCTGTGACACACAGAGCAGCCACTGCTATTCCACTTTCTTAGATGAAAGGCATTACAAGACTGACTCCAGTCATAATAGATAGAACAGGGGGTCAAGCTTTGCAATGCTGCAAAAAGCCTGAATCCGAAAATCCACCATCTCAGACATGCCAAGGTCCTGTATAAGTCAGTGGCAAAGGTCCCTATCCCAATTAGAAAAAACTGAAAATCTGACCAATAAATTGATTCAGGTTTTCACTCAATTTTCTAAAAAAAATTCCTGATCACATTTATTTGAGTTATTTTATTAATAAATAAGGCAAAATTGTGGATGGGAGTTTGATCAAGATTTTTTTTATAGAAACAATGAGATAAATTCAGAGTTTAGTAAATAACCCCCACAGTGTTCAAAACTGGCCATCCAGCTTGGTAAAAATATTATAATTCCCAGAATATAATTGCCTGAATATATAACCATTTATCAAGTAGGATAATTCTTCTGTCTTAGGTAAAGATGTCTTCATGGAGCTCAGAGAAGAGAGAGACGTGGTACAGCCAGTTTAGGAGTGGTCGTAAGGTAAGCATATGGAAAAGGCAGGGGACAGGAGAGAAAAGATTAGCTGTACAAGATACAGGCATTTCTGTGCAGTACTAATTAATATCAGAGACACCCACACACACATATACAATGTTTTGCTGTTGCTGATTGCCTTATTTGACAGTCATTTGCAGTGGTAAGTGGTAAGTTAGTATTCTTAGTTTTATTTCTGTCTGATTACTCTGTGTAGTTTCTGTTAATTCATGTTTGGTTTAATCTATTATATTTCTGATTTTATTATCCATCTGATCCTCCTAATACCAACAATAATATTATACCACATTTTCTATGCATACTAATCTATTTTAGGTTCTTTGCTTTTCCTTTTATAATCTATTTTTATCCCTAACTCTCTGCCCTCCAGTCAGGCTTTCTACATAAAGGGGTCCTCCACCCTTAAACTGTTTTTGTCATAATGAAAGAAATATATAGCAATATATTTTCATGATATGTTGTTTTACTGGTTTTAACTTTCATTGTGAATATAATTGCTATTATATGCAATATATGTCTTGCTATTTACATTTTTTGCAATCTTGGCTGTGACTCCTGATGTTGCAAGCAGGCCGATTAAAGAGGTTGTTGACCTTTGCGTTACCTTTTGGTATGATGAAGAGAGTGATATTCTGATATAGTTTGCAATTGGTTTTAATTTTTTTATTATTTGTCGTTTTTGGAGTTATTTAGCTTAAATCACCAATCAGAGAAGTGTCTGTTTAATGAGTAGTTACTTATCTACAGCTGTGGGAAGGGGAGGGCTTCTCATTGACTGCTAATTTGTTTTGATTGTGCTCTTATGAACAGGAAGTAGAATGTGACTTTGCTTTCAATTTTAGAATGTTCCCTGTTTAGTGAAAAAAACATACATATTACCTAATTAAAAGATTAGGCAAAAAGTACAACACAAGCTCCATTCATTGATCTATTGGTGATCAAGCACAATCATATATAACTTGATGTCTTTAATATTTTTTTATTTGTATTATTATTATGATTTAACACCTTTAAAGGCATAATGTTTTGTCAATCACCACTACATGCATCATTATGCATTGGGGCATAATAGACTGTAAGCCTCATAGTAAACAGTGAAATGGATATGCAACCAGCAGCAAGTAACAGCAATATATCTCCCAGTATGGCAGAGGTCTTACATGCAAAGCATTGGCTAAGTTCCTATTATTATTCAGGTTGACTGGCTAGAACCATGCCTACCATGTCTAACACCCCACCCCCCCCATACCGAAATGTAATATAAGCTTCATAATACTGAAATAAAATATTTACTAAATATAATCAATTAAAAGTTCTGATCTGTTTTTTTTTTATAAATAATCAAGTTTATCATCAATATGCCTCTCTCAACATCTGTCTCTCTTCATTTTCTCTTCATGCAAGAGTTTGTAGTCTTATTTTGAATGGCAGTTAGGTATAATATAGAATTTGGGAGAGGTCTCTTTTTGACTATAATAGGTATAAGAGCTCACTCTTTTAAAATCAACAGAAATTCTGTCTTTCTGCATGCAGGGCATTTGCCAAATCAGTTATTTAGATAGATTCTGTTTGTGCTGGAATCAGTTGTTTGATTTAACTCTAATACATCGGCTATGAAAGGGAGCCCATCCCCAAAGATGTATTAGATGTAACTGTGAATCAAAGTCTCATGCCGACTCCTGCATGAATTTTTAAAATAAATCAGAATTTTTAATTGATTATACCGGTTTGGGCCTGTTATCCAGAATGCTTGGGACAACAGATCACAGATAACAGATCATGTAACTAGTTATGGGCAAATTTATCCTGTTTTGCTTCGCCAAAAAATTGACTAATTTACAGCGAAATTTGGATTATTTGGCTAAAATGGAGTTTATGGGAGACGGCCGTTCCATAATTTGGAGCTTTCTGGATAATGGGTTTCCGCATAATGAAATCATTTTCATTTTCATGATAGCTGTCCTAGAAGTCAGAAAGGCATTTGCTTAGTAGGGATGTCAGATGACATTATGTAGGATGTAACCAATTACCAGGGCCGTAAAAAGAAATTGCTAAAAAAACAAAACAAAAGTATCACTGCTTAGTGGTATGTACAGAGACATACCATAAAACTGTGCCAACCTTAATACCCCAATTCCACAAGAAACTTTGAGGGTGTAGTGGCACTTAGGAAGGGACATGTTTCTTTTTATAGTCTCACTCTGTGTCCTGTCAGATCATCATCTCACCTTCATGTATATACTGGCTCGCTCATTGTATTTGCAGGGGTTCCTTACATCTCTCTTCTCTCTTCCCTTATACAGTTTTCTTACATCGATTCTGAAGGCAACGCTATTGGTATAGTGCAGCTTACCTTCCTACGCCTTCTAAGTACTTATGTACAGCAGAACTTTACATATCATTGCCATCGTTCTGCTGCCTGGCACCTTACCTCTTCAGATAGCTACCAAAAGGCTCTCCACTTCAGGGGCTCCAATGAAGAGGACCTTTCTTTCCATACCACACCTTACATCAAGGCCTTGAGAGATGGCTGTGCGGTGAGTAGCCATATGGTTCATAAAAATAAGTAGGGTTTTTAGAAATAGCCCAGTGCAGTAAACCTAATTAGTTTTGGACAGGGTGTGTGAGGCAGGGGCGCTTCTATAATGAGGCGGCCTGAGAATCTCGCCTCAGGCGGCAAAATTTGGATCAACACAAGGGGCGGCATTTTAGCCGCTATAATATCTGCAAAGTTGTACTGTGTAAAAAATAAAGTGTGTGGTTAAGGTCCTATGGGAAAAAAAACCTGCTTGTGACACAGTAACAGAGAGTAGAATAAATATGCACATAATGCGCCTTTAGTCAGCCCCCTCCTGCTGCCCTCATTGTCCGGTGTGACGTGCGTCGTGACGCATCACATGCGTACCTGCGCACCGCTCCTCTGCTCTGCTTACATCCGCACAGCTCCGCGCGTATCACGTGAACTGGATGTTGGCTGCCTTTGGAATGGACGAACCTCGGGCACTGCTAACAATGCTCCAGTATGGCATCTTCCCTGCATCATGCCTTGCCTGAACTTGCCGGGGATAACCAGCAGGTGAAAAGACAGACAGATGGGCCCTTTCCCACCTGCTCAAGCACCACTTTTTAGCGGTTCTGGCCACCCCAGGAATCATCCATCTACGTTACAGGGTAAAAGCTGACCTCATGTTGGCATTTGTTTATGGTTAAACAGTGTTGTTGGAATATATTTTGCTGTGTTACAAATAGGGTTTTAATCTGACCTATATTATATATAAATGTGTGTATCTTTTGCCCCCCCACTCATAAAAACATGTAGATTCCACCCAGTTTGACTTAATGTCCAATTCTGTATAATCCAACTCTATTTCCAGCCCCACAATGCAATCCCTGCCTCTATTAAGTGTTCATTGGATCCTTCCTGCACATTACTTTTAAAGCACACTTAATTTTAACCCCTAGTTAGCCTATATATATATATATATATATATATATATATATATATATATGTTTTTTTCCCCTCCCTTCCACCCTTGAACCTCAATGTTGGAATTGTTATACGACGGTTTACATTTTCCTTTTTTTGTTTTTATTATACATAGATTTGTAAACATAATATTTTTGGCCTAAGATATTTGTACATAACTTGGGCACTGTAGCTATATTTATTGAAAATTCTATACGGCATGTTTAAAGGAAGGCGATGCACAGTCCCACGGTTGCTGCCAACATGCACAAACAAAATGGACTCGGCATCATGGTTCTGAAACGGTGAATATTTAAAAATCTTCAATGTGTAAAATGGGAATTGGCAAGTTAATGATGCATATACCATGAGAAAGATCTCGGGATATTTCCTATTGCGTCTCAGTAGTAGAGAGTAACTGACGTTTATCAAAGCACAAGTCACATGACTGGCGGCAGCTGGGAAACTGACAATATGTCGTCTAGCCCCATGTCAGATTTCAAAATTAAATATAAAAATCTGTTTGCTCTTTTGAGAAATGGATTTGCACAGAGCACACAGTAGCTATCTACAAAGTATCCATATACTTTATTAACTTTAGGGACAGCATGGGAACACATTAAGGGTAATGTACCTATCCTGTATGAGAAAGGCATGGTGAGTGGGGCGTGACTTGAGGTGTGGCTTGGGATCCGGCACCAAGCGTAGCAGGGGCGCATAGCCATGCTTTCGCCTCAGGCAGCAGAAAGGCCAGAATCACCCCTGGTGTGAGGCCCACCAGGGCTGCTACCCTAGGGACCCCCGCACCTCCCCCCACAGGCACACTAACTTATTTTTTCCTCAGGCAGTGGAACAACAGGTGAGGGAGTGATGGTGGAGGGCAGGTGGGGATTTGCTCTGGGTCGATGGAACCCACCATGTTGTTTCCCTATGTCCCGCCAGCGCAATCTGACCACGAAGGGGGATGTTTACCAACATTGGACATAAATATGGAGAGATTTCTGGAGATGTTGCCCATAGCAACCAATCAGATCTTTGATTTTGTTTTCTAAATTATAGATAACTGTTTAAATCTAATTGCTGATTAGTTGCCATGGGCAGCATCTCCAGAAATCTCTCCAGATATTATCTCCAATGTTAGTAAACATGCCCCCAAGTCAGATAAGAAATTCCAGGGTAATATTCCTACTTTTAGCTCCTGAGTTCTCGATGTACATTTTATTTTCTTTATAGGTATATATCAAAATTCCTAGTTTTACAGATCGTTGCATCTGCTTCTCAAGTAAAAATGTATGGCAGATATTTGATAATACTTATAGAACAGCAGAAATTTAATTTACATTGTAAACATAACAAATATAAACATAAAGAGTCCCTTAACAGGTTAAGATCAAGTTATGGTTACATTACAAACACATCATACAAGGAAAGCACTTTGTTAGCTGTTATTTCTGAGCTAATTTCACTGGGATGTAAGCATCTATTACCTCTGTGTGTAGCTTACATTGCAGTTACAACAATTCACAATTTAAAAGTTAACTGCTGTGATAGCAACAAAAACAAGTGTTTGTCTTTGTTTCTGTAGATGAGAAAAGGAACAGAGAAGACTGTGCTAGAAATCTACACACCCCGTGTTGAGCAGCTACCATTGACAGATGCCATGTTCATGGACTTTGGAAGAACCCAACCAGAAATTTGGTTTTGAGGTGGGACCTGTATGTTTTATTGGCTGAAGCAATCGACACATGAACTTCAACCAATTCCAATCCCTTCTGCAAATAAAATGGAGCTTCAACCCTTCTCTCTGTTCCTGTACATTCATTCAGTTGGAAAGGAGCAAAACAAGAATGCCTCCAGGTGACTTGTAACAAGAGACCAAAAGCACTGGTCAGCATAGCAGAGAGCTACAGACCAGGGGGACCTTCTGATGACCAAAGAAAGATTTCATCATAGGCTCATAGCTAGAATAATGAGACCTTATTAAAAAGAAAACCAAGAGTTAGCATTTAGTTGTTTGCAGCAATGACTTTTAAACATTCACATTCAGGACATTTTGTGCCACTTTTTAAAATGGAGATTCTTCTGTAGAAATGTACCCAAAGCCCAAAATTTGCCTCTCACCTTTATGTAAACAAAAAAAAATCAAATGCCTAAAACTGAACTTTATTTTTTTTTCTTCTGTGGATAAATGAAAGTTTTAAATATTATTTAAAAATAAAGTTTGTGATGAATTCCCCTTCTGCCTTGCACACACACAATGGGCTAAACATGTTGTGAAAATATGTTAGAAGCTGATGGGAAAAAAGTCTGTGAAAAATTTCACATTGGTGTTTAGAGATAAATCTTATTATTTAACCAGTGACATGATAAAAACCTCAAAGTTGCTGAAAGTATTACTGTGTAATGTTTGTAAGTATTTTTGTATTGTAATATATAATCTATAACTTTGCTGCTTTTTTATTTTTACTCTTGTTTTTTTGTTCTTATTTGGAGCATGTTTATGTATTACTTCCTGTCTAGCCTGACGACTTCCTGTTCACCTTGATTCCTGTTTTCAGCTCAGGATCTCTCCCCTCTGTTTCTTGACTTTGATCTTGCTGCCTGTCTGTAATTTTTTCTTTTTATTTAAATAAATGATGCACAACAGGTAAAACCCACAGAGGAAAAAGATGGCAGGGTGCCTGTACTTATTAAGAAATGTTTTTTATCTAATATATATATATTGCACATGCAAGCCTAAATGTTCCGCATTGTGAATTTTCAATCTACAATCCATATAAGAAAGTGGGAATACAACCATAGCTGCTATACACATACTGACATTGGCTGTTGACTTGGTCACTTCAGAATATGTTGAAACTGTCAGCCTATTGTATGAGACCAACTGACAGCATGCCTTTCCATAATTTGATTAGGGATTGGCCACACTTCTTTTAGGCAAGTTTATAATTTTTATTTAGCGAGTAATGCATTGGGTTGTAGATGTGGTCCTCACCCAAAGTATCTCAACAGGCTCCTACTTTGATCTAATTCTTCTGGTCCAAACAACCTGTTCTCACTAACCAAACTAATCTTTCTGTGTATGGCCATTTTTAGGCTACAATACATTCTTTATTCCATTTGCTAAGGTTTGTATTAACCAAAATCATAGCAAAACTAAATTCTATATTGTATAGTTTAATGAAACACATACAATTATTTATATTATTTAAGATGTGGTGTGATGTGAGAGAACCCTTACTGTGTAAGGAAAAAGAATGTTTACAGTAATTCCCATTGCACATCAGGTTGCGACGAATGTATTTTAAACATTTATTTCAGATAATTCTGTTCCAGATCATTCCATTAGTTCATAAAATTGCTTCAGTGATTTGTGGGGAGGTATGTTTGATATGGTAGTGTGATTCTGTCATGCTATAAGGGGATCACACTAGTCAAGTGTGGGTCAGGAAAAACTCAACCTTCACCTGACCCTAACCTGCAAATCCTTAATCTGCACCAGACCCTAACCCACAAAATGTTGCCAATGTAGGACCCGTGCCCAATCTGTACCTGTGTCTTCTCACTCTGTACACTACTTCTGTGCAGGCCTCTGGCTGCAATACAGGGAATATTTGGGAGCAATTGTATAAAGAGCAATCATGTCCTCCGACAAACACCTTTTATGCATAGAAAACAACCCCAACCTTGATACCTGTTATACCTGTTTAGTTGCATGTCTCAAGCACACTCTCTAGTTCATTATTATTCATGATAAGGACTGGGGCCTGCATACTCAAGGTAAGACCTTGCCAGGGATCTATAAAGAAGCAAAAAAACAGCTTATATGCTTCATCAAAATAAACCATTTTCATGAAAATATACTATGTGTCATGGTGCTATGTATCATTGGGTAATCGTAAATAGAAATTTCCATTCTAAGTAATATGGGCCTCCCACTGGGATCATACGATTCACTTTGTTCACAAACAAACCAAGAGTACACAAGAGGGCCGCTGCTCCTATCAGCAGAAAACTGCATTGGCCCTGGGTTCTCCCATTGAGCACCATGGATTGATTCTCTTCATGCTTCTTCTTTCTTCTCATGGCTGTGCATGCGCAGTAGAGTGAAAATCCGAACTTTAATGAAAAAGCCGCTATTTCATTTGAGTGTGCATGCGTCTGCCCAGGGAAATTTGAAGAAAGAAGCAGGAGTTTTCTCCTGATAGGTGCACCGGCCCGGGGTGCCAGGTAAGTAAATACAATCACTTGCACCCCCAAGTGGCAAATTACTTTCCTTCTCCTTTAATAGGCCACTAAATATGATATATCTGTCAGGTGTTCATTCTAAAGTTTTCCTTCTATAGAAATGTCAACACCATACCTTGTTTGTTTCGGCAAACAAACATCTGCTTTCGTTTCTCAAATATTTGCAGTTTCTTAGATGTATTTCTTCATTCAGATGTTACTGTGTTCTTAATTGCAAGGTTGACTGAAAAGGAACTGGAACTTTTATGAGTTTTTTTCAGGAGGAAAATGTTGTCCTGAGTATCACCTGCTACAAATGAAGATGACAAAGAGCATAACTCCATGAATCTGAATCCGCTGATACATTACAGTTATTGCAACTAAATAAAACCACGTCAACCGCTTCATTTATTTGAATAAATAGAGTTATCATGGATATAAATCAACCAATAAAGGCTACTGTGATGCTAAAAACTATTGTGATACTAATAGCTATTAGTATAGATATTGGTAAGTATAGATTACATATGATTGTATAGATAGGTCGGCATGAGTATGTGTATATATGTGCATTGGGGTTCATTTGGAGAGGTTCAACTTGAAGGACTTTTTTGGTCTTTTTTTCAATCCATCTTAACTATGTAACTACAGTATGTAACTACTGTATATATATTTCCATTCTGTACTGAACTTGGATTCCATACAAATCTTTTGTGGATAATATTCAGGCTGTGGCTGCTTAACAGTCCAGGGCTGTGCTAGTCAGAAGCTCATACCTCATTAAAGGTAAAGTGTAACATTCAATTAAATGTTATTGTGATGTAGACATTACTATTGTGAGATAATTTGCAATCGGTCTTTATTTTTAATTATTTGTGTCTTTTTTTAGTTATTTAGCTTTTTGTTTAGAGGCTCTCCAGGGTGGTATTTCAGCAGCTGTCTGGTTGCTATGGTCTAATTTACCCTAGAAACCAGACAGTGGTTTGAATGAGACAGTGGAAGATGAATAGATGAGGAGCTGAAGAGGAAGGTCTGTTAGGTCTGTTTGTAAGAGAATAGAAAACTGGTTTAAGGCTTGTATACAAAGGGTGGTTGTCAATGGGACATTTTCTACTTGGAGAAGAGTTCTTAGTGGGGTGCCACAGGGATATGTATTGGGCAAACTTTTATATAATTTATTCATTAATAACTTGAGGCATTGGAAGTAATGTATCCATGTGTGTTGATGACACAACTATGCAGGACAATTAATTCTATAAAGGATGATGTGTAATACTTGCTGGGAGATTTGGACAAACTGGTAGCTGAGACTAAAGGTGGCCATACACAGGGAGATCCGCTCGTTTGGCGATGTCACCAAATGAGCAGATCTCTCCCGATATGCCCATATTTAAGTGAACGATATATGCTAATACAATCCCTAGGGCCCAATGATTGGATCAGAATGGAGGCCAAATAGGTGGACAGATCGCGGGACTGAATCAACGAAAAAAAAATAAAACTGACTTTTAAAAATTCACAAATTTTTTGTAATTTATTAAACCCCGAGGATGGAAATGTCAGAATCAGAAAATCTGGCATCTCAGACCTGTTGAGGTTGCATATAAGTCAAAGGGAGAAGTCCCAATGATTTTTTGATGTACGCTGGGTTTCGGGGCAATACCCCTAATTTTTTGGAGTTTAGGGTGAAAATTACAAAAAAATTGTGAAAATTGTGAAAATCGGATGAATAAGTCCGAAAAATTAGTGAAAATTGGCAAATTGTCGGGAAAATGTAATAATAAATAAGCATAGCAGTAGTTTGTAGCAGAAAGTATTGAGATAAATTCGGATATAGATAAATAACCCCATAAGTCTCCAATCCTTATAAAGGAAAATGTTGAAAGAAGAGCTACTAAGTTGATAACAAGTATGAAAGGTCTCAGTTATTAGAAAAGCTTTGCTTAGTTTGGGTTGTTTGCACTGAAGAATATGTGATAAGTGCAGTGATATGATACATAAAATAAAATAAATAAATTGTATAAATACATTATAAATGCACCATATAATAAACTATCTGGTGCGTTATTCACCAGTAGACTGCATTGGAATCCAATTAGATTACAAGAAAGTTGGTTCCATCTTAACATTAGGAAAATTTTCCAGTGAGAGCTGTAAATGGAATTCTCTTCCCGAGGCGGTTGTATTGGCATATTCATCAGATAGCTTCAAGATTGTCACGATCGCCGCCCGGAGCAGGACCAGGAGCTCCGGGCGGCGCAACTACTTCCTCTGACGCCGCTCCCAAAATGGCGGCGCCCATGGCTGCCACGTGGGTAGCGGCGCCGGCGCAGAGACGCCTGCGCGCAAATGCGCAGGCGCGAAGACGTCACAACAGTGCGACGGACGCAGGCGCAGCGCGCCGGTCGCAGACGTGCTGACGCCGACGCAAGGGCGCCAAAAAACCCCTTTAAAAGGACGCCCGAGACGCCAAGATGGCGCCCGAAAATAGGATCTTGTTCCTGATTAGATTCCTGGGTTCCCTGTTGCTGTTCCTGTTATCCCTGAGTATTCTATTGATTGATCTCTTGTTATTGACCCCCTGCCTGGACTTTGGACTCTGTTTATATTCTGCCTGCCTTTTGACCTGTTGCCTGAACCTTATTACCCCTTCTGCTGAATCCCTGGATACCACGATCCTGATCCCTCCAGAGGGGCTTCCTCCTAAATCCGGACTACTCCCCAGAGGGAACTCCCGGTTCCCTGACATTATTTTCGGGCCATGGATTCCACTGAGGAAGCTCAGCCAGATTTCGGCAGGGCCTTTCGGGGCCTGCATTCCCGCATGGAGGCGTATGAAGCCCGGCAGAATTACGTGGGACACTCGCTGGAGGCGATCTTGGAAAAGCTCTCCTTGTTGACACCAGCGACCCCCCTGCCGGCACCTCCTCCGCAAGCGGCTGCTGCCATGGCTACCCAGCCCTCCACTTCTGGTCCACATATTCCTGCTCCGCCTCTCTACGATGGCGATCCTCAAGCCTGTCGAGGATTCGTGAATCAGTGCCAGATTCGATTTGCCCTACACCCCACTGAATTTGACTCTGAACGTGCTAAGGTGGGGTTCGTGATTACTCGTCTGGCAGGGAAAGCTCTCGAGTGGGCATCTCCACACTGGGAGAAGCAGTCCCCACTGATGGATGACGCAGAAGCATTTCTCAAAGAATTCCGGATCGTCTTCGATGCTCCCGGCCGGGTGACATCCGCTGCTTCCCGTCTGTTCCAAATCCGCCAAGGGAGTCGCAGTGTAGTGGAGTATGCTATTGAATTCCGTACACTTGCTGCTGAGACTCGTTGGAACAACGACGCATACCATACTGCATTTTATAATGGTCTCTCCCTTCGCATTAAAGATGACCTGGTCTCCCGTGAATTACCCACGCAAGTTGAAGACCTCATCGCCTTGGCTGTCAAGGTGGACACTCTTCTGAGAGAGCATCAAACCCTGAGAGATCGTGTCAGGAAGTTTCAACCCTTGTTGGCACCCCGCTTCCAGAGGCCTCTCCTGCAGGCTCCTGTCACTCCGCCTGCCCAAGCATCCATTTCTCTCCAGGAGGAACCCATGCAAGTGGGAAGAACTCGCCTCACTGAACAAGAAAGACTCCGCAGACGGATGTCAGGCCTGTGTCTGTATTGTGGCGGACATTCCCACTTTGCCAATGCCTGTCCTGCTAAGGCTAAGAGTTTTGTACCCCGAGGTATGTCTATGGTAACTCATGTAGGGGGCACTACTCAAAAGTCTCGAGATTGGTTTCAGGAGAAGACCCAAGAAAACTCACACAGGTTTCTCCTTCCCTTCCAGATTCGTCTGACTGATAAAACCATCTTCGGGAATGCTTTCATCGATTCCGGAGCCGGGGGTAACTTCATGGACGCTCTCTTTGCTAAGTACATGGGAATTCCCTTATTTCCTTTGCATTCTCCTATGCGGATCGTCGCCATAGATGAGAAACCCCTGGAGTCTGTACTCACGATGACCACTGGCGAACTACCTGTGCAGGTTGGGGCCCTGCATAAAGAGAGACTTTCGTTCCTTATTATTTCTTGTCCCGCTGTTCCAGTTGTTTTGGGTCTCCCCTGGCTGCGCCTGCACAATCCCACCATAGACTGGTCCACAGGGCAGGTTTCTCGTTGGAGCCCATTCTGCTTACAGCATTGCCTTCCTGCTAAACCCCTCAAGAAGGTAACTATCTCCTCAACCGAGTTAAAGTCTCTTCCCTCCTGTTATAAGGAATTCTCCGATGTGTTCTGTAAGAAGTCTGCGGAATTCCTTCCTCCACATCGCTCCTACGACTGTCCTGTCGAACTCCTGCCAGGAGCCATGCCCCCCAGAGGCCGCACTTACCCCCTCTCTCCTGCTGAGACTACCGCAATGAGGGAATACATCCAAGAAAATCTCCAGCGGGGGTTTATCCGCCCTTCTACCTCTCCTGCAGGGGCTGGGTTCTTCTTCGTGGAGAAGAAGGACGGAGGTCTTCGGCCATGTATAGATTACCGGGGCCTGAATAAAATCACTGTAAAAAACAGGTACCCTCTGCCCTTGATCGTAGAGCTCTTCGACCAGCTGAAGGGGGCGAAGATATTCTCTAAGTTGGATCTCCGGGGGGCGTACAACCTCATTCGCATCCGTGAGGGTGATGAATGGAAGACGGCTTTCAACACTCGTGACGGGCACTATGAATATCTCGTTATGCCCTTCGGCCTTTGCAATGCCCCTGCCGTCTTCCAGGAGTTTGTTAACGATGTGTTCCGGGATCTCCTAGGAAGGTTCGTAGTCGTGTACCTGGACGACATCCTGATCTTTTCTAAAGACCTAGAAAGCCATCGCTCCCAAGTGAAGGAGGTACTCTCTCGTCTGAGGAAGAATTCTCTCTTCGCCAAGTTGGAGAAGTGCGTCTTCGAAGTGTCCAAGATCCCCTTCCTAGGATACATTATCTCTCTTGAGGGATTTGAGATGGATCCCGTGAAAGTGTCTGCCATCCAGGAGTGGCCTATCCCGCTGAGTATCAAGGCAATCCAGAGATTTATCGGATTTGCTAACTATTATCGGCAGTTCATCCGGGGGTTCTCTTCCCGCATTGCACCTATCCTGGCCCTCATCCGGAAAGGGGGTAAACCCAGCTTGTGGCCTCCATCTGCCATTGAAGCTTTTCAGTCCTTGAAAGAGGCCTTCACGTCCGCTTCTGTCCTCCGACACCCCAATCCTGAACTTCCCTTCTGCATCGAAGTTGATGCTTCTGAAGTCGGAGCTGGAGCCATCCTGTCCCAGAGACACCCCGCTGATGGGAAGTTGCATCCCTGTGCTTATTTCTCCAAGAAGTTCTCGTCCGCAGAGCAGAACTACGATGTTGGGAACCGAGAACTCTTGGCTGTCAAACTTGCCCTTGAAGAGTGGCGTCACCTCCTGGAGGGTTCTCTGATTCCTGTTCAGATCTACACCGATCATAAGAATCTCGAGTTCATCCAGTCCCTCAAGAGGCTAAACCCCAGACAAGCAAGGTGGGCTCTCTTCTTCTCTCGATTTAATTTTATCTTGTCTTATCGCCCAGGCTCCAAGAATCAGAAGGCCGATGCTTTGTCTCGTAGCTTCACTCCGGTGGACCGCTCTCCTGAGAGACAAGAGCCAGTCATTCCTCCAATCAAGATTATTGCCTCCCTGTATCCACAGTTTGCCGACCAAATCCTGGCTGGTCAGTCTTCTGCTCCTTCTGATACACCCATTGGAATGGCATTTGTTCCTCCTGAGCTGCGTCTGCCTATCCTGCAACAGACCCATTGCTCCAGGCAAGCCGGACATCCTGGCCCAGCTAAGACTCTTGAACTCTTACGACGCCTGGTTTGGTGGCCTGATATCCGCAAAGATGTGAAGGACTTTGTTGCTGCTTGTAATGTTTGTGCCACATCTAAGTCAAGCCACTCTCGCCCCAGTGGGTTACTACAGCCTTTGCCGGTTCCTTCTCGTCCCTGGACCCACTTGTCCATGGACTTCATTGTCGAACTTCCTCCCTCTGGTGGGAACACTGTGATCTGGGTTGTCATTGATCGATTCTCCAAAATGGCCCACTTCATCCCCCTGAAGAAGTTGCCCTCTGCGGTGGAGTTGTCCCAGCTATTTATCCAGTACATCTTCCGCCTGCATGGTTTCCCGGTGGAGATCGTCTCCGATAGAGGCACCCAGTTTACTGCCAAATTCTGGCGTTCACTATGCAAAGATTTGGGAATTGTTCTTCAGTTTTCGTCTGCATACCATCCGCAGATGAATGGGGCAGCTGAACGTGTCAACCAAGCCCTGGAACAGTTCCTGAGGAACCACGTATCCCTCTGCCAGGATGACTGGTCTGATCTCCTCCCATGGGCGGAATTCGCTCATAATAATGCTTGTCATTCCTCTACAGGAAGGTCTCCGTTCATGTCGGTGTATGGTCAGCATCCTCAAGCTTTTCCCCAAGACTTTGTGTTATCTGACGTCCCGGCTGCTGACGATTCCGCAGCCCATATGTCTGCTATTTGGGCTGCTACCAAGTTGAACCTAGAGAAGAGCGCTCTTGTTCATAAGACTTTCGCGGATCGTCGTCGAAGATCCTCTCCTCCCTACAAGGTGGGTGACAATGTCTGGCTCTCTTCCAGGAATATCCGGTTGAAGATACCATCTCCCAAGTTGGGTCCAAAATTCGTGGGTCCATTTCCCATCTTGGAGATAATCAACCCTGTGGCTGTCAGACTCCAGCTTCCACCAGAGATGAGAATCCCCAACGTGTTCCACGTGTCTCTGGTGAAACCCGCCATCACCAACCGGTTCTCTGGCGGTCAATCTCCTCCTCCTGCCATCTCTGTGGAGGGTCAACTCGAGTACGAGGTGGAGAAAATCCTAGACTCCAGAATCTCCAGAGGGTCCCTTCAGTACCTCATTCAGTGGAGGGGCTTCGGTCCTGAAGAATGCTCCTGGGAAGGACATCGTGATGTTCACGCTCCTCGTCTGGTGAGGGATTTTCACGCCAAGTTTCCCCAGAAGCCTTGTCCTGGTGGTCCTGAGGCCCCCCGTGAGGGGGGGGGGGTACTGTCACGATCGCCGCCCGGAGCAGGACCAGGAGCTCCGGGCGGCGCAACTACTTCCTCCGACGCCGCTCCCAAAATGGCGGCGCCCATGGCCGCCACGTGGGTAGCGGCGCCGGCGCAGAGACGCCTGCGCGCAAATGCGCAGGCGCGAAGACGTCACAACAGTGCGACGGACGCAGGCGCAGCGCGTCGGTCTCAGACGTGCTGACGCCGACGCAAGGGCGCCAAAAAACCCCTTTAAAAGGACGCCCGAGACGCCAAGATGGCGCCCGAAAATAGGATCTTGTTCCTGATTAGATTCCTGGGTTCCCTGTTGCTGTTCCTGTTATCCCTGAGTATTCTATTGATTGATCTCTTGTTATTGACCCCCTGCCTGGACTTTGGACTCTGTTTATATTCTGCCTGCCTTTTGACCTGTTGCCTGAACCTTATTACCCCTTCTGCTGAATCCCTGGATACCACGATCCTGATCCCTCCAGAGGGGCTTCCTCCTAAATCCGGACTACTCCCCAGAGGGAACTCCCGGTTCCCTGACAAAGATAATGTTGGATGACTTTTTGGAAAGTATGAAAATACCAAGTAACTTAAATTACCTTTACTACAAGGTTGCTAAAGGATCTGGTCTGATTGCCTTCCCAAGAATCAGGAATATATATTTCCCCCTCTGAGGCAAATTAGAGAGGCTGCAGAAATGTATTAATCACCTTCCTGTAAATCAGCTAGCAGGTATTTGTATGGCACTGATAGCTACACATGCTGTATATAGAGCTACATGCGACAATCCTAAAAGTGACACTGTTAAATAACTGAAGAATTTTTATATGTAGATAGTAGGATGCTTTATTTTAAGTGAATAAATAGTATATATAAATATAGGATATTAATGACATAAATAATAACCCAGGAGCAGTAAGAGGTGAAACATTTTCTTAAGGTCGTGTTGTGTATTGGTTGTGTAAAAAGATCCAAACTATTTATTCACACTAGTTAATCATTTTCAGCTTGTCATTCAATCAACCGTACTACAGGTATACTATATAGAATACATTATCCAGAAACCAGATATCCAGAAAGTGCTGAAAGACATTTTAACCAAATAATCCAAATTTTTAAAAAAATATTTCCTTTTTCTCTGTAGTAATAAAACAGTACATTGCATATGATCCAAACTAAGCTATAATTGACCCTTATTGGAAGCAAAACCAGCCTATTTGGTTTATTTCATGTTTACATGATTTTCTAGTAGACTTAAGATATGAAATATCCAAATTACAGAAAGATCCATTATCTGGAAAGCCTCAGGTCCCCAGCATTCTGGATAACAGGTCCCATACTTGTATTAACCCTCTTTAGGGTTATTAGCCCACTGCCCACCAAGTAGAATTGGGCCAACATAAAGCTTGTATAAATAGAGCACACAGTGATCATACATGGTATTACCAAATATAACCCTGAGCAAAACTGAACCCATCTGTCTGAGGCCCTGGCAGCATTCTTGCCTGTGCCCCCCCCAAATGGTGGTCATTGGATTAACAGTACTTTTTTGCCTGAAACAAATTTTAACCCTTTCTGAAAGTCACCTATTATATCTGCATATGTAACAGCTTAAGAGAGACATTTCCCCAACTTCACAACTTTTACAATAAAAAAACTAATTTGGCAATAAGATATAATAGTTCATTATACAATCTACTTATATATTTATGCATAAATCACCTGGTCACGTCTCCCTCTGCTCCTTGCAGTGACAGGCAGCACCCCCAGCCCCTATGGGAGTTCTTAAAGGCACAGTTCAGTGTAAAAATAAAAACTGGGTAAATAGGCTGTGCAAAATAAAAAATGTTTCTAATATAGTTAGTTAGCCAAAAATATAAGGTATAAAGGCTGGAGTGACTAGATGTCTAACATAACAGAACAGAATACAACTTCCTACTTTTCAGCTCTCTAACTCTGAGTTAGTCAGCGACTTGAAGGGGGGGCCACATGGGACATATCTGTTCAGTGAGTTTGTAAATGATCCTCAGCATTCAGCTCAGATTAAAAAGCAACAGTTATGACCCATGTGCCCCCCTCAAGTCACTGATTGGATACTGCCTTGTAACCAATCAGTGGAAACCAAGAGAGCTGAAAAGCAGGAAGTAGTGTTCTGGCTGTTATGTTAGACATCCAGTCACTCCAGCCTTTATACATTATATTTTTGGCTAACTAACTATATTAGAAACAGCGCCGATTCTGGGGCTGCTGCCGCTTGAGACAGCAGCCCAGATGCCGCCCCCCTCCTCTCCCGCTCTGCGCTTAAAAATTAGCGTTGGAGCGAGTTTAAGGGGGCAGTATCGCTTGTGCATTGAGCGCAATGGTGCTCTTTGCACTAGCGGAGCCAAATTTCCGGGTTAAAACCCGAAAGTTTGGGTCTTAAAGTTACAAGAGGTAGTTTTTTGCCGCCCCTTGTAACCTGCTGCTCACTGCCACCTGAGGCAAGGGTTTCACCTTGCCTCATGGCAGAAGCGGCCCTGAAACATTTCTTTTTTTGCACAGCCTATTTTCACAGTTTTTATTTTTACACTGAACAATTCCTTTAAAACAGGCAGGTAACCTTCTTGTTCTGTGCCTTGCTCTGAGAGAGCTTCCTAACACTTAACTATGATTAAATACTTTCCTGTGGAAAGTGAGCTCCAACATGTGAACTGGAATGGATTGCTACTGGAATCAGTGTCGGACTGGGACACCAGGGGCCCAACCAAAAACCTTAGATTAGAGGCCCGCCCAAAAACCTTAGACCAGGGGCCCATTCTCAGAACTATTATTCTTCCTCTTCTCACTCAACCTCTATTCTCTCAGTCTTTTTTCTTTACATACTATAATCTATTATTCCATCTATTTGGCCTTTTTGTTCTCATAGAAATAGAGAATGGCCATGAAATAGGCTAAATGTTTAGCAGCATGAGGGCCCACTGACACCTGGGCCCACCGGGAGTTTTCCTGGTATCCTGGTGGGCCAGTCCGACACTGACTGGAATGGATTGTCTGTTCCCTCCTGAACACTATAGCTTCCAGGGCCAGCCAGCACAATCCTTTAAACCGAGAGACCATTCTCTGTTTATCATCTCCCTTGCAGCTTTCAACTCCTACAGGGGAGAAATTAAAGGCAAAACACACCCCTTTTAACCCTTCTCCGGGGTCATTCTACCACTTAGTAAACTTTTTACAGCATCAAGCTGCTGACTGGCATTGTTTGCAACAGTGAAGTTTATAATCCACTTTATTCCTTTACATGAAGAAATAGTCTATATTTGTCCTATTTAGGGTGCTTTTTTTTTAAAAAATGTATCAACACTAACATGTTATATGTGATGTAGTCATGCCATCATGATACATACTGGATAGACTACATTGTTATGCATCTGCATTTTGGTCATCAGCAAACACAGATACAATCATACAGTACACATGTACTTTGCATTGTCAGTTCATTATCAGTGCCAGTCACAGAATGTAACCAAAACAGATATGTTTTAACAATAAATGGGTTAGGTACTATGTAAAGTATATGCATAGGTACTTTTTTCTATAATCAACAGTGTTTACCTTATATAATTTCTAAAGTCCATAATTTGAACGTGGTCCTTTAATAAATGTTCAAATAACTTCCCACTACAAATGTCAGTCTTGCAGGCCTCTAATTGACAGGGTCAGGCTGTAAATTAGTGTTCTGGAATTTCAATTACCAGAGATCACTTGAGGTAAAAAGATAAAGGTTTTTAATACAAGCTCCATGGTTTCTGAACTCACAAAGTATCAGAACCTTGAACAAAGGAATCAGAGTTTTTATAGACTTGGGGACATGCTGTATGACATAAGAACTTAGTAAAAGGGAGTTACCATTGGAAGAGCATAGCAATATATCATCACAGCCCAGAAAACCAAAGAAATGCTCTTATAACAAAATCAGGTGGTTCTGCCTCAAGGCCACGGTACTAATAACCAAGACTAACTTGAAAATTGTATTCTCTCTCACTTAATAAAAGCTGATTTAATCAAATATTTAAACAGAATCAGCTTTCCTATATTACTAATTAGCTAAAGAACTAATTAAAAATTTGATGAAGGCAAGGAAATTGCCATTATGTAATTTTTTTAATGAAAAATGACTATCTTAACTTGCATCGGGGCTTATCTTCTCAGGACACCCAGACCACCTTTTCTCTTTCTGGTCCCCAAAGCACGAGTAGAGGCAAGGGAAGCCTGTGGATTCAAGGCTGGATCTGCAGCCTCATGTCAGAAATGTATGAGACTTCTTTCTGAGTATATAGTTAAAATTTGGTACAGAACACTGCTATATAACAGGGTGCAAGCTACTTTTAAAGTACAAAGCAGGAAGTTGTGTTGTGTTCTGTTATATTAGACATCCACTTACTCTAGTCTTTATAGTTGACATTTTTGGCTAACTATGTTAGAAACTTTTTTTTATTTTGCACAGCCTATCTTTTTACCCAGTTTTTATTTTTATACTGAACTGTTCATTTAAGCCACTCCACATTTCATTATTTTTCATTAATTACCCTTCTCCATGTTGGGGGTTTACTGGGGCTTACCGTTGGTCCCTAGAAACACAAGATTCTTGAGCACCTTGAATTTACCCCAGTTACGTAAATTTAATTTAACAAATAAATAAATAACATAAAAAACTCCCTGAAATTTACATTGAACTGCAATATATATACTGTATCTATATCTTCGTGATCCAATAAACCAAGTATTCCACATGCCATGAGTGCTTACAGTATATATATATATATACTGTACAATATGTTTTTTGGATGCAAGCTGGAGTCAACAAGGCCCCAGAAGTGTTAAGGGACAACCCCTTTAGAGAAGTCGGGGTATAGGGACCCCGTGAATGAGGTGAAGCTAGTGTGCAGGATAGTCACTGTTATAGTCGGTAGGCTTCAGCTAGTAAGAGCAGCTTAAAGCTCCGCCAAGGAGGATAGAAGGGAGTAGCTCTGCCCCCAGGCCCTGCTTGCCTGTAGTGAAGGGACTGCATTACTGACAAGGGAATTAGGTTATTGTTCTATTCCTGTTCCACATCTACTGTAGGGGATCCGGTCCATATGAGGTACTGACAACCTGGAAGGTGTATACTTTCAACTCCCATGCTATTCCTTTAGTGGTGCCATATTTGCTGTTCTGCTACATCTTTGATTGTACCTGGCATCATTCAACTACCTCAATGTATTGTCTGAAGCAGTATTATCACCCAGTGGTGCTTTATAATTGAATAAAGCTTGTTGTTATTATTTTTGCAAAGAACGCCTGACATAAATTTTCCATTCCTTTACACTTTTGGCAGCATAGAGGTGTAGTTAAATAACACCCTCACCCACTTAGCAAAAGCCCATTTTGGTGAAAGAGGGTCCAGTGTAACCCCTGCTCTACCCCTCTAGTTGGTATTTGTGTATTTAAGCCAAATTAGGGTTACATAATATTTATGATTCAACCACTAGATGGAGATAAAGTACTGTAAAATTTAATCTTATCAGGCTTAAAGTGTAAATCTAAAAGGAATACCACACACATATATTATACACTCTATGTATATATACCCAGGGCTGACACCAAAAATCACAGGGACCCCATACAAGAACATTTTCTTGCCACCCTAGTCACTCAAGGGGGTGTCTGGCTAATCCACAAAGTGCAGCACAGTGAGACCCACCTCAACATGGGCGTCCACACTTGCCCCCCCTGGATGCACCTTCACTGTATGAGGCAGAGAGAGGAAGGAATAGGAATGAGTGGGGGAGATCCTCGGATCGCATTTAAGGACATTGTCAGGAGAACAGACGCTCCGGCTGTGTGCGCTCTCCTAATGAAGAAGTATGCAGATTCGCCTCTTACTCACTGGTCCAAGAAGCAGCAAGTGTGGGCAAAACGGAGGTGTGACTGCAGCCTCTTGGATCAGTGAGTAAGATAAGAGGCGAATCCCCCCCCCCCCCGAAAAATGTTCTGTGGACGCCTCTGCACGTTAAAATACCAGGCCCGTAAAGTTGTGCCCCATGTGTGCCCCTGACGGCGGACCTGCATATACCCCACTATCAAGGGATATCATTTGATAAGCAGACAGTTGGGTCCGTTTAGTGCGGTAAATTTGACTTCAAGTTTCCGCATGTTATCACTGAGAATATTTTTCCACCACAATATTTGCAGCGACTAAGTTTACTAAACTGAGAGGCGCTTAGAAGTCATTGCGATCACTTGCAGTAACTACGTTAATGAACCAGCTTACATTTTTGCGAATATTTATGCTATAAAATAGTCTTGTTTTATGGCGGTTATTATGGCAATTTTTACTGTGACATTTATGGCTAGAAATGCATCTTCAAAACTCATAAACTTTATTGACTGATGATTATACCATCCAACAACATTCCCAGAGTAACACCAATCAAACATTTATGTATCATATAAACCCTTCTGCCAATAGAATTATAGGAACAAGAAATGATACCAGTCAATCTCTTTGCTTCATAGAAATGCACAGTTTAATGTAGCCAATCACAATAAAACCAAAAAAGTGTAGAGGCTGACGAATCCTTGGACTGTGATGCCGCTGCCAATAATACACCTCTGAGCTGAAACTGCTGCTATTGCAACAGATAGAAGCAGAAGCCAAAACATCCAGTCTAGACCTGTTAGTCTGTAAGAGCATGCGATTTTAGTGAACTTAGTGAGTATTTTAAACAAGAACAGAATTTACAAGATTAGGGAAACATTAATTTCAGTGTGCTGAGCTGAGCATCATAAAGATGAACAACCCCTTTAAAAGGAACAGTAACACCAAAGAATTAAAGTGTTTTTCTTTTTCCACAAATGTTTTTATTTGTTTTCAATATGCATATAGAAGATTTATAATAAACAAAAAAAGGAAAACAAGATAAGGTAAACAATCAATGTCAAGTACAGATTCGAATGTAATAAAGCAAGGTTGACAAAGGTAATCTAAGGTATTGTCAAGTGATCATAAAAGGAGGAATTGGGTAGCTATACCCCTAATTGTAGATATTGAAAGTTACTCACTATTTTATTGTCTGTAGACGATAAGTTAGAGCGTTAGAGGTTTATGATCATGATAGAGTGGTAGTAAATAGTTGGTTAAGATGATGGGGGGTCCCATTGTAGTTGATTGTTGTGGATTTCCCACGGACCTTAACAGTTGATCCGCCTCACAGACAAGATCGGTCCCCAGCAGCAGCTCCCTTTCGTACCATGTGGTGGTTTGAAAAGTTTGGATAGTGAGTCATTTTGTAAGTGGTGTAAGGGTGTTTATGTAAGTTATCCAGGTGTCAAAAAACAGTTCCGTGTTTTTTTCCTTGTTTTTTAGGGTTTCTATCCAGTCTAGGTGGAATATGTATTGCAGTTTTTGTCGCACCAAAGATATTGGTGGAGGAAGTCGGGATAGCCAGGTGTGTAAAATGGCCTTCCTGGCCGCCGGCGCCGGTCTTTCTGCTAGGGCCCTCTCCGGTTTGGAGATGTGTGGGGTAGATTGCAGTTTGCTAAATATAGCCCATGAGGCGTTAATGGTAATCGATTTCCAGATAGGTTTTCCCAATAGCTGCCAGAACTGTTGTATAAGTGGGCATGACCATAGACAATGTATCATATCAGCTCTGGGTGCTTCGCAGTTTAGACAGCTGTCTGAGTGTGTTGTACCTATGTGAAATCTTTTTAAAGGTGTTAGGTAAGTATGGTGTAGTCGTTGTATGGACATTTCCTGGTATGTACTAGCAGGCAAAATTTTCATCATTCGTGTGTGGTATCGAAGAATATCCACGTTTTCAGCTTGTGGGATGATTGATTTCCATTTCATAAAGGCCATAGTGGTATTGTCTGGATTGATAGTTGTCCTAATCTGTTTGTAGATGTGTGCAGTGGATTTAATAGTATCATGTTTCGGCCATAGTGAATCAATTGGGTTGTTCTAATCTTTGTCCGTGAGTTTGGTCAGTCGTTGTGTGGTGAAATGTACGAGCTGGATCAGTGAGAATTAGTGGAACTGCAAAAATGGGTACTTTTGGAGCAAGTCTGAAATGGGTTGGATTATGTTAGTAGGGGTAATCACGTTTTACGTAATGTTTCGTAATCACGTCACGTAATGTTTCGTAAGCCTTTTGTTTGCCAAGCTTTGAAAACCAGACTATTTAAGCCTGGAGAAAATGCTTTGTTGTTGAGCCAGGTGAGGTTTATCGAATTAAAAGGAGATAAATTAGCTTTTTTCTGAATGGAGTGCCAGGTTTTATATGTGTGGATGAATAGGGGATTTTCCTGCATGTTCTTGGGGATTTCCTGTATTGGTGTATGCAGTAGCGAATTAAGTGATATCCCTTCTGACATGGCAGTATCTAAAGATATTGTGGTATATATATTCCTGTGATGGAGCCAATCACTGACATATCTAAGAAGGGCAGCATCGTTATATTCCATTATGTTTGGGAGATTGAGTCCAATGTGTTGAAGTCTTTTGTTATCAGTTATGGAGATTCGGTAGGGTAGCATCTGTAATTTGTGAAGTAGTTTAGGGAATAATGTAATTTTTATCAAATGGATTCTTCCTGAAAACGTTAGGTTTGTGTTCATCCATTTCTGAGTGTCTTGTTCAATTTGGTCTATAGTATGTCTGATGTTAGATTTGTATATGTCTTTGTGATGTTGTGTCAAATGGATTCCCAGGAATTTTATGTGATTTTTGGCTTTTTTAAATGGGAATGGATTGGTCCAGTCTGACGGGGTGGTATGTTGTAGGCGTAAGGATTCGGATTTCCCCAAGTTGATTTTGAATCCAGCTATAGTGCCAAATGTGTCAATCTTTTGTAGGATTACATGTAGTTCTGTACGTGGTTTATTTAAAAAAAGGAGAATATCATCCGCATACGCTATCAGCTTTATCTGTTGTTTGTCTACTTGAATACCTTGAAAGGTGGCGTTGTAAAGTAAATGTCTCAGTAAAGGGTCCAAAGCTAGGTTAAAGAGTAGCGGCAAGAGAGGACAGCCCTGCCTGGTGCCTCTCCGTATTGGAAATCTGGGCGAGTTCAGTTCATTCGTCGTGACATGAGTATAGGATTGTGAATATAAGGTTCTAAATAAGTTGAGCATCTGTATGCCAAAATGTGGGAATTTAAGTAGTATTTTAATGCGGGTGTGCATTATTCTATCTAAGGCTTTATCAGCGTCTAGATTAATTAATATGTCATGTTTTCTCTTTTCTAGGTTGCACTGATACATAGCAGCTATTGCTGTCTGGAAAGCTTGGACTGGGTATCACCCTTTACGGAATCCTACTTGATGATGGCAAGTATACTGTATGTGGGAGGATGAGTTGTAACCTGTCTGCCATGATTTTAGTTAGGATTTTTAAGTCCTGGTTCAATAGAGAGATGGGTCTATATGAGGATGGGAGGGTGGAATCCTTGCCCTCTTTTGGGATTAATATGATCCTTGCCTCATTTGCCTCATTCCATAGGTGATAGCCTTGTAGAATGTCATTAAAAAGTGTAGTAAGTAATAGGGTAAGTTCTGGGAGGAGGATTTTGTAGTATTCTGCACTTAGACCATCAGGGCCTGGGGATTTCCCATTTTTTAGATGTTTTATCGTTGACATAATTTCTTGTTCTGTTACAGGTGCGTCTGGGATCTCCCTATCTTGCAGTGAGAGCTTAGAAAGTTGGGCATCTCGCAGGAAAGAAAGACCTTCCTCCGGATGATCCTGGTTCTCTTCATAAAATTGTTTAAAGTAAGATTCGAGTTCCGCCACAATGGTTTCAGTATCCCGAGCCCAACCCTCCTTTGTTTTTAGTTTCTTAATGAAATGGGACGTAGTGTTGAGTTTGGTTAATCTGGCTAAGAGCCTACCCAGTTTGTTTCCCCATCTATAAAACCTGTTTTTTGTGTGAGAGATTTTGTAGTGTGCACTGTCATGTAATAAAGTGTTAAATAAAGCCTTTGTGTCTGTGTATTTTTTCCTGTCCTCTTCGGAGTTTGTACGTTTGAAAGTTTTGTAATGTTTCGTGAGTTCCTTTTGTAAAAGTGTGCACCTGTCTTATAATAAGCAAGTTACAGTATGTAGTAAGAGAGAAGAGAAGAAAGTATTGAGACATGCAAGAAAACAATGAAAGTTAGCATCTTCTGCGTGGTACATAAAAACTTGTAAGAACATCCTTAGATAACAAAGATTGAATGTTGGGGGGGTTCATCAGAGTCCCAGTATCTAGTCAAACCGTGGAAGAGTAGAGTGGTATAGTCCATAATCCCAGGACATATTCAGTCACGTTGACAGTTCTCTGACCTGAGGTCATATTCAGTAGCCATTGAAGAAGGGAGGAGGGCTATTCATCACATCAAGTGGTCGAGTGTTACAGTCCCATGATAGTTCCTATGGTAAGACGATATCCTTGGAGTAAGATATGCCCAACTGTTAAGGAGGGAGGTCTGTTGATCTTCTCATGTTTATAATCTAGATTCAATATAGTTGAATGCTTGTTTGTGGTCTTCAAAGATGTGCATCTTGTTGGTATCTTTCTCAATTATTTTAAGTTTCGCTGGAAACAGTAAAGAAAATTTGTATCCTGAGTCATAGAGCTTTTTGCACACTGGTGCGAATTCTCTGAGTTTTGCTGTCACTGAAGCAGAGTAATCTTGGAAAAGTAAGATTGAATGCCCATCATATTTGAGGTTCCTTTTCGTTCTATAAGCTTCCAACAATCTGGTTTTATCAGTGAAATTTTGAAGTTTGAAAATGACTTGCTTTGGCCGTTGTGCGTCTTTAGCAGGTGGTGGTCCAATTCTTTGGAACCGTTCTACTAGGTAGGGAAGGTATTGATCGTCAATGTTAAGGGCTTTAGGTAGCCATTCATGAATGAGTTTTTCCAGGTCTTTGGTTTTGACTGACTCAGGAACTCCCACTAGTCTTAGATTGTTTCTTCTACTACAATTTTCCAAGTCCTCTACCTTGTCTGATAAAATAGAAATTTCCTTTTGTTGCAGATCAATGGTAGATTGTGCCGTAGTTAGGTTGTCTTCCAATGTAGATATTCTATCTTCAGCTTGGGTTAGCCTTTGAGATTGATTGGTCATCTGTTGTAAGATTTCAGAGACCGATTCTTTAATGCTGGCCAGTTTTTGGTCAAGCAAAGGGCCCAAGATTTGGACCATATCTTCAACTTGTGAAGTAGCGGAGTCATTTTGGGTTCCCGTTTCTGAGTCACTTTCTGTCTTAATGACTTCTTGTGTTTGTTTCTTGTCTTTTGTTTTTTTTTGTTTTTAAAGTTTTTATTTAACACTTGGCTATACATCAAATCAGTGCAGCATTACAAGTACACAAAAAAATCATATATCATACCAAACCTTACACAGACAGTGGAACCATGTCAGTACACAGAACAAATTCCTGGAAAACCTCACTCAATTGGTGATATGGGAAAGACATCTACCCACTAACCCCAAACCTTATCAAACTTGTCGGGAAGCCCTCTCGCTTTGTAGGTCAGTTTTATTAATGGAAGCATATAATTCACAAGATTAGTCCATTGTTTAAGTGTAGGGGGTTGGGGTTGGATCCAGTGCATAACAATAACCTTTCTTGCATAGAATAGTAAGGTTCTATACAAAATTCTGGTTTGATTTCGGGGAACTAGCTCGGCTACAGCACCCAGTAAGCACGCCTCAGGGGACAGCACCTGTGGTAGGTCTAGATAATCACTAAGGCATCTCACCACATTCCTCCAAAACTGTAGAATTATAGGGCACTCCCAAATCATGTGGATGAAGTTCGCAGAAAGTTGATGGCATCGTGGACAGGCTGAGGATTTGGTAGGGAAAACCCTATGTAATCTTGCAGGGGAGTAGTAATAAAAATGTAAAATTTTAAAGTTGATTAATCTGTCTCTTGTTGAAACTAAGAAGTTATAGGCATTATCAGTGGCTTCTTCCCAGATATCCTCAGAGATTGCTGGTATTGCCTCTTGCCATCTGTGATGTGCCAGTTGGAAGGGAGAGGACTTCGCCTCCTGCAGATTCCCATATAGGGAAGACACCATCTTCAGGGAGGATGCCTTACGAAGTGTAGTCCCAATGCCAAATTTGTGCATCATTGGGTTATATCCCCTAAATTGAGCATTGAATGCATGTTTCAGTTGCAGATATCAAAACTGATCTATAGGAGTACCCAGCAGTCTCTCCTGCAGCTGGAGAAGAGAAGGAAAAGCACCTTGCTCCAGCAGGTCGCCCAAGGTTTTAATGTGTAGCTTGGTCCAGTAAATAAAGTCAGGGAGATTGCGGAAGTGCGTGAGATGTGAGTTGCCCCAAAGAGGGGTGTATTGCGAAATCAGGAATGGGGAAATATTGTACATCCGCAGGGCGATCTGCCAGACCCTATATGGTGTCCGAAGGACAGGAGGCATTGGGTCTGAATCTTTCAATTTACGCATAGGACAGTGGAGTAAAGACTCTAAAGACCCTAATATTAGTGCGTGTAGAAGCATATTAGGGTTTTCAGCACTGGGATTAAACCACTCATGAATGTGGGACAGTTGTGCCGCTAGGTAGTACAACCATAAATCAGGCAGACCAAGACCCCCGCGTGATGTGGGCGCTGTAAGGGATTTCCAAGAGATTCTAGGTTGTTTCCCAGCCCATATGAAGGTTAATAGCTCCGTGTTGAGTTTTCTAAAAAATTCTTTTGGGATAGCCGTTGGAGCATTCCTAAAGTAGTACAAAAATTGCGGGAGATAAACCATCTTGAAGATGTTGATACTGCCCCACATGGTAAGAGGAAGTTTCCGCCACTGAGTGACTGCTGTTGTGAATTTCACCAATTGCGGAGATAGATTAAGATCACCAAACTCTGATTCCTTTGGTGATATGTGGATACCCAGATATCGTATTTCGGGCGCCCATTTAAGGTTGGTATCTGAAATTTGCTGCCGAGAGGGAATACTGTCAATAGGCATTATGAGGGACTTGTCCCAGTTAATTTTCAGACCAGAGTGACTACCAAAGTCTCGAATAACATCCAAAGCTGCCCGAAGTGAGGGTCCGGGATCTGCCAAAAACAGGAGTATATCGTCCGCATACAAGGCAATACGCTCTTCGCAAGTCTTGTAGCGCAGACCATGGATCATGTCAGCCTTCCGTATCACTATGGCAAGGGGCTCTATCGCTACAGTGAAGAGCAGGGGGGATAACGGGCAACCCTGACGAGTGCCGCGGTGCAGTTTGAAGGGTTTAGATATATTGTTATTGACGCGGATTTGTGCAGTAGGTTCTGCGTATAGCAATTGTATCCAAGATATAAATTTAGGTCCAAAACCAAAGGCCCTGAGTGCCTCCCAAAGATAGAGCCATTCAACGGTGTCAAAGGCTTTGGCGGAGTCTAGAGACACTATCACCCTAGAACCGGTGTTATCATGCTCGAGTTGCAAGTTTGTATAAAGCCTACGTAAATTAATGGTGGTAGATTTACTTGGCATGAAACCTGACTGATCAGGGTGTATTATTGTTGTAATAACTTTCAGAAGTCTAATGGCGAGCACTTTGGCCAATAATTTTGCGTCAGTGTTGATCAATGAGATCGGCCGATAAGAGTCACATAAATCTGGGTCTTTACCTGTTTTATGAATTAGCACTATAAGCGCCGAATATAGGGAGGGAGAAAGTTTACCTTTCCCAGCACTGTCATTCAGCATTTGTAGGTAGTTTGGGATTAAGTCTGGCGCCACTTGCTTGTACCACTCAGCTGGCAGCCCGTCTGGGCCTGGAGTTTTATTACTGGGGAAGGACTGGAGTGCTTCGGCTATTTCCTGTTCTGTGATGGGATTGTCCAAGTAATTCATTTGTTGCTGATCCAGTTGAGGACAATCAAGACCTTTTAGGTAATTGTGTATACTGTCTTGTGAACAATTAAGTTGTGATTCGTACAGAGTGGCGTAAAAACTACTAAAGGCAGCAATAATGTCACTGGGGGATGTAGTGACGTCGCCATTGTCGAGCTTAACTCTAGGAATTAACGTGTTGGGTGCAGAAATTCTGGATTCCCCCTTTTTCTCCTTGCTCAAACAATTTTTTGGAGGTGTACAGCGTTTTCTTCCTAGCAAGTGAGGTATTGGCTAGTTCTAAGGCCTGTTGCGCCTTGCACAGCTGATCATGGTTATTATCTGTGGGGTCATCCACAAAGTCGGATTCCGCTGCCTGTAAATGGACCGTGGCCTCGGCCACTAACTGTTTGTTGGCGTTTCTTGCACTTGCTATGGCCCTGGAGAGTATGCATCGGGCCACTGCCTTAGAGGCTTCCCAACATACTTCTGGTGAGGCTGTGTTCGTGTTGATCTGCCAGTATTCCTTGTACCCTTGTGTGGTAAGTTCATGAACTTGCTCATTTTTCAGCCACATTGGACTGAGCCTCCACAACCTGTCAGATGTAGCGGAACCTAACTGCAGCTTTACCAATAAGGGGGAGTGGTCGGAAAAGGCTCTAGGAAGATATTTGACATCTGAGACTAGGGGTAGAAAGTCCGGGGAGGCTAATGCCAAATCAATGCGGGATAGAGTTTGGTGTGTGATGGAATGGCAGGAGAATTGCTTACCATCTGGGTTTTTCCATATCCAAATATCCTTTAGTCCCATGGAGTTGGCCCAATGCGCAAGAGGAGTGAGAGTGGTCGACTGAGTGACTAGTCTATCCAGCAGGGGATCAAGGGTAGAATTAAAATCGCCCAATATGCAAACTGGAGCCGGTGGGAGATCTATAATTTTGGTAAACATAGTATCAAGTGTGTCTAGGGACATAGGGGTGGTAGGTAGGTATACATTAGACAATATCAGCGGGACTGAATTCAGCCTACAGTGAATAATGACGTATTTACCGTACATATCTATATGAATTTTCAACAGTTCAAACATAACATGCTTTCTAACTAACACTGCCACCCCGCGGGCATATGAGGAAAAAGTAGCATGATAGTGACGAGCCACCCATGCTTTCTTAAGGGCAAGTATTTTCTGACCAACTAAATGCGTTTCCTGTAAGAGTAGTATTGCAGGCGAAAATGCCTTGATATGCTGAAAAAGTTGTGCCCTTTTAAATTTGGAGTTCAGACCATTTTACTCAAGTGATACCTTTATCAAAGCGGTTCAGGATTGAAGACCGCACTTTCAAACGATAGCCAAGAACATTATTACAAACATGAACATATGCAAAACTTGTGAACTTGTCTTTTGGTTTAGTTATTGTTCTGCGGGATGTCATAGTGGTAGGTTGTCCCAAGTAATTTTCCATAACGTAGTGGGAGTTCCAGAAATGTGAGGTGTGTGACCTGTTTAAGGTGAATGTCTCTTCAATTGAACATGTTGCCAGTGGTTGTATCACTTGTAGATTTTTACGTCATCTGAATTTTGGGATTTTGCAGTATTTTCCTTTCCTCTTTTTTTTTTTATCTACAGCGTCTTAGAGAAAGAGTTATAGATTTTGTAAATATTCAGTTGTTGTGATCCATTATTTGTTTTGAGGAGGCAGATTTGAAGACTGGGTCACAAAAGGGGGAGAGTCGGGAGATTGCAAGTCCCAGTTTGTCCCCAGTTATTCCGCTGTAGTTTTGCTGTCTTGCCTTGATGTCTCAGCAAGTATGCGTTGGGTATTCTGCAAAGTCAGGCGGGTTGGAGCGGAGCTCTGTTAAGATGCGGCCATTGCTGTTGGCACGCCCCCCGGAAGTGGTTTTAAGGAATGACAATATAATGTACTGTTGTCCTTAGCTGGTAAAACTGCTGTGTTTGCTATAGAAACACAAATATAGTTTATATAAACAACAAGATGCTATGGGGCAGCTGTTCAAGCACAGGATACAAAGTAGATAACAGATACAGTCTGAAGAATCCTATTGTACATTACTGAGCTTATCCGTTATCTGCTGGGTATTCTGTGCCTTTTCTCTGTTTTTAGCTTTGAATGGCTGCCCCATGACTACAAAGCAGCTTGTTTATAGAACCTATAGTAGAGTATCTGAAGCAAACACACCAATTGTACCAGGGCAGGGCAACAGTACATTATATTTTCATTACTTAAAAGCACTTTCATTATTTGGTGTTACTGTTCCTTGAAACTGTGGGCTGGTATACTGGCACCCTTCTTGTTGGGAGATGACCAAAAAGCCTAATTTGACTTGGGTGAGAAGGAGGCAACAGATTGTTGTAAGTTGAAAGCTGAGATCATTGTAAGGACTGGCGTCACTGCGGTAATACAAACCCAAAGATTCCACAGCTGCAAATACCAGAACAGAAAGCTCTGAGAGCCACGTTTTTGACTAATGCATTTGGCCAAGACATTGTTAAAGCCAGAGAATTTCTCCCTAGAAGAAATTGTGGAGACTGTTGTCTTGGCAGGTTTTTGCTTGCCACCAGGATTGGGACAGTGGGTGACGCAGGGAAGCCCTAAAACCAATGATGATATGCTAGAACAGATTGATTGCTACCTTACAGCCAAGGAGTAGTGATGAGTGAATTTTTTCACCAGCCATGGATTTGTGGCAAAATTCCGCATTTCGCCATGTTCAACTTTTTTAGCAAAACTGTGGCACAAATTTGACAAAAAAGTCCCATGCACTGCCCATGCACTGGCTACAAAATTAAATGGTGAGGGGGATGGGGGAATGTGAGGCATGCAGTAGCATCTAATTGCAGAATGGAAAGTGAAAGTAATTGCCAGCCCCGCCTCTATGCCTAGGCAGGGAGGGGCAGGCAATAAATGATTGACAGCTAATATATTTAAATGCTTTTATGACAGGTATTGATGTCTTAATAAAAAAATATTATTTATTATATTTCTTTCTATATCTGGGTGACAGGTCCAATTTAAGTCCCAAATAAATAAAATACAGGCCATTGTAAACTGACGAAAAAACTTACGAAAAAACCCCAAAACAAGTTACAGCCTTTCTTGGGGCAGTGGGGTATTATCATCTGTTCATAACCCATTTTGCCACCGAGCTGCCCCACTGACACATTTTCTACTTTATGACTTTAAATCTGTCTATGAAGAAATGTATGTATGGCAGGACATAGCCAGCTTTGTAAAATATAATCATTTACAGATAATACCCCAGGAGTTGTATGAAAAATTTTCAGTACCTTAATTTATTGTGAATAATTCATGTCGTGTTTAAATCAAAGATTATTGGACTGTTCTTTGAAACTTATCTAACATATAATTTGTTCAAAGTGTTCAATTGATACATCTTTATAATGTGAAATAAATGTACACAAAAATAAATGTTTCCGAGTTTCAAGGACACCTTCATAATCAGTCAATCTATAAATTTACCATTCCAATAAAATCAGACAGTTCAGGAGAGAAATTGTTCTCCAAAGTATACCTTGACTTTAAAGACATGTAACCCCCCAACAAAAAAATGTAATCAATGAACAGCGTCTTTGAAATCTTTAGATTACTGCCACTCTGGCTGTTAAACGATTAACAGTAAGGCTGCGGCATTCCCTTGATCACTTCTCCTCCTCTAACCCACTATGCCCCCTCCTTTGGGAATTTACTTTGGCTGTTGGCTCATGAGCATGCTCAGTTCAGTTCATCTCAGATTACTAAACAGGAACACCGAAAGAAATAACCGCCCGGAGACACGTAGTCAGGCCCAGATTTGTGGGAATGCCACCTAGGCCGGCAGGATTTTAGGGGGGCGGCATACTGCCCAACAACACCCACATTGGTTCAAAAACACTGGGGATGCACAGGAGATACAATCTCCATGAAAATTTGCACAAATAAAGGGGAGGGGACAGGGGCGACACACTGAGACAAAAACTGGTACACCCAAAGGACCCAACACCAGCGAGGAGTGCACAGATCTATACATTGGGGAGACAAAACAACTGCTCACCAAGCGAATGGCTCAGCATATGAAGAGAACTCTACAGGGCAAAACTCAGCAGTCTTTCTACACCTAAAAGACAAGGGACACTCCTTTGAAGATAGCAAGGTCCAAATCTTGGATAAAGAAGACTGCTGGTTTGAACGAGGCATGAAAGAGGCGATTCATATCAAGGTGGAGAAACTATCCCTGAACAGAGACAGGAGCCTTCGACACCACCTGTCTGCTACATACAATGCTGTTCTGACATCTGTACCCCGGCGGTTTCAGAACACTTCACACATCCATTCATGTAACTCTAATGTAACTCTCACAAGTAACACCTGTTTCTAGTAGTTGCATGACACATTGGTAATCCTATCACAGTAACTACACAGAATCAACACCTCTGTGAATTTCAGATGTCACCTCTCTGAAGAGTTACAATGTGCCGCTGTGATTGGATTGGTGGAAGAGTTTATATGCCAAGAATTTCCCAGAAACTGCTCGGATGAGCAGTGAAACATCTTCAATAATTACTCAGCAAGTCCAGTTGTTTATTTTTTTAATTACTTGTATTATATATACCCTGACCTGGATGAATTAAAATCTTCATAGTGATATTACTAAACACACCCTCTAGTCTAACAGCCAGTGAAGAGATAGCATTGCTGGTTCCCATAGAAACTCTAGCTGTCTGATCCTATTGTTTTCTCCTTACCACCTCTCCTGTGCTCAGAACTTTTTATCAAAGTATGTTGTGCCTGTGTACACCTGCATTTTGCATTGCATGAACTTTACAGCATACATGTCCTGTTTGGCCCCATGGATGAAAGCTGCTATATGTGATGGTGCTGGAAAATGGAGGGGTTATATGCAATACAAATGATGTGGCTTGGGGAAGATATGCCCAACTTATATACATGGTAGGACAATGTAGGCTTTACATGTCCTTTAAGGGAGACAAAAGTACTATAATAAACCTTTTTTCTATGATTGATGCTGAACTAAAGACGTTTGGGAAAGAATACTGTACAGTACATTTAGTATTAAATCCACATTTTGCCCTTCCTCCTTCAGTAGTAAACATCTGTCCATACCATGTTACTGAAGCTAAAATGCAACTTTTTTTTTATTAATCTACCTATGATGCCCTTATAAATACTTATTTATAAAATTTCATAAACTACTGTTAGATTAAAAAGGTGAAGGAAAACCTCACTCACTGGGGGGGGGTGTTACAATTTATTGTTCTGTTCATCAGAGCCCCTGTAAGAAGACCTAGGGGCAAATTCACTAAGCTTCGTAGTTGCGCCAGGCGTAGTTTCGCCAGCACGCCGCAAATTCACTAAAATCCGAAGTTGCGCACAGGGGTAGCGTAAGGTTGCGAAGTTGCGCTAGCGTTGATTCGCTAAGCGAAGTTACGCTAGCGATGGTTAATTTGCATACGGCGCCAAATTCAAATTTCAATGGAGGAATACGTAGAATCACTACAAATGCCTGGGAAACCTTCAAAACGTCAAATAAATTCTTTTTTTTGCCCTACACATGTGCCCACTGTATAGTTAAGTTGAGTTAGGAAATGTAAGGGGGAAGGAGGGGAGCCCAAAAATTTTTTTCGATCTTTTTCAGCCTATCACCCATGATATAGAAAAAACGCCAGCGTTTTTTGGGACTTAGAAAAACTTTTTTTTGAAGCAATCCCTATCTACTCTATTGTGCTTCACCTGGTCTGAGTTGGCGAAGGAAGTCTAGCGTAAAAGGTAGCGTTCAGTGAATTTGCGTAGTTACATCCGTAGCGAAAATTCGCCTGGCGTAAGGGTGCGAAGTAACACTAGCGAAGTTACGCCAGCGTTCGTTAGTGAATTTGCGAAGTAACAAAAATGCCCAACGCTAGCGAATTGACGCTAGCGTTCGGCGCTTCGGTGCTTAGTGAATTTGCCCCCTAGTGTAGCAGGCTGATTGAGCATATAGAGTATTATCATAAACCATTAGTATTGCATCTTCCAGGTTCGTAAGGTACACATTATATACTTTTGAAATGGAAAGGATAATGCATTGAGTGGTACAAAGTCAGATACCATAGAAAGCAAATTAGTAAGAGCTGATAGAGAACCCAGGGTAACAACAAAACAGATAATGGTTTTAGCTAAAAGTATGGAATTAATCATTGTTAGGGATGTAGCCAGTGTAGAAATTTCACATGGTTATATCACCCCTTTAAAGGGGACTTGTCACCACATAAAAAGCTGTATAATAAAAGTCCATTTCAAATTAAACACGAAACCCAAATTTTTTTTATTTTTTTATTAAAGCATTCATACCTGTTGTAAACTCATTTAAAAATCTCAGCTGTCAATCAAATATTGCCTGCCCCTCCTCTATGCCTTAGGTATTTCACTTTCCATTCAGCACTTACTAGATGTCACTGTTCTCCCCAAATTCCCCCACTCTCTTTACCATTTAATTATGTAACAAGTGAGTGGGGATGATGCACAAACGAGATTCTGAGATGATGGAAGACTTGCCTTAAAGGGATACGGTCATGGGAAAACAGGTTTTTTTCAAAACGCATCAGTTAATAGTGCTACTCCAATTCTCAAAAGAGTAAACAGATTTTTTTATATTCAATTTTCAACTCTGACATGAGGCTAGACATATTGTCAGTTTCCCAGCTGCCCCAGTGATGTGACTTGTGCCTGCACTTTAGGATGGAACTGCTTTCTGGCAGGCTGTTATTTCTCCTACTTAATGTAACTAAATCAGTCTCAGTGGGACTTGGTTTTTACTATGGCGTGTTGTTCTTAGATCTACCAAGCAGCTGTTATGTTGTGTTAGGGAGCTGCTATCTGGTTACCTTCCCATTGTTCTGTTGTTAGGCTGCTGTGGGGAGAGGGAGGGGGTGATATCACTCCAACTTGCAGTACAGCAGTAAAGAGTTACTGAAGTTTATCAGAATCACATGACTGGGGACTGCTGGGAAACTGACAATATGTCTAGCCTCATGTCAGATTTCAAAATTGAATATAAAAAAATCTGTTTGCTCTTTTGAAAAATGGATTTCAGTGCAGAATTCTGATGCTTTTTGAAAAAAAAAAGTTTTCCCATGACAGTATCCCTTTAATAACAGTGTCCACAAAATGGCTGCTGCCTGCTTGCTATAATTATGAGCAAGAGCAGACTGAAGGAAATAAGATTAAAAAATGAATATACTGTAATTAAATCTAGTATAGGTAAATCTAAAAAAAAAAATTGTGATTGGATTAGTGAGATGATTAGATGAGTTTATATGCCGAGAACTTCCCAGACCAGTCAGTTGAACTGAAGAAGCTGCTCGGATGAGTAGTGAAAAGACTTAATTGATAACTTAGCAAGTCCAGTTATTTTTAGATTTACCTATTCTAGATATACCATGACCTGGATGAATTAAAATCTTCATAGTCATAGTGTAAAGTTCATTTTGCTTGACTAACATGATAAAATAGGATTTGGAATATTTTTTTTTGGTGACTGGTCCCGTTTAAGGAATTGTTCAGTATAAAAAATAAAAACTGGATAAATAGATAGGCTGTGCAAAATAAAAAAAAAATTAAAATATAGTTAGTTAGGCAAAAATGTAATGTATTAAGGCTGGAGTGACTGGATGTATAACATAATAGCCAGAACACTACTTCCTGCTTTTTAGCTCTCTTGGTTTCCACAGACTGGTTATCCTGGTGAGCAAGCAGTAACCAATCAGTGACTTGATGGGGGCCACATGGGTCATAACTGTTGCTTTTGAGTCTGAGCTGAATGCTGAGGATCAATTGCAAACTCACTGAACAGTTATGTCCCATGAGGCCCCCACTGACTAACTCAGAGTTAGAGAGCTGAAAAGCAGGAAGTTGTGTTCTGTTCTGTTACATTAGACAACCACTCACTTACATTTTTGGCGAACTAACTATATTAGAAACATTTTTTTATTTTCCACAGTCTATCTGTTTACCCATTTTTTATTTGTACACTGAACTGTTTCTTTAAAAGGTACTCCTATCCGTATTCTGGGTTTGTACATGTTTGAGTCTACATTTTAATGGATATTTTCTCACTGTGAGCGAGCTCAGTTTCCAAGTTACAGAATTAAAGTGGGTGGGAAAACAATAAAAACAATGTGGATCCAAAAGTTAAGGACTATGACACCCTTGGACCTTAATATGGATTATGTTTTTTTTAAACAAATAAATATATTGGTGTTAAAAATGGTTTTATTATTTTCTTTTATTAAAGTTAACTATTCTGGACATAATATCACATAAATCATAGGGCAACATGAGGCATTAAAAGAGAGATTATATAACAAAATGTGGATTATCAGATAAGTGTGAATGACACTGTGGAAAAGTATTAAATGGTTAAATTAGTTAATAGGACCTTATAACTAGATGGCATAGTCCAATATTGTATATAAGTCTGTCTAAATCAATATATGTTAAAATTTGAGAAAGGGTGGTGAACCATATAGAATAAAGGTTTTAATGAAGCTCCAGGAGGGCTGCTCATTACCAAAAAGGATAACGGCTATAACAGGACACTAGTGCTTTTTGTTTACAGGTTAATTTCCTCTTTTTTAGCATGCTCAGAAAGCCATGGAATAAGCTGATGACTCCATGCATGTTAAAAAGGAATGTGTAAGGGCCCTCACACATGGGCGTTTTGAGCTGCGCTCCTCTGCGTTCCAGTCTCATGCATTCAGCCGCAGGGGAGCGCAGGATTAAACGCACGCCAGTACTGTCAAGGCCGCTGTACTCACACAGATGCATGTAAGCACCGAACGCAGGTTGCGATGCAGCATGTTGCTTTTTACATTCGGCACTTGCGTCTGTGTGAGTACAGCCCCCTTGACAGTAATGGCATGCGTTTACTCCTGCGCTCCCCTGTGGCTGAATGCATGAAAGCCAACGCAGGGAACACAGCTCAAAACGTCCGCGTGTAAGGGCCCTAAAGCTTTCTTTTTTTAGGATATTCCTGAAATTATGTTGTCTGTTTCTAGATCTGGGCGGGTTGGGGGGGGGGTTGTGTGAGTGCTTACTAGGGATGTCGCGGACTGTTCGCCGGCGAACTTGTTCGCGCGAACATCGGCTGTTCGCGCTCGCCGAATGTCCGCGAACGTCGCGCGACGTTCGCCATTTTGGGTTCGCCTTACCTGGTGCTTTTTTTTGACCTCTCACCCCAGACCAGCAGATACATGGCAGCCAATCAGGAAGCTCTCCCTCCTGGACCACCCCCACACCCCCTGGACCACTCCCCTTCCATATATAAACTGAAGCCCTGCAGCGTTTTTTCATTCTGCCTGTGTGTGCTTGCAAGAGCTAGTGTAGGGAGAGAGCTGTTACTGATTTCACTGATTACTTTGAGGGACAGTTGATAGTAAATTTGCTGGCTAGTAATCTACTTGATACTGCTCTGTATTGGAGGGACAGAAGTCTGCAGGGATTTGAGGGACATTTTAGGGTAGCTTTGCTGGCTAGTAATCTACCTTCTACTGCAGTGCTCTGTATGTAGCTGCCTGCTGTGGGCACTGATCTCTTCTGATCTCATCTGCTGACTGCTGTAATAACCCAATAGTCCTTGTAAGGACTGCTTTTATTTTCTTTTTTGTTGTTTTACTTTGCTACTTTAACAGCCAAGTGCTATTAGTCTAGCAGTGTTGGGGAGTGGGACTGGTGTGCTACTGTGCTGCTCCTAGTAGTTCAGCAGCACCAACCCGAGAATATTTTTTTTTTTAATATACATATAATTTTTTTTTTATTTTACTTATCTTACTGTTCTTTAAGGTGTCCAGTGCTGTTTGCTGTTCTTCATAGTAGTGCACCAATAGTAGTGCACTTGCAGGCATTATTTGCCCAGTGGCCACTTAGCTGTGTGAGCTTTTTCACATTCTGTCTAAATATCAATAATTATACCGTCTCCAGAAACACCACCTGAGTGACGTTTTTCAAGCAGCAATAATATATTCTGTATCCACCACTGCTGTAGTGTATACATTGACCTTGTAGGCATTATTTGCCCAGTGTGTTCTTCATTTTCAAACCACTGCCACTTAGCTGTGTGAGCTTTTTCACATTCTGTCTAAATATCAATAATAATACCGTCTCCAGAAACACCACCTGAGTGACGTTTTTCAAGCAGCAATAATATATTCCGTATCCACCACTGCTGTAGTGTATACGTTGACCTTGTAGGCATTATTTGCCCAGTGTGTTCTTCATTTTCAAACCACTGCCACTTAGCTGTGTGAGCTTTTTCACATTCTGTCTAAATATCAATAATGATACCGTCTCCAGAAACACCACCTGAGTGACGTTTTTCAAGCAGCAATAATATATTCCGTATCCACCACTGCTGTAGTGTATACGTTGACCTTGTAGGCATTATTTGCCCAGTGTGTTCTTCATTTTCAAACCACTGCCACTTAGCTGTGTGAGCTTTTTCACATTCTGTCTAAATATCAATAATAATACCGTCTCCAGAAACACCACCTGAGTGACGTTTTTCAAGCAGCAATAATATATTCCGTATCCACCACTGCTGTAGTGTATACGTTGACCTTGTAGGCATTATTTGCCCAGTGTGTTCTTCATTTTCAAACCACTGCCACTTAGCTGTGTGAGCTTTTTCACATTCTGTCTAAATATCAATAATAATACCGTCTCCAGAAACACCACCTGAGTGACGTTTTTCAAGCAGCAATAATATATTCCGTATCCACCACTGCTGTAGTGTATACGTTGACCTTGTAGGCATTATTTGCCCAGTGTGTTCTTCATTTTCAAACCACTGCCACTTAGCTGTGTGAGCTTTTTCACATTCTGTCTAAATATCAATAATAATACCGTCTCCAGAAACACCACCTGAGTGACGTTTTTCAAGCAGCAATAATATATTCCGTATCCACCACTGCTGTAGTGTATACGTTGACCTTGTAGGCATTATTTGCCCAGTGTGTTCTTCATTTTCAAACCACTGCCATCTAGCTGTGTGAGCTTGTTCACATTCTGTCTAAATATCAATAATAATACCGTCTCCAGAAACACCACCTGAGTGACGTTTTTCAAGCAGCAATAATATATTCCGTATCCACCACTGCTGTAGTGTATACGTTGACCTTGCAGGCATTATTTGCCCAGTGTGTTCTTCATTTTCAAACCACTGCCACTTAGCTGTGTGAGCTTTTTCACATTCTGTCTAAATATCAATAATAATACCGTCTCCAGAAACACCACCCGAGTGACGTTTTTCAGGCAGCAATAATATATTCCGTATCCACTGCTGTAGTAGTGTATACGTTGACCTTGTAGGCCTTGTTTGCCCAGTGTGTTCTTCATCTTCATTTTCAAACAACTCCCATCTAGCTCTGTAAGCTTGTTCACATTTTGTCTAAATATCAATAATAATACCGTCTCTAGAAACACCACCCGAGTGACGTTTTTCAGGCAGCAATAATATATTCCGTATCCACTGCTGTAGTAGTGTATACGTTGACCTTGTAGGCCTTGTTTGCCCAGTGTGTTCTTCATCTTCATTTTCAAACAACTCCCATCTAGCTCTGTGAGCTTGTTCACATTTTGTCTAAATATCAATAATAATACCGTCTCTAGAAACACCACCCAAGTGACGTTTTTCAGGCAGCAATAATATATTCCGTATCCACTGCTGTAGTAGTGTATACGTTGACCTTGTAGGCCTTGTTTGCCCAGTGTGTTCTTCATCTTCATTTTCAAACAACTCCCATCTAGCTCTGTGAGCTTGTTCACATTTTGTCTAAATATCAATAATAATACCGTCTCTAGAAACACCACCTGAGTGACGTTTTTCAGGCAGCAATAATATATTCCGTATCCACTGCTGTAGTAGTGTATACGTTGACCTTGTAAGCCTTGTTTGCCCAGTGTGTTCTTCTTCTTCATTTTCAAACAACTCCCATCTAGCTCTGTGAGCTTGTTCACATTTTGTCTAAATATCAATAATAATACCGTCTCTAGAAACACCACCCGAGTGACGTTTTTCAGGCAGCAATAATATATTCCGTATCCACTGCTGTAGTAGTGTATACGTTGACCTTGTAGGCCTTGTTTGCCCAGTGTGTTCTTCATCTTCATTTTCAAACAACTCCCATCTAGCTCTGTGAGCTTGTTCACATTTTGTCTAAATATCAATAATAATACCGTCTCTAGAAACACCACCCGAGTGACGTTTTTCAGGCAGCAATAATATATTCCGTATCCACTGCTGTAGTAGTGTATACGTTGACCTTGTAGGCCTTGTTTGCCCAGTGTGTTCTTCTTCTTCATTTTCAAACAACTCCCATCTAGCTCTGTGAGCTTGTTCACATTTTGTCTAAATATCAATAATAATACCGTCTCTAGAAACACCACCCGAGTGACGTTTTTCAGGCAGCAATAATATATTCCGTATCCACTGCTGTAGTAGTGTATACGTTGACCTTGTAGGCCTTGTTTGCCCAGTGTGTTCTTCTTCTTCATTTTCAAACAACTCCCATCTAGCTCTGTGAGCTTGTTCACATTTTGTCTAAATATCAATAATAATACCGTCTCTAGAAACACCACCCGAGTGACGTTTTTCAGGCAGCAATAATATATTCCGTATCCACTGCTGTAGTAGTGTATACGTTGACCTTGTAGGCCTTGTTTGCCCAGTGTGTTCTTCATCTTCATTTTCAAACAACTCCCATCTAGCTGTGTGAGCTTGTTCACATTCTGTCTAAATATCAATAATAATACCGTCTCTAGAAACACCACCTGAGTTGTTGTTGTTGTTTTAAAAATAATGCCAGGCAAAGGCAGGCCGCCACGCAGAGGCACTAGGGGCCGTGCTGCTATGCTATCCTGTGGCCCTAGGAAATTGCCCAGTTTTAAAAAGGCAATGACCCTGAACTCCCAAAATGCTGAAGAGGTAGTTGACTGGCTTACACAGCACACCCCATCCTCTACCGTTTCTAACTTTACCACAACATCCTCATCCTCCACTGCTATGGGCACCCCACGTAACACTTCCTCCACCACCGGCGCCCCTTCTTCACTGGAGTCAGAGGAGTTATTTTCACATGAGTTTCTTGAACTGAGTGATGCGCAACCATTATTGGCAGAAGAAGATGAAGGAGATGAGGACGTTACACCAGATTTAATTCTGGCAGAGAACACAACAGAGATGGACATAATGAGTGATGAGGAGCTCCCCGCTGCTGCTTCCTTCTGTGAGCTGTCAGAAGAAATTGATGCATCTGAGGAGAATGAGGATGAGGAGATTGATGTTTTGTGGGTGCCCAGTAGAAGAGAGCAAGAGGAGGATAGTTCAGATGGAGAGACGGAGAGTCAGAGAGGCAGGAGGAGAATAAGACTTAGAAGAAGCAGGGAGGACAGCTCGCAGGGAACAGTAGGGCAACAACATGTATCGGCACCTGTGGTCAGCCGGCCAACGCACCCGCCATTGCCGCCAACGCCGCCGACTTCTACTGTTACCGCCAGATTGCCAGCCTCAAAAAGGTCAGCAGTGTGGGATTTTTTAATGTGTGTGCCTCTGACAAAAGCGTTGTAATTTGCAATGTGTGCAGTCAGAAACTGAGTCTTGGGAAGCCCAACAGCCACATAGGTACAACTTCTATGCGAAGGCACATGAACGGCAAGCACAAAGCACTTTGGGAGCAACACCTCCAAGGCAACAGGCAAACTAAAAGCCACCCTCCTTCTGGTCCAGCATCTTACTGCTCTACCTCTGCTGTCCTTGACCCGTCTGAACCACCCTCCACTCCGCCTTCCACCTTGACCACCAGTTCCCATTCCCAGTCATCTGCCCCCAGCCAAGTTTCTGTGAGGGCCATGTTTGAGCGTAAGAAGCCAATGTCTGCGAGTCACCCCCTTGCCCGGCGTCTGACAGCTGGCTTGTCCGCACTCTTAGCCCGCCAGCTTTTACCATACCAGCTGGTGGACTCTGAGGCCTTTCGCAAATTTGTAGCAATTGGGACACCGCAGTGGAAGGTACCCAGCCGCAATTTTTTTTCAAAAAAGGGAATACCACACCTGTACCACCATGTGCAGAGCCAAGTCACCGCATCTCTGTCACTTAGTGTTGGGCCAAAGGTCCATATGACTACTGACGCATGGTCCTCCAAGCATGGTCAGGGCAGGTATGTCACCTACACTGCCCACTGGGTGAACTTGGTAATGGCTGGGAAGCAGGGAATGTGTGGCTCAACAACGACAGTGGAGTTGGTGTCACCGCCACGGATTGCACGCGGTTCTGCCACCACCTCTACTCCTCCTTCGCTCTCTACCTCGTCTTCTTCCTCTTCTTCGTCCTCTGCTGCTGGGTCCTCCTCCTCCACACCTATGCACCCCCAGCTCCCCCTAGGCTATTCGACGTGCCAGGTACGCCGTTGTCATGCTGTCTTGGGGATGACGTGCCTGGAAAGCAGAAACCATACCGGATCTGTACTCCTGTCATCTCTGCAGTCACAGGCCGATCGGTGGCTGACCCCACACCAACTGAAGATCGGAAAAGTGGTGTGTGACAACGGAAGCAATCTGTTGGCAGCACTGAGACTGGGCAATTTAACACATGTGCCCTGCATGGCACATGTTCTAAATTTAATAGTCCAGCGTTTTGTCTCGAAGTACCCAGGATTCCAGGACGTTCTCAGGCAGTCCAGGAAGGTGTCGACCCATTTCAGACGGTCCTACACAGCCATGGCACGCCTTGCTGACATTCAGCAGCGGTACAACATGCCAGTCAGGCGTTTGATTTGCGACAGCCAGACTCTCTGGAATTCAACGCTCCTCATGTTGGAACGTCTGCTGCAACAACAAAGAGCCGTCAACGAATACCTGTTTGAACTGGGTGGTAGGACTGGATCTGCAGAGCTGGGGATTTTTTTCCCCCGTTACTGGGTGCTTATGCGCGATGCCTGCAGGCTCATGCGCCCTTTTGAAGAGGTTACAAATATGGTCAGTCGCACCGAAGGCACCATCAGCGACCTAATACCCTTTGCTTTCTTCCTGGAGCGTGCCGTGCGACGAGTGACAGATGAGGCTGTAGACCAGCGTGACGAGGAGCAGGAAGCGCACGATTTCTGGTCGGAATCACCAGAACGAACCCAGGCACCTGCTGCAACGCAGGGAGAGGTGTCAGAAGTGGAGTCAGAGGAGGAAGGTGGCTTTGTGGAGGAGGAGGACCAACAGGAGCAGGCTTCCCAGGGGGCTAGTGGTGACCTTTTGGGGACCCCTGGTCTTGTACGTGGCTGGGGGGAGGAGACCGTGGATGATGCAGTCCTTGATAACGAGGAAGCGGAGATGGATACCTCTGCATCCAACCTTGTGATAATGGGGTCTTTCATGCTGTCATGCCTGTTGAAGGACCCCCGTATCAAGAGGCTTAAGGAGAAGGACCTGTACTGGGTCGCGACTCTACTAGACCCTCGGTACAAGCATAAAGTGGCAGAAATGTTACCAACATACCACAAGTCTGAAAGGATGCTGCATTTACAAACCAGCCTGCAAAACATGTTGTACAATGCTTTTAAGGGTGATGTCACTTCAGGAACTCATCAACATTCCAGGGGCAGAGGTGCCAGTAATCCTGCCACGAGCGCACCTGCAAGGACAAAGCACTTTGGCCACTCTGTAACGTCAGACATGCAAATGTTTTTCAGTCCAAGGCAGCGGCAGAACCCTTCGGGATCCACCCTCAAAGAACGCCTCGACCGGCAGGTAGCGGACTACCTGGCATTAACTGCAGATATCGACACTCTGAGGAGCGATGAACCCCTGGACTACTGGGTGCGCAGGCTTGATCTGTGGCCAGAGCTGTCACAATTTGCCATGAACCTCTTGTCTTGCCCCGCCTCAAGTGTCCTCTCAGAAAGGACCTTCAGTGCAGCAGGAGGGATTGTAACTGAGAAGAGAACTCGCCTAGGTCACAAAAGTGTGGATTACCTGACCTTTATTAAAATGAATGAGGGGTGGATCTCGGAGGGTTACTGCACGCCGGAAGACTTGTTCTGAGTTTCTGATTCTGACTCCCCATGCAGCTGTCCTTCTCTGCACGCCTCATGACTCCACATACAGCTGTCCTTTAGCGTCCTCCTCCCTCCACCACCGTTACAAACTAGGGTGCAAACCCTACTGGTTTAATTTGAATCCAGGTAAATCCTGAGTTTTTCTGGCCTCTGTGCTTCAGTGGCTGCGACCAAAAAAAACAGAATATTTTCAGCATTTATATGGCATATTTTTTCTGGCCTCTGTGCTTCAGTGGCTGTGACAAAAAAAAAGAATATTTTCAGCATTTATATGGCATATTTTTTCTGGCCTCTGTGCTTCAGTGGCTGCGACCAAAAAAAACAGAATATTTTCAGCATTTATATGGCATATTTTTTCTGGCCTCTGTGCTTCAGTGGCTGTGACAAAAAAATTAATATTTTCAGCATTTATATGGCATATTTTTTCTGGCCTCTGTGCTTCAGTGGCTGTGACAAAAAAAATGAATATTTTCAGCATTTATATGGCATATTTTTTCTGGCCTCTGTGCTTCAGTGGCTGCGACCAAAAAAAACAGAATATTTTCAGCATTTATATGGCATATTTTTTCTGGCCTCTGTGCTTCAGTGGCTGTGACAAAAAAATGAATATTTTCAGCATTTATATGGCATATTTTTTCTGGCCTCTGTGCTTCAGTGGCTGCGACCAAAAAAAACAGAATATTTTCAGCATTTATATGGCATATTTTTTCTGGCCTCTGTGCTTCAGTGGCTGCGACCAAAAAAATTGAATATTTTCAGCATTTATATGGCATATTTTTTCTGGCCTCTGTGCTTCAGTGTCTGCGACATAAAAAATTTATATTGTTAGCATTTATATGGCATATTTTTCCTGGCCTCTGTGCTGCAGTGGCTGCGACAAAAAAAAAATTAATATTGTTTGCATTTATATGGCATATTTTTTCTGGCCTCTGTGCTGCAGTGGCTGCGACCAAAAAAAACAGAATATTTTAAGCATTTATATGGCATATTTTTTCTGGCCTCTGTGCTTCAGTGGCTGCGACCAAAAAAATTGAATATTTTCAGCATTTATATGGCATATTTTTTCTGGCCTCTGTGCTTCAGTGTCTGCGACAAAAAAATTTATATTGTTAGCATTTATATGGCATATTTTTCCTGGCCTCTGTGCTGCAGTGGCTGCGACAAAAAAAAAATTAATATTGTTTGCATTTATATGGCATATTTTTTCTGGCCTCTGTGCTGCAGTGGCTGCCACAAAAAAAAATTAATATTTTCAGCATTTATATGGCATATTGTTTCTGGACTTCTGGTTCAGTGGCTGCGACAAAAAAAACATAATTTTTCAGGAAAGTACACATGCCTAATTTTTCAGGGTTCTGCAACAGTGGCAAAATCGCATCTTTTATGGTCACCGCAGGTGATCAATAAAGTAGACCAAAACTGGGCCCACACTGCAGAATCAGTGTTTTTTGGTTCACTTCACTGTACATTGAATTACCTCTGCCTGAAATATTGCCACCAACAGGACGAACATCCTGGAGGTGACAAGCAACTAGTAATTAAAAACTATTATTTGCTCACTTGACGGTATCATTCATCAAAGCTCTTTGCGTCTTTTTGCGTTGCAGTAAGCACTGCGTTTCGTCTTTGCGTGTGAACAGGCTGTAACCTTTACACGACTTGATTGGCATGTAGACGCCGGACGTTTTAAAGCATTTTATTACACAGGTTTAGAAATGTAGTGTGGTTTCTGCCCTTTACAGCACAAAACGCAGCGCTGTGTCAACAATGGATTTTTTAGAAACATTTTTGCCCTTGATCCCCCTCTGGCATGGCACTGTCCAGGTCGTTGCACCCTTTAAACAACTTTAAAATCATTTTTCTGGCCAGAAATGTCTTTTCTAGCTTTTAAAATTCGCCTTCCCATTGAAATCTATGGGGTTCGCGACGTTCGCGAACCGTTCGCATTTTTGACGCAAGTTCGCGAATATGTTCGCAAACTTTTTTTCCGACATTCGCTACATCCCTAGTGCTTACCTGGTGATCTGCTCTTTTAAGATCAAGGTCTGAGGCATGACTTCCCTGACCCCATTATTATTTGTGAATCTTGACTTATTATTTAAACTGTGCTAGTTTTATTTACGTTCTACTGTGAAAATAGGTACTGCACATGTTATGTTTTGGTAGCAAAGGATGAATACAGTATAACAGTGCTTTTATTGTGGGTAATACACTGAAGATTTCCGATGCACAATATTCCTCTCTCTCAGAAAGGATTCAAACTCAGATGAGACAAACTGTGGTCCGTTGTCTGATATTAACTCCTTTGGATTACCTTCTATGCTGAAGACTGTAGACAGAAATGTTATTACTGTAGCTGATGTTATATGAGAAACAAATGCAATTTCAGGCTATTTACTGTAATAGTCTATCAAGGTTATAGCAAATCTACAGTCTATAGGAGCATCTGCAATAGGACCCACAATATCAATAGCAAGTTTTTCCCATGCTGAATCAGGAAATGGTACTGGTTTTATATCTGGTCTCAACTTAACTTTGTGTACAAAGTTCTTTGCACAGCCCTGTGAAGTGTTGCTTTGTGGTGAAATTTTAGACACTGGCTGTGTGGCAGGCACTGGTGCTGTAGTAATGAGACCGTCAACTAATTGTAGGTTTAATGCAGCAAAGAGATCCCTTCCAAGTATAGCGGTACCCTTATTCACAATGTAAAAGTCACATTTTGCAGTATTTGATTCAAATTGTACAGTCACTGGCAAACAACCAAGCACAGGGATTGGATCCTTTAAGTAACTGACCAGTTTCAGGGCAGGTGCAACAAGCGGATCTTTTGCAAAGTATTTCAAGAAAATATCCTTTGGTAGTATAGAAACAGCTGAACTTGTATCAAGCATCAGGTTAATTGAATGTCTCTTGTCAGCAGAAGCAGTATTGACATTAACAGCGCATATAAACTTGTCTGGAGTAAATGTACCAGCTTTATCCACACTTAATACTGTGACATTTGTAGTAGTGACTTCATGAACATCTTTACCAGAACTACGGCAGATCTTAGCAAAATGTCCTACTTTTCTGCATTTGCACTGTACAGCTTTTGCATGACATGTAACATGATTTGCAGTGTGTTGTGTTGAACCACAGCGAAAGCAGTATTTTTTATTTGTTTTTGCTGTACAGTTTTGCAGCGAATCCCTTTCCTTAGCACTGTATTTTGCCTGTGACTGTGCATTATTAGGACATAGTGCTGAATACATAGTCTGTACATTCCTAGCAGTTCCCTGACTGAGAGTTTTAGCCTCTGCCACTGCTGTTTCAATTTGGCTAGCAACTGTAATAGCCTTTGCAAGAGTTAAATCCTGCTCTAGGAGCAGTCTCTCTCTAATGTGAGGTGAGTTTGTTTTCTCCACTATTTGGTCTCTTAGCATTTCATCAGGGGCGTAACTATACAGTAGAGGAAGCAGACCCTGCGGCCGCAGGGGGCCCAGGAGATATAGGGGGCCCCATGAGGCAATATTTGAGGAGCAATTTTAACTTGTGGTGTTTTTGTAAAATAGGGCAACCTCTGGAAATGTTGGGGCCCTAAAATAAATTTGCTGTGGGGCCCATTAACATCTAGTTACGCCACTGCATTTCATCTGTTCGGTTACCACCCTCACAGGTAATAACCAGCTCTCTCAAAGCTGCTACAAATTGTTCTGTGGATTTGCCATTATGCTGTCCACGTTGGCGGAATTTATATCTTTCAGCAACCACATTTACTCCTGGTACGAAAAAGTTCATACGGCTCCAAGCAGTAAAAGGTATGATAGGCTCACCAGGGTCTGGAAGAAAAGCTGCGGGCTGCTGCAGAGGTAGAAGAGACATCTTGTCACCAATACAGTATATTATGTTTTGGTAGCTGAGGATGAGTAGAGTATTGTGTTGAATGCAGTTGATCCACAGCTCACCCGTTAATTAACATAGACTGCACTGGTGATGCAGGCTTTGTGTTGGCCCCACCACTGCCAGGCCAGGCCAGGCAAGCACCCTAGGCAACTTGGCAGGTCACAGCTCCTCTTGTGCACACCTATACGCAGGGATAGGCGTGCGTAAGAGTTCAGAGAGGAGACCGGACTAGGGGTAGGAGACAGAGAAGGTACGTGCCTAGCGACCCCCCCCAGCTTTGCTGCCTAGGCACATGCCTACTCTGCCTACCTCTAGTTCTGGCCCTGGCCCCAATTGGTCCTGGTAGTAATGTACAATTTACATGGAGCTGCACACACACATTAATATGCACTTGGGGCACTTAATGCATTTATATTCCATCAAAGTATCAATGTTTCAGTGGGTTATAACTCTCCCTTTCTCAGGATACAGAATGAAATTGACACATACCTATAAAGCCACAAAGATCTTGCCTCCCTCTCCCAGAGTCCTCCATTGTCCAATAAGTCCTTAATGTGATACAAAAATCCACAAAAGAGGCTTGGAAAGCATCAAATGGTGAAGTCCAATAAATACCAACATCAGATCATGGTCTCCATATATGTATCCAAGACACAATCATAAATCAATTTATCGTAATAGTTGCATAGTACATAAGCAAGTAGGATACAGAATAAGACAGATGATTGCACAGTAGGTAGAGCATGAGAATTGGGAATCTGTGCCCATCCTACCAGTGCCGGGCCAACGCGGGCAGGTGCCCTAGGCAGCCTGGCTGGGCAAAGCGTCCAATACGCGAGTGCGCATGCGCGAAAAAAACACGAGTGCGCATGCGCAAAACAAAGATACACACATGTCGACCAGAGCAGGGACCAGACTAGGGGATAGCAGAGGCAGAGAAGGTGCGTGCCTGGCGCCCCTCCAGCTTTAGGCACGTGCCTACTCTGCCTACCCCTAGTTACGGCCCTGCATCCTACTAATGAATGGGTAGGGCATATTTGGATGGAGGGTTCCTGTATTTGCCCCGGATGGGAATTACATGTTGTCATTGGCTATAAGCCAGCATAGAGCTTCCTGGGTAAAAAACAGGAAATCCCACTACCACACTAATGCAACCTAAAACCTAAAACAAGCAATAATATGAAGCCCAACAGAAAAATGGACAGTACAGGTATGAGATCTATTATCTAGAAACCCATTATCCAGAAAGCTTTAAATTACTGGGAAGCCATCTTCCACAGACTCCATTTTAGAGGGATACTGTCATGAGAAAACTGTTTTTTTGTTTTTTTTTCAAAAGTGCGGCTCCAGCAGAATTCTGCACTAAAATCACTTTTTCAAAGAGCAGGTTTTTTATATTTAATTTTGAAATTGGATATGGGGCTAGATATGACCATATTCCCAGGTGCCCCCAGTCATGTGACTAGTGCTCTTATAAACTTCAATCACTCTTTACTGCTGCACTGCAAGTTGGAGTGATATGACCCGCTCCCCCCCCCCCCTCGAGCAGCCCATCAGCAGAACAATGAGAGGGTAACCAGATAACAGCACCCTGACACAAGACAACAGCTCCCTGGTAGATATAAGAACAGCACTCAATAGTAGAAATCCATGTCCCACTGTGACTCCTTCAGTTACATTGAGTAGTAGAAACAATAGCCTGTTAGAAAATAGTTCCGTAGTGCAGCACTGACTCTGTCTGAAAGCATATGACCAGGCAAAATTACTTGAGATGGCTGCCTACACACCAATATTACAACTAAAAAATACACCTGAGTTAGGAATTAAATTTTACGTGGTTGAGTGAATATTTGCAGTGTAAACAGTGTAATTTAGAAATAAAAACTACACCATTGAAATCATGACAGAATCCCTTTAAGGAAATAATTAAATTTTTTAGAAATGCTTTCCCTTTTCTCTGTAATAATAAAACAATACGTTCTACTTAACCCCAATCCTTATTGGTGGCAAAACAATCCTATTGGGTATGTTTAGGGTGGTGGCAGACAGGGAGATTAGTCACCCAGCGACAAATCTTCTCTACTGCGGGTGACTAATCTCCCCAAACTGCCTTCGCCCAAGCAAGAATATGCATCACCGGCGGGATCGCTTCGGATTTCCGAAATTGCCAGAAGCTTTGTTGTGAGGCAACTTCTGGCGACTTTGGAAATCTGAAGTGATCCCACCGGTGATTTGTGTTCTTGACTGTGGAAGGCAGTTCGGAGAGATTAGTCACCTGCAGTAGAGAAGATTTGACACTGGGCGAGTAATCTCCCTATTTCCACCACTTGAATGTTTAAATGATTTTTTTAGCAGACTTAAGGTATGGAGATCTAAATTAGGGAAAGTCCCCTTATCCAATACCCCAGGCCTTGAGCATTCTGGATAACAGGTTCCATACCTGTTGTGGTTACCATCCCTGTTGCTCATCTTTTTTGTGGAGAGGTTGGGCACTAACTTCAGTCACTGTCACACAAAACCACTCCGGCCACAATGGCGATACGTTGCACTGTAAATGGCACACACAAGATGATGAACTCAAGGATGGCATATGTCGTATGATTCTCCTGCCTTCTGCTCCTTTGTAGGCAACAGCAAAGCATTAATATATTCCTCCTCTGTAGCACTGGCATAACTACCAGTGTAGCAGGGGGTATAACTGCAGTCATGTAGTTATACCCCTGCTCTGAGAGTATTTGGATGAGCAGATGATCCAACAGTATAGGATGTTTCCTCTGCTACATTCAAAAGTAATGCCATGTGACATTAACAAATTGTAAGCCAAAAAACAGACTTTCCTCTCACCTTTAGCTACAAATATTCTGAGCTATTTAGAGGGATTCTGTCATGATTTTTATGGTTTTATTTTTATTCCTAAATTACATTGTTTACATTGCAAATAATTTACCGTACCATATAAAAATGTCATTCCTAATTTTATTTGTAATATTGATGTGTAGGCAGCCATCTGAGGTCATTTTGCCTGGTCTTGTGCTTTCAGAAAGAGCCAGTGCTGCACTATGGAACTGCTTTTTGACTTGCTGTTTCTTCTTATACTCGGTATAACTGAATGAGGTCGCAGTAGAAAGAGCCAGGCCAGACCGGCTCGGCGCCCTAGGCAACTTGGCCGGTCGTGGCGCCGACTGGGAGCCTGCGAATCGGCAAGGAGAGAGGGGGGCGGACTAGGGGTAGAAGGTAGGTAAGGTACGTGCCTTGTACCCCCCAGCTTTGCGCACTAGGCATGTGCCTATTCTGCCTATCCATAGTTCTGGCCCTGGCAGTGGGACATGGGTTTTTACTATTGAGTGCTCTTCTTATATCTACCAGGGAGCTGTTATCTGGTTACCTTCCCATTGTTCTGCTGATGGGCTGCTGGGGGTGGGGAAATGGAGGTGGGTGATATCACTCCAACTTGCAATGCAGCAGTAAAGAGTGACTGAAGTTTATCAGAGTTTATCAGACTGAAGTTTATCAGTCGCATGACTGGGGGCACCTGGGAAAACTGGCCATACAGTATGTATAGCTCCATGTCAAAATTAAATATATAAAAAAAATCAGTTTGCTTTTTTGAAAAATGGATTTCAGTGCAGAAGTCTGCTGGAGCAGCACTTTTAACTGGTGAAAAAAACTGTGTTTTTTTCTGAAAGGGAACCGGTTTATTTTTAGCTGGAAAGTCCCTGGCAGTGTGTCAGAAACCAGATACTAAGGTCATGTTCCCAGCCAAGACAGTAATTCATGACCTAACAGCCAATAGACATATTTCTATAGGCCAAGTCATGTGTTACTAAGTAAGACACTGGAACAGATAGTATATGAATTTATGTGCAATTCTACTGTGTTGCGAGAGGGGGAAACAATCAATTACAAAACTAGCAACATTTTTCTATGTACACACATTAAATAACACATTTTCTACGCATGATATTCTGTTGAATGTTTAATATTTAAAATAAAGATATAAAAGTTTTTACATAATCTGTCTTGGTATTTAAATTGCACAGAGTTCCCTCTCACATATTAAGTAGTCTGCCCATGTTGTGGGTTCCATTGCAATGAATACTATAGCTCTAGACTTCACCAGCCTTCAGTAGGCAATAACAGATGGATCCAGGGCATTTTGAAAATATGCCTTGAATGGTGCTACATGTAGTAAAAAAAAAACAATAGGATTAGAAGAGTTTGCCCAATTTATTGCATTAATAGCCACATCCATATCATGAAAATGCAGAATGTTGTAAACCTTTTCGGTTGCTCGACTGCAATAAAAACAATGTGCACAAATAACTGTAGTAGTAAAGTGAGAAATGCAAATAAAGTAGCCAGTAAATAAAAAAAGAATATTCGTATTTGCAAACCTTACTTTTATTTCTTAAACTGCAGGTAGAAGCTTCACTTGATAGTAAGCATAAATTTGAGTTAAGGAAAACTATACCCCCCAAACAATGTAGGTCTCTATAAAAATATATTGCATAAAGCAGCTCATATGTAAAACCGTGCTTCATGTAAATGAACCATTTCCATAATAATACCCTTTTTTAGTAGTATGTGCTATTAGGTAATCATAAATAGAAAATTGCCATTTTTAAAAAATATGCACAGCCCCTTGGGATCATACGATTCACTGTGCATACAAAAATAACAAACAAACCATACATGTTAGGTCACATGAGACAATTAAAAGACAGAGTTCTGTCTTTTGCTTCCACACTTCTTCCTGTTACAGTTAGTGTTGTAGTATTTCTGGTCAGGTGATCTCTGAGACAGCACACAGACCATCACAAAATGGTGGCTCAAGGCAAGAGATGTAAAAGGGCAATATTTACTTAAATATGTATTCCAGTTTGGTAAGATTCTTTAATATGGCACATAATATGATATAATATATATATCTGTTGCTTAAGTATTCATTTTGGGGGTATAGTTTTCATTTAAAAGCAAATGTGGCAGGTGAAAACTCCCTGGCAGTGACAGCATCAACAACCTCCAAATATAGATATTAAAAATATATTTCCAAGTAAGACTATGACTCAAGGCTTGACAGCCAATGGGTAATTTTCACCAAAAGATGTCAAGTGTTGCTAGGTAAGATACAGGAAGACAGAACATAAACAGGCTCTCTGTTCTGATTGAGAGAATATGTTTCACAAAAAAATTAATGCCTTAACGGAAATGTGCCTAAACTTTACAATTAAATTTTCCATCTGACTTGTTTGTGCTTTTAAAAAACTATAAAATATATGAAAAAAATATAACTTCACACTTACCAAAATTTTCTTTTCCTGGTAATTATGGGCAGCATAAATCACCACTTCTCACACTGATAGGAGAGGGGATACAACAATTTATGATTTCAATTAGCATGATTAACATTATATCATTATATCATTACATCTCCTCACATCCCCTAAATCTCCATAAATTCTCTCGCCCCCCCCCCGTGTACCTCTTAACTGCACTGCGTACTTTCTCTTGCTTGCCACTAACTGGCTCCCAAATGAACTTTGCCACAGGACAAGCAGCAGATCTAGGGAGGCAGGGCCCACAAGGACCCACGGTGCCAGCAGTTCAATGCTGTGTCTGAGCTTAAGTTTACAGGGTGAGTTAGTACAAAAACTGGCCATAGTAACCAGGAAAAGAACATTTCAGTAAGTATGAAGTTAAATGTTCTCTTTTCCCTGGTCACTATGGCAGCCTTCACACTAGGGGTAGGCAGAAGAGGCACACACCTATGGCACCTAAGTAGAGGTGCACCTAGCTCATACCTTGTCCAACACCTTCCCCTAGTTTGGATCCTTATGTCCTCCACCTTGGCAGCCCTTCACAAACCTTTGAAATTGTTGGTGAATACATTCTTTGCATTTGCATCTTCTTTGCATGTGCACGATTATGCATGAGCACACTTTCACATGAAGGGGAGAATCGACAGAGCCAGCCGGGTTGCCTAGGGCACCCGGCGGCTTGGACCGGCACTGATGGGAGGGTACAAATAGACCAGTTTTATGCTAAGTCATAATAAGCTTTATTTCAGATTACACATTGGTTCCAGAACATTTAAACCAATGTTTGTTGTTTGGGTAGACTGCACATTCAAATGGTATTGCTTTAGAAAAGTATATGCAGAACTCCATGCTGCTGCCTTCCATACTTAATCCACTGGAACCTCTGCCTGGAAAGTTCATCAATCACTAACTACTCTTGTGGTGTGTGCCTTCACTCCTTTTGGAAATTGATTCCCATTTTCTTGACAGGTCAAATGTATGCAATCTGTCTGCTTATTGTAGAAGTTGAGGCAGTGTGCACTTTCCATCTGCCTGAAGGAACAATGAACAAGTTATCAGATTTTCTCCATGTTCTGATTATGTTTCAGTAGACTGACAAGCATCTCAACATATCTAGAGAATGCCATTTCTCTTCCTGATCTGATCTTGGTTCAGGAAAAATAGACACTCTCACTATTTAAATGGTGTTCATTAGACACCTGCACCAGTGTTTCTTCAGAGAATCTACTGCCTCTGTTCGCTGGCAGGGAAAACATGAGTAAAATCTGCTCAGTTTCTAAGTTGCCATTAGATACAATATCTTTCTGGGTGGCCCCATGTCTGGACAGACACAACCTGGTTTAACTCCTATTCATGTTTGCTGATTAACAGAGAACTAAAGCTTTAACACAAACCCAGGGTCTGTGTAATGAATAGTGTGGTGCTCTTTCTGGGGAACTCTGTTGTTCTGGGGTTCCATACACGACCAGAACAAGTTCTGGTCGAGAATTAAAACTTAACTACAGAAGTAGGCTAGAAATGTTGTATATTATGTTTTGGGCTTTTGTACCAGCCCAAGGCAAGCACAGCTCTTTAGCAGTGAAGATCTGTGTCTCCAAAGATGCCCCAGTAGCTCCCCATCTTCTTTTCTGCTGATTCACTGCATATGCTCTGTGCTGCTGTCACTTAATGAGTTTAGGGACCGACTCACAATATACAGTACACATAGAATAGAAATGTCACAATATAAGGCTAATTGGTAAATAATACAGATAAATACTACATGGCAGCACAGAAACCAGTGCAACAAACTTCAGAATTTAATAATCCCCCTTGTAGCATCAGATTATATTACAGAGCAACCTAATTTTCTGATTGATAATTTGCAAAGGCCCCTAAACTTAGCTTCTCAACAGCTGCTTAGAGCTCACTGAGCATGTGAGTGCCGCAGACACTTTCCAACATGGTGACTGCCTGTGACAAGTGTGCAATTTTTTTTGTCCCTCTTTCTATTTCCAAAATATAGGGAGGTATGGAATTTAACTCTTTACATCATACTAAAAGTTAAATTAAAGGTGAACAACCCCTTTTAAGGTTTGCATTTTCAAGGGACATGGAGAGCTGACAAGTTCTACAGATAATTTTCAGCCCAATACATAATGAGGCAAAGTTCTCTTATCAGATCTACACTGTGAGTTACTACTTGTTTCTTTATATACATTACTGCTGCCAGATTGGTTTCTGAATCACTACCCAGACCACTCTGAATTCTAAACTATTGGCTAAGCACAATTGTTCTTCCATCTTCCACTTACCCTGGATTAGCTTCCCATCCATGGAATTGGTGTCTGTGGTCAAAACTATCCACTGTGTTTTGTTTTCAGATTTTCCTTTGGAGAGATTTTACAATTACCTCATCTACATATTCATTTTATTTGTAATGTTATCTTGTTCCCAATTTTTAACTGACATTTCCTCTGCTGTATAAAGTCGTGTTATAACATTCTTACATGCCACCTGGCTCATTTTAACATTGGTATTGTCAAATTTAAGAGTCCTATTGCACTGATCTCTCTGACTGTGATGATGGAAGTAAGTGTGTAATTACCTTCTTTCTTTGGTCACCATGGCAGCCATCTCACTAAGGGTGTTCCCACCCCCTCATGCCGATAGGACAGTTTTCAAACAATTAACTCCCAAAGTACACACCTATATACACCCATTCTCCCATCCATCCTGTCTTTTTTCCTGTCCTCGCAAGCTGGTAGACAGGTTTTTTTTACAGGAACGTTTTTTTTAGTGCATTATAGGGCTTACAGTGTTTCCTGGAGAGTGTTATCTGCTTTCCGGAAGGGCTCCGCAATAGGTCTGTTCTAAGAGGAGACCTGCGAGTCAACATACCCAGGGTTGGCAGTCTGGGGAGGAATTGGTGTGTACCAGACCCAATCTGGTAGTAGTCACCGAGTATGGCCTGCGTGTTACACCGGGTGGCGGCACCACGGATTCTTTGCGCAGGTTCGTAGGAAACGCGATTCTATACAGATATATCATTATCTAGATGATATATTATTGAAAGCAAGACAAGCAAAGATTTTGGAGGATAATTGAGATTTTGTGATTAAATATCTTCAAGGTCATGATTGGAAGATAAACTTAGAGAAAAACCATCTGATCCCAACGCAAGATCTGGTGTATCTGGGAGCCAGATTTTCAACGCAACAAGCGCTGGTGATGTTGCCAGAACAAAGGAAAATAAAGGTGAAGAAGGTAGCAAAAGAGTTGCTAAGAAACTCAGTAAGAGAAGTCAGCAGTATAATAAGACGAAAATCTAGAGAAAGGAGTATCACTAAAGCAGATACGGTGGAAAATTTTAACAACCGATTCCAGTCCAAGAGGATGGGGAGCCCATCTGGATCAAACGATGGTTCAAGGTACATGGGAACCAGAGGAAAGATTTCTTCTAGCCAATGTTCTGGAACTCAGAGCAGTGTGGAAAGCAATTTTGAAGTTGAACCAAGTACTGAGAAACTTGGCTTAATTAAATCAGACAACATGGCAGCAGTAATGTACATAAAGAAGCAAGGGGCAACCTGCAGTGGGAGTCTGTTACAAGATCTCCACCCAAATATGTTATGAGCAGAAGATCATCTACAGGATCTGACAGCCCGGCATATTTCGGGAAAATCAGTTGGCAGATTTCTTGAGTCGCAACCTGATAGACAAACACGAGTGAGAACTAAACTCAGAAGCCTTTGCACAGCTAACCCAGAGATGGGGTTGGATGCAGAAGGATTTAATGGCAACAGAGAAGAAAATCGGTAGGTGAACAGATTCTACTCCCGTTTTCAATGTCCTTGGACGGAAGTGACAGATGCTCTGAGTCAAGATTGGAGTCAGAGTCTGTTGTACATATTTCCTCAGTTTCCTCTGATACAGAAGGGTCCTAAAGAAAATCAGGGCGGAGAGGGCCAATGTGGTTGCAATAATCCCAGACTGGCCAAAGAGGATATGATACCCATTGTTGAGATCATTGACGGTAGATGATCCTTAAGCTCTGCCAAGCAGACCAGATCTGTTGGTTCAAGGTCTAATCAATCATCTTTACCCAGAAACATTGTCTCTACAGGCCTGGAGATTGAAAGGGGAAGGTTAGTGGAAGAAGGATTTTCTGCTACAGTGATAGACAGTATGCTGGCATACAGAAAATCTACCACAAACAAGACCTATTAGAGAGTGTGGAAAACATTCTTAAAATGGTTACAGAAAAAAAGGAGTCACTCCTGAACAAGTGTCAGATTACCATGTACTGGATTTCCTGCAAGAAGGACTGGAATGTGATGTAAGTGTTAGAACCTTAAAACTGCAAACATCGGCTAGCTCAGCGATAACGGGAATACAATGGGCAAAGAACCCCAGAGTAGAAAGATTTTTCTCAGGGGCACTGCATTTGAGACCTCCAATAAAGCCTTTGTCAGCAGTCTGGAGGTTACCTCTGGTATTGCAGGAATTAACTGGAGATCCATTTGAGCCTTTAGAAAAGGTTTCTGATATGACACTAACTATGAAGACAGTCTTTTTACTTGCAGTAACTTCATCATGTAGAGTGAGTGACTTGCAGGCACTTTCCGCAGAGGAACCATACTGTCAGATATTGCTGGGATTCGAGCCAGGGACCTTTGGGTTTCTGGCTCGATACCTTAATCATTTGGCCAGGTGAGCAGCCTGTAGGGTTGCACGCTATGTGTAACCTGGTCTCTCCAGCCCAGCTGCCGCCTGATTGGCCTCTCCAGCCCCAGCTCAGCTGCAGCCTGTTTGGCCTCTGCAACCCCAACCCAGCTGCTGCCTAGTTGCAATCAGAAAATCAGGGCTGACTCTTCCCTATTTAAGGGCAGCACTTAGAACACTCCTTGCCAGAGCATTACATTGTTTCTCCCTAGTACCGTGGCAGTGCCCCTAACTAGGTAGTTCTAGCTCTTGCCCCTTTTCCCTTATTATTCCTCCTTGCCTTTGTCTGCCTGTCCTTGTCTTGCTTTTCTCTATCTTGTACCTGCCCAGCCTTGACCTGACCTTGCCTTGCTTGTTCCTGATTTCTGCTTCCTGTTCCACCTTGCCCTGACTTCACCTTATACTGACCTTGTCTCGCCTGTTCCTGATTCTTGCTTTCTGACCCTGCCTTGTACCTTGTACTCCTGTCTTGCTATCTGCTCCAGTCCTATCTTGCTATCCAGTTTCCCCCTGCTCCAGTCTCCCTCTCTTGGTATCCTGCTCCAGTCTCCTTCTGCACTCTATCCCCAGTTTGATCTGATCTACGCCTGCACCATCCTGTCCCATCCAGTCTGTTCCTGTTCCACCATTGCTCCGTCCAGTCTGTTCCTGTTCTGAGTCATTGCCCACTTCTTCCTGTCCAGTCCTGATCTTCGCCCTGTTCTGCACTTGATCCAGACTCACTCTTCACCCTCATCAACCTGTTCCTCAACCTGTTCCCTAGGCACATACAGCTCCTGCCTCAAGGACTCGCCCTTTCCCTTCAGTCTCTACAGCGCCCCCTACCTAATCCTTGACACATACACAGTGGTTCAGGAGGACAAAGCTGTATTGAGAACAGTACCAGGGTTCTTTCCTAAGGTGGTGACACATCACCATTTGAATAGAGAGGTCGTCTTACCTTCTTTTTTCCCTAATCCGGAGATGGAGCAGGAAAGAATATGGCACAATGTGGATGCAGTCAGATGTTTATCCATATATTTGAATAGAACACAGACTTGGAGAAAGTCAAATAAATTATTCATTATTCCTTCTGGTAATAGAAGGGGACAAGCTGCTGCTACATCCACGATAAGCAGGTGGATTGTAAACTGCATCAGCATGGCATATCAAGAGAGTGGAGTTTGTTTTCCACAAGGGGTAAAGACATACTCCACAAGGGCAATTAGTGCTTCCTGGGCGTTTCATGCAAATGCGCCGAAGGAAGAAGTATGCAGAGCAGCAGCATGGAGATTAGCAAGGACTTTTCTTAAGCACTATCATTTAGATGTGCAATAATTTAAAAAGCCAAACTTAGGCTAGAAAGTTTTGGAGGCAGTGTGTGATGTAAAGTAAACTTGTGTGTTTTCCGCAAAATTGCTGTTTGTTCCCTCCCGAACGTTCAGCTCAGGTAAATCTCCCTTAGTGGGATGGCTGCCATGAAAAATTTAGAGAAAATTTAACTTCATACTTACCGAAATTTTCTTTTCTTGGTTACTATGGGCAGCCATCCCACTAAGCCCTCCCGACAACAATGCTTGGACAAAAAAGACAGGAGCTGGATGGGAGAATGGGTGTAAATAGGTGTGTACTTTAGAGGTTAATTGTTTTAAACCTGTCCTATAGGCATGAGGGGGTGGAAACACCCTTAGTGGGATGGCTGCCCATAGTAACCAAGAAAAGAACATTTCGGTAAGTATGAAGTTGCATTTTCTCTTTTATTCTTTTCTCTTTTGTTTTGGGGGAGTGTTGCTAAGGCATGATGGAATCTTGCTTCAATATATACAGTATTATATCATGAAATGAATAGTCACTGAAATGAATCATCACATCAAGTTAAATGTTGGTATGATGTAGAGAGGGATATTCTGAGACAATTTGCTATTGGTTTTCATTTTTGTGATATGTAGGTTATGTAGCTTTTTATTCAGCAGTTCTCCAGTTTGCAGATCCAACAATTGGGTTGCTATGGTTGAAATTACCCTAGCAACCATGCACTGATTTAAATAAGAGAGTGGAATATGAATTGGAGAGGCCTAAAAAAAATATGAGTAAAAAAAAGTAACAATAACAATACATTTGTAGCCTTACAGCACATACATTTTTTAGATGGGGTCAATGAGCCCCATTGGAAAGCTGGAAAGAGTCAGAAGCAGAAGGCAAATAATTCAAAAACTATATAAAATAAATAATGAAAACCAATTGAAAAGCTGTTTAGAACTGGCCGTACTATAACATATCTTAAAGGTGAACCACCCTAAGTCTCTAAATTTAATTAATGTATTAAAATATTTCAGTTCTCATTGTGGTCCCACTGGCAGCTGCTGCTCTCCTACCTGGCCTCTGGGCAGTTCTGAGGTCAGATTCATTTTCTTATTGACTGTCAGTGCTGTCACTCTTCAGCTGTGGAAAGCCAGTACTGGTAGTGCTGGTAGGCTCCGTTTGACAAATTCATGCGAAACTCCTGCTCTCTCCTTCTTCAACCCCCTCCCCAGAAAGGCATTTTTAAAGTCAGAATTGGTAACTCGTGGCTGGCGAACATTAGATATGCAGGAAATTCAAACAGTGATTCAAGCACATTCAACACTTGAGAGTCTTACTGTTCACCTGTTCATGTGGCAGGGAACAGGGAAGGAAGCCACTGTATTACCAATTCTGATTTTTCACACACTCTGGAAGGGGAGAGTTGAGGAAGGAGAGAGCAGGAGCTTTGCAAGGATCAGAGAAAGGAGGCTTTGAAGCCACTGGTTAACCAATACAGCCTGTACACAGGCTTTTGCAAGAGGGAGCTATTGCATATGCATTAAGCTCCTATTAGACTTTGTAGCATATTGGATATGCATTAAGCTCCTAATAGACTTTGTATCTACAACACGGATGCATACTTAATTTATTCAATATAATTAACTTTGTAGCTTCCGACCTTTGGTTTGGTCGTCACAGCTATTACCAAAGAAAGTTTTCTGATTGAGGAACCAGAACGGGCACTTATAACTTTATATATTTCTCCTTCTCTATTTTTTCTGTTTTCAAAGAAGACTCAAGCGTGATGTCACCTCTTGACCCGGCCTTGTTTCTCCTTGCCTGCCTCACTTTGCTTGCATTTGATTTATGGATGTATGGGCCACATAAAAACAACACAGCTTCCCCTGCACTGTATAAGCCACACCGCTCAGTAAGACATCTTTTTCAAAATACCTTTTCCGTACTTCTTTATTTTTATGTAACAGGGAGGTTTGGGGAGGCTTAACCTCCCTAAGCCTTAATGAAAATCTGCCCATGCCTGAGAGCCATGCACCAAAGGTTGTGGGGTTCCCTATGTTTGCTGAATTGTTGCAGATCTGGCTATCTTTGCAAATACTTTATATCAAGCTAAGTAGATCTAAATCTATTTAATTCTACTATTACTTGTGTGTGTGTAAGTAATTGCTCATTATCAGTTAATCAGAAGACTTAAAGGAGAACTAACCCCCCCCCACAGCCAAAAGTCTCTGCTGGCCCCCTCCCCGCTTCCCCCTGCACAGTGATACACCTGAATTGTGTCCCCTCTAGAAATACTGACCCTCACATCCAAAACTTTGAAGGTTCACCTTGTTCACCAGCTTCTTCTGGATCCTCTTCTTGCCTTCTGGTGATTTACTGAGCTTTTTTGCATGTGTATTTCTATAGGCAACCCAATTCTGGTGTATCACTGTGCAGGGACGAGGCGTGGAGGGGGGCCAGTGGGGACTTTGGCTGTGGGGGGTTTAGTTCTCCTTTAATCATTGATCCTGCATATTTTTTATTAATATTTTATGAATATTAATTAATACAACTATTCATATTTATAAAGGTTCAATCCTTTATAACAGCATGCATTGCTTTCTAGAATTAAATACTTCAGCATGTACCAGGTTTCCTTTGTCTGTATTTTATCCTGAAAAGTGCACAAACCTGATAGCAGAGATCAGCAGGTTTGCACATATATATAGAGAACAACCTTTGTTAGAAGGAGGTTCCAGGGCATACAGTTGTTGGGAGGATGCTTTGCATTCAGCATAGGAGAGGATGGGATATTTCTAGTGCTTATGTGACATCATAGCAAGCACATTAACTGTATCTAATATTGTTCTTTTTTTATTTTTATTTTTATTTAAAAAGTAACAATTTTTGGTAAATATATTTGATAATATTTTTTGTATTATATTTTCATAATGTCTGTCCATCTTAACAATTTGATTTCCACAATAGTTTCCCTTTAAGAGAGAGAAAGCTGACTCTTCTAAAAATTTCCGCACCGTAAACCTCAAAAATCTTTGGTGTGCTTTGGCTATCAGTATGTGTAGGTAAGGGTCCTTCAATTCGAAATAGAAAAGAACCACACTGGCACACGAGACTTGTGTCTGCATGGCAAGCCCTTGCAAAAGTTTTACTTACCGCAGTAAAACTTTTGCAAGGGCTTGCCCTGCAGACACAAGTCTCGTGTGCCAGTGTGGTTCTTTTCTATGCAATACATTGGGAGGTTGCCGTATCCTCCGTATCCTCCAGCGAGCCTTAATATATATAAACGGGTGTGCGAGTGTCCTCTTCTATTGAATCCTTCAATTCGAAAGACCGCATCCAATCTTCCAGTGTGATTTGTGTAATAATTGTTTTATTTGGATCCATCTTGAATTTCTTAAATATGAGTTTCTCAGTTTTAGATCTAATGCTGTGTTGTAGTCTTTCTTTTTCTTTCTGAGCAAGAGTTTTGTTCTGAACTTGACTATTCTCTTGACTATTGTTCTGTCTATGGGAGGTTTTTGAACATAACTCATCAAATGTCTGTTTTCTTGTTTTGAGTAGGAATTTCTATAAAGGCTACATGATTGTAGTTTTGTGTCCTCTTGAACTGCAGGTAATACCCTCTGGCTAAGGTTTGTAAAACCCATTGATCTAATACTGACTTTGCTCAGACCTGCACAAAATTTTACATTCTTCTAGGTTTAATGAGGACTGAGTTGTCAGTGATTCAAAAGGATTTGATTGTTTTAAGTCTCCTCCTCTTCCACTTTGTGTGTTTAAGTGAGAATCCGGGTCAACTTTTCACTGGCTAAATCTGTTGGTCTGCAATGTGTTTCTGTGTTGCCTCTGATCTATTAAGAAGGACATATCTAGAGAATAGGACCTTTCTGAGTCTGATTCCACACCTCTTGCTTTATAAAAAATGTTTTTCACTTGTAACCTTTTTAATGATTTCTTCTAGTTTTGTTCCAAATAACAATAGTCCCTCAAAAGGAAATACATAATACATAGAGTCATCTAATACATTTATCTGTTTTCCAAGCTCTTAACCATAATGCTTTGAGTCTTAGCTCCAGATCAGTGCTGTCCAACTTCTGTGATACAGACGGCCGTAATTTTTCTGGCCTACATGGTGGAGGGCCGATAATGGAAGGCAGTGTTGACCACTCCCTGTTTTTAAACCAAACCCATGTTACCACAAGACAATACTAAATTAATTGTGGTAGCACACCAAAAAACCAAATGGTTGGTGCTCACTGTAGTGATATCACTTATCAGTCATATGTGAAAAAAGTTAAGACAAAGTAAAACATACCTTTAAAAACTCCCAAAACAAACCCTACCAGGCTTATGTTCCACAGGCAGAGCAGGGAACACACAGGCAGAGTATGGCACACACAGGAAGTATAGGGCAGGAAGTATAGGGCAGGCAGAGTATGGCACACACAAGGAACCCAAGACAGGCAGAGTATGGTACACCCAGGGAGCATAGGGCAGGCAGAGTAACGCACACACAAGGAGCCCAAGACAGGCAGAGTATGGTACACCCAGGGAGCATAGGGCAGGCAGAGTAACGCACACACAAGGAGCCCAAGACAGGCAGAGTATGGTACACCCAGGGAGCATAGGGCAGGCAGAGTAAGGCACACACTGGGACCATGGGGCAGCCAGAGTATGGCACATACTGTACAGGGAGCATAGGGCAGGTAGAGTATGGCACACCCAGGGAGAAAAGAGAAGGAAAAGTATGGCACACACACAAGGAGCATATGGTAGGTAGAGTATGGCACACCCAGGGAGAAAAGAGAAGGAAAAGTATGGCACACACACAGGGAGCATATGGCAGGCAGAGTATGGCACAAATAGACCGAGTAGGACAGACAATGTATGTCACACATAGGGCGTATAGGGCAGGTAGGTAGGTAGGGTCGCGGGCTGCAAGTTGGAAAGCACTACTCTAGATGATTTCATCTTCAGCCTACTGAGACTTCCATTATGAAATCTGTGTAATTTCATTATTTATTTTCATTGTACAGATTTTTTGCTATTTGCATTATATTTACTGATGTTTTGTTTTGTTATTGCATCATTTAAGCTAAATCAAGCTTTTGTTTGATGTTTTTCAGCCTGCTTTAATGAAATTGTTAAAAAGTCATGTATGTTTTATTGAACAACTCAATAAAAACATTTGAAAGAAAGAGCTGTGGCAAGTTTTACTTCTGCTAGTACACCAGTGCTCTATTCACCCATTCTTTTAAGGACTGGTTATATTCTATACCCAGCATTGCAAAGCCCTGGACACTGATTAAAGGGCTAAAGTTGGTTTTGCAGGAGAACCTAGGGCCAAGTTGTATTTAAAAATATACCTTCATCATCCTATGCAAATGATTAAAAAAAAGAAACATCTTTTATGTTTAACAATGTCTTCTTTGACATTCTTTGATAAAGAGTGGAATGCCACTTGAAATGTTTTTTGCTTCCCAGAAATGTTATAATTAAGTTTCAATTTTTTAAAGAAGTCATGTGGACTGCCGTCATTGGGAGTACACCTGTATGGAGATGAAGAGTTTTTGTGAACAGACTTGAAGACGCGCACCCATAAGTGAGTGAGCTGGAGAGTAAGTGCAGTTTACTTTGAATTGTCTTCATTGACAGGTGAGCCACTGCTGCATCTATTTTATGAGTCTTAGAAAGAACTTGTTTTTCAGCTGTATGGAATGGGTACATTTTATTCTATTAGGAATAGGATATTTTCCATCAGTTTTTCCCATTCTGTTACAATGACATTTTAATAAATAGTGAATTGCAAAAGTTACCCTTACCCTTCTCAAAGACTTGAAAGGATCAAAAAAAGATCAATAAAGAGTCTGCAGTTTAGTTTTTCCTGGTAGATTTCATTGTTAAAAGGTAGAAGTGTGGCTATTCTTGCTCCATCTGTAATTTTTTCTCTTATTTACCTTATCATATTTTCTGTATCAGCTGCGTCACCAGCTAATATTCTTGAGCAATGTTCACTATAGGGCAAGTGTACGTGCAGTGAGTAAAAAAAAGATGAGGGCCTGGAGGGAGGAGACATAATTATAAGGTTAATCATGTTAATGTAATTCAAGAAATGTTTCAGCACCTGTCCTATCAGAGTGAGAAGTGGAATCTAACCTTTAGGGCTGAACTCCACAGCGCGTCTTGGTCCGATCCAACACTATGAGAGGAAATGGATGCGATGAAAATGAGGTGAGTAATAGAAATGTCGACTATCAGATGCAAACACTGCATGTTGCCTCTTCATCTGACGTGTCGTGCCGTGAGGGGTGCACGCAGCGACAAGGGCCGAAATTTCTGTTACTTACCTTATTTTCATCGATTTCGTCTCATCGCATATGTTTCCTCTCATCATGATCTACAGAACGAGAATATGGCTGCCGTGAACTCAGACACCTGAATCTGCCGCGAGGGGTAAGTAAAAAGTTAGGGGCATTTGCTACGGTGGGGTGGGAGTGGGGAGGGGGGTCTACAGGAGGGGTTTTGTTTTTTTTAAGGAAGGGATTAGTTCTCCTTCAAGCCCTTGATTGAGAGCATCAAGTTCATCTCACATAATTGCTACTGCTTGATTAGAGATAGAGAATCAACTCCCTCATCATTTTATATTGGGGCAAGAGGGCAAAATGATCCTCACCTTGTACATATTATAAAAGTTAGCCTTAAGTGGCCTACTTTATAGATTTAAAATACGAATACTTACTTGGGCCCCAAGAAACAGGATCTAACCCTTATTGTGAGACAATTTTGTACTTTTTTTTAATAAATGCATATGTATTAGGGATGTGGTGCATGTATTGTTTTTAGATTTACAGATGTCAGAGTATACAAAAATACAATTTAAAGGGTCTCCCACCTCAGCTCTCAGCCCTCCCTTCTCAGCTCTCAGCTTTCCCTCCTCAGCTATCAGCCTGGCTTACGAGCTGAGGTCTGAGCACGGAGGGATGAGGAGGGAAGGCTGAGAGCTGAGGATGGAGGGCTTTTGTAATGAGGGCTGAGGAGGGAGGTCTGAGGACCAAGGAGGAAGGGCTGAGGAATGAGGGACGAGGGAGGAGATTGCAACAGCAAATGTGGGCAGCACAGAGGCGTGAATGCAGTTTCTTCGTATAAGTGAGTATAATAAGTGACGAGTCGGCATACTTCCTCTTTGGGAGAGCACATGCAGGAGCGTGTGTTCTCCTGATGATGTCCTAAAATGCGTTTCATATGCCCTCCCAATTGGCCCAGCCCACCTCCTACCAGATCGATGGCCTGCTTGTGTTTGAGTGTTTGAGAAAGGTACACATACGCATGCAGGAGCAGCACAGCAGCACCTAAACTTGCTTCTAATAGCTTAAATCTTTTAAAACATAATCAGCAATAAATTATGATCCATCTTGTGGCCTTGAACCGCTGCACCAATTTACTTTAAACAGCACCGTCCAATAAGATTGCGCACTTCTTTCAATAAAAGCATGTGGGAGGATTGGACTGCACAGAGCGCCTGTTGTCTGCTGCTCTGGAGAAATGCACACTCTCACAAGACAAATCATAAATTCACTATGCATACTGGCTGCTGGAAAGGGGAGCTTTAAGGACGCAGAGCAGATGGTATTGTTGTTGGCTATGCTTGCTTGCTGCTGTTTATAATTAAAGGGATGGTTCACCTTCAAACAACTAGTTGTTTTCAGATAGATCAGCAGAAATAATGACTTTTTCCAATGAGTTTCTATTTTCTATGTGTGACCGTTTTTCTAATATTGAGGTATCAAGTGTCTTTTTTCACCTTCTGAAGCAGCCCTGGGAGGGGGGTCGCCGACCCTGTAACCTGTTCTAAATGGATACATTTAGTTGATACATTTCTTATCTTTGTCCCTGCTGAGCAGAATCTCTGGGTTTCATTACAGGCAGCTGTTAGAATTGATACAATTGTTGCTAATACTCCAGAGATGCTGCTGAGAAATGTATCAACTCAATGTTGCAAAATTGTAACAGTTTAGAGTCTTCATCTGAATTACTGAGCTGCCAGAGTCCAACACCAGAGACACGAACATGAGTGTATATGGGAGGTATATATCAGAAGATAGGGGGGACAGTGTGGGTAAGTGTAGCACAGAGTGTATATGGGGGATGGGAGGTATATATAAGGATATTAGAAGTCACTGAAGGGTTGTTCTGTTACCATATAATATATAAGAAACAAGGCTGCAGGCAGTTATACATGGAACTCTGAATATCACTCATATCACACATATATTATAAGGGATAATGTACCCCCTACTGTAAATGATAAGGATATTAGAAGTCACTGCAGGGTTCTGGGACCATATAAAGGCACAAGGCTGCAGGCTGAGTTATACAGGGAATCTGAGTATCACTCATGTATTATAAGGGACAATGTTTCCCCTACTGCAAATGATACGGATATTAGAAGTCAGGGGTTGTCTTCACTGTGACAGACAGAGGGGTTTGCTGCTGCTATAGCTGTGGAATGATGCTACCTAGAAATTTGTACTTGTGTAACCATGAGGACAGAGAGGGTATAAGCACCCATTAAATTGCTGCATTTAGTGATACAGAATTCATCTATAACCAGGGGTGCTTCGCCAATGAGGCGAGTTGAGGCTGTCGCCTCAGGCGGCAGCGCCCCACTAGGTACCAGGGGCAGCAAAAATGCTGCTCCTGGTACTTTAAGAGCGAATTTCCGAGGGAGGGGGGGGCAGCAGCAACTGCTGCTGCCTCAGGCGGCAGAGGGGCCAGGATCGCCCCTGTCTATAACTGAGCACCTCTTAGCATTGGTAAGATTTTGGAGCAGGGTAGTGAGCAGATCTGCTTCTCTCAGCCTCCAAAATTACTCAGGCTGATCAGCCGCTGACAACATCCTATGTGCCCATAGCCTGATCTGTACATGCTGTATATTGTTACATTTTATTACAATATTTCCCTTTTACTGCCAACACAGACTTAATCATGTCTGGGCACATATACTAAAAGTGGCAGATTTGCTTTGGTGCAGCCAGCCATGGCCAATCAAACCTTTGCTTTTAGTATTTTTTTAGTATTCTTCTTAACATGTCTAATAGTTAGCTTCTGTGGGTTAATGCCTTAGGACATATTTACCCAGTTTTGGTAGTTGAGCAGCGTCGGACTGGGGGATCTGATAGTTAGATATAATTAAGCAGAGCACATGCAGAGCCCCTGTGGCTACACAGCAGTTTATTTATATAAACTATGGTAGTGTTTATGAAGCAACACACGTTTACCAACTTAGAGCAGCACTAAATTATTTTTAAATTACTTTAACTGTTCCTTTTACAGTATCCAACAAGGTAAGAATGAAATGCCTACTTCCATATAAAACAAACACAATATTCTTATTCGGAACTGTAATTTTCACGTGGTTAAAAAAAGAAAATAAATCAGCACTTAGTACTGGGCTGTGGTTTATGTTTCAGGAGATTTGGGAAGTCCCTGGCATTGTCAGTAACAACCAATCTACAAAAATAAAAATATGTATTCATTGAAGTCAGTATTTCAAGGCCTAACAGCAAATTGGCACTTTTCTTTACTTGGTATCATGTGTTGCTAGGTAAGATACAGGAATCTAGATTTGATCTCATGTACAGGACTAATACATCAGATAAATCAATTAATCCTCAAAACAATCCGTTTCTGAAACATGTAACCGGTAATTTATGACTGCATGTTCATTATTCAGAACACAAATTGCCATGTTTTTCCCAACAAGATCATTATAATTGCAGCCAAGCACAGATTTGCATCATCTGCAATTGTGTCGAATTTGTTAAAATGAATGCAATTGGGGTAGCACATTTTTAGGAATTAGGTTGGGGATTGCACCATTTCTCAATTGTGGCTGTGGTTGTAAATGACCCCTACTAAAACTTCCAGTCTTCATACACTGTTAGTGTGCTAGAAAATCAACATGGTAATTAGGGGGTGTGGCCACAAATTGGGTATAGTCAAAAATTGTTGGGAGGTATGAGTACTGACAATCCAAATACATTAAATACAGTAAAAAGCAGTGGTTATTTGCTCCCCAACCACATTATATATATATATATATATATATATATATATATATATATATATATATATATATATATATATATATATATATATATTGTAGAGGTCACCAGGGTTGGATCCTTGACGGGAGGTATATTTCCCCATTATTTGGGCTATGGTCCCTTTAAGCAGCATGTATTCCACCCAGGTACACACCTGATTTTGACTCTGCATAAAGAGGAGTCACAGGTGCAATTGAGGGTGGAGAGAATGGTGCCTGGAGCCTGTGAGCTGCAAGTCTTGGTACAGGCTAAGGGAAAGGACTGAACCATATATCCTTGTGTGTAAAGGACTAAAGTCTGCTAATATTGGACATTTGCTGGGTTTGTTGTTTGGCCTCAAGTGGACTGACCAGGCCTGCTTTGGACATTGTAAACCCAAAGGACTTTCACAAGCTGAAGTAAGCTGTTTATTATATGTTAATTTTACTTTCTGCTGAGGAAAAGCTACTTTGAGTTTAAGTTTCAAAATAAATTGACTTTCTCTAAGAAACTGTGTACTGCGTGCTGGCTGCGATTCCCCCTCAATATTACAAGTGGTGGAGGATGCGGGCATGCAGCACTGCAGAGAAAAAGTTTCCATTTAAAAAGTGTCATTTAAAGGGCCAGGCTCCAGTGTATCATGGAGGAGTTGCTGCGGCAATTGGCCATGGCAACAGTGCAGTTGCAGCAGAGCATGGCAGCTCAGCAGAAGGCCACAGAGGTGCAACTGACTGCACTCAGGGAAGCTACTACAGCTCAAGCCACTGCCCTGCGGGATTCTACAGAGGCCCAGTCCAAAATGCTGGCTGAGGCAGTACAACAGCTAGCTCATGGGCGAGAATCAGCAGTGGTTAACCCTAACAGCCAGACAATAATAAGGGCAAGCAATTTCCTGCAAAAGATGATGCCCACAGATGATGTGGAAGCCTTTTTGATGACCTTTGAAAGGACTGCAGAGCGGGAAGAATGGCCCCGAGACAAATGGGCTGGTCTCCTTGCCCCATTCCTGACTGGGGATCCGCAGAAAGCTTACTATGACCTTACCCCTGCAGACGCCCTCCACTATGACCGGCTCAAGGTAGAGATCCTTGCCCGTCTGGGAGTGACCACAGCAGTCAGGGCACAGAGGGTGTACAGCTGGAAGTATCGGAAGAATACTCCACCGAGGTCACAAATGTATGATCTAATACAGCTGGCAACAAAGTGGCTGCAGCCTGAGATACTCACCGGTCCACAGATGGTGGAACGCTTCGTGCTAGACCGGTTTCTGAGGTCGCTGCCAGTTGAACTACAGCGCTGGGTCAGTCATGGAGACCCTAAAACAGCGGACCGGCTGGTGGAGATGGTGGAGAGATACACCACAGTAGAGGAGCTACTACCCCCAACAAGTCATCTAGACCCCGCTCCAACCCGGGCGGCAAAGTTCACTTCTGCATGAAAGAGTTCTTCACGGAACCCTGGAACCAGCATAAAGGACGACGACAAGAGATTATCCACTGTCCCTCCTGCATTACAGCCAGGCCCCACAATGCCCCAGAAGTATGGGGGTGTGCAGTGTTGGCGATGCCAGGCATGGGGCCACATGCGGGCTCAGTGCCCCCTACAGGTGGAACCTATGCAGTGTGATGTCCTACGGAGAGTATCCTTTTATGCTCAACCAGCTTGCATTGCAGGTCCTGATTTGCCAGAAAGGTGTTTTGAATGTAAAGTGGATGTGAACGGTGTTTCTGGTAAAGCCCTGCTTGATTCAGGGAGTATGGTTACCCTTGTACAAGGGAACGTGTCCAAGAAGATGCGTCAGGAAGCAAAAACTCTCAGTGTCGTTTGCATACACGGGGACACTCGGACATATCCACTGTTGACAGTGACAATTTCCACTGCTTGTGGCACCGTTACTCATGAGGTTGGTGTGGTAAAAAAATTGTTGTACCAGGTTATTCTTGGGCGGGACTTTCCATTGTTTTGGGAACTTTGGGAGAAAGTTAAGAGGGAAATGTTTATTACTGTAAAGAGTGATTGTGTCCCTACTCCCTTACCAATAGAGGCCGATGCACCACGGCTGGTTGAAAATGCCCTGGAAAAGGTATTCTTGCAAAATGCACCAGAGGGTCAAGAGGTTGCTGACCATCCATGTCTGGAACCTGAGCTGACCTCTGAGGGGGGGGATGATTTTCCATTACAGGTCATGTTGGGGGAGGATGACGAAGGAACCTCCTCTGATTCCGTTGATCCTGACCTGAATGTTTCAAAAGGTACCTTTATTACCGCCCAAATGCGAGATCCCACCTTAGCAAATGCCAGAGCGCAGGTGTCTGTAATTAATGGAGTACCCCAGGAACCTGGTGCTGAGGAGAGGTTTCCCCATTTTGCTGTTAATAGGGACCTGTTATATCGGGTTGCTAAGACCCGTGAAGAAATTGTGGAGCAGCTGTTAGTACCCCAACCCTTCCGGCGGATGGTGCTAGACTTTGCGCACAATGAAGCGTTAGGGGGTCATCTAGGAGTAGACAAAACAGAGGCTCGGATAACTGACAGATTTTACTGGCCAGGGTTAAAAGCAGAGGTGAAAACTTATTGTGCTTCCTGTCCCACCTGCCAGTTAACTGCACCAGTTTCACGTTTTCGCAGCCCTTTGGTACCCTTGCCCATAATCGAGATTCCGTTTGAGCGCATTGCCATGGATATCGTGGGGCCACTGGTAAAGACTGCCAGGGGGCACCAATATATCCTGGTAATCCTCGATTATGCCACTCGCTATCCGGAGGCAATACCCTTGAGAAAACCTACGTCTAAAGCCATAGCACGAGAGTTATTTAACATGTTCACACGGACAGGTTTTCCCAAGGAGATCCTCACGGACCAAGGGACTCCATTTATGTCAAAGGTAATGGCTGATGTGTGTCGGTTATTTCAGATCAAGCAGTTGAGAACCTCCGTCTACCACCCTCAGACAGATGGTCTGGTAGAACGGTTTAATAAAACACTAAAAACAATGTTGAAAAGAGTGGTTCAGAAGGATGGGAAGGATTGGGACTGTTTACTCCCTGCTGTCTTGTTTGCCATCCGAGAGGTACCGCAGGCTTCCACGGGGTTTTCACCGTTTGAACTGGTTTACGGGCGGAGACCTCGGGGACTGCTTGATCTTGTAAAAGAAACATGGGAAAGTGAGTCCAGCCCCCACAAAAGTGTAATTGAGTATGTTTCACAAATGCAAGAGCGTATTGAAAAAATAATGCCCCTGGTCAGAGAACACCTACTGAGTGCCCAAGAAGCACAAAGCCGGGTATACAACCGGACAGCTAAGATAAGGCAGTTCCAGGTGGGAGACAGAGTAGCAGTACTGATACCCACGGTGGAAAGTAAATTCCTGGCCAGATGGCAAGGTCCGTTTGAGATAGTCGAGAAAGTGGGGACAGTGAACTACAAAGTTCATCAGCCAGGGAAACGTAAACCCTATCAAATTTACCATATAAACCTCTTAAAGCCCTGGAAAGAAAGAGAACTAGTTTCGGCCATGGGGAGTGTCCGTGTTGATCCTCAAGTCACTATTGATAGTGTCAAAATTGCTCCCACACTCTCAAGATCGCAGGTCCAACAGGTTAAAGAGTTCCTCCAGAGAAACAACGGGATATTTTCAGATTTGCCTGGGCTCACTAATTTAATAGAGCACCACATCCTTACTGAGCCCCGAGCAAAAATCTTTATGAAACCCTACCGTATTCCAGAGGCTCGCAGAAAAGCAGTTTCAGAGGAGGTGAAAAGGATGTTGGAGCTGGATGTCATTGAAGAATCGCAGAGTGAGTGGTCAAGCCCAATTGTGCTAGTACCCAAGCCCAACGGAACTCTGCGATTCTGTAATGATTTCCGGAAACTGAATGAAATCTCCAAGTTTGATGGGTATCCAATGCCACGGGTGGATGAGTTAATAGAAAGATTAGGCCCTGCCCGCTACATCACCACGTTAGACTTGACTAAAGGGTATTGGCAGATACGTTTGGCCAAGGAGGCCCGGGAGAAAACGGCATTCTCCACTCCGGAAGGTCATTTCCAGTATAAAAGAATGCCATTTGGGTTACAGACAGCCCCTGCAACTTTTCAGAGAGTCATGGACAGGTTACTGCGCCCACACCAAAGATATGCATCAGTCTATCTGGATGATATTGTAATTTTTAGTCCAGATTGGGAGTCCCACCTTCCAAAAGTCCAGGCAGTGTTAGATGCCATACAGAGAGGGGGTTTCACAGTAAACCCAGAGAAATGTGCCCTGGGAATGGAGGAGGCCAAGTACCTGGGGTACATTGTTGGAAGGGGGTTGGTAAAGCCCCAAGTTAACAAAGTTGAGGCAATCCAGGACTGGCCACGCCCACTCACCAAAAAGCAGGTTCGGGCATTCCTGGGAATTGTGGGGTACTACAGACGTTTTGTCCCCAATTTTTCATCCATTGCAGCTCCATTAACTGAATTAACAAAAGGGCGAAAGTCAGTTATGATAGACTGGAATGCCGATGCAGAAAAAGCATTTGTAGAGCTGAAGGGTGCGTTGTGTCGTCACCCTGTCCTGGTTGCCCCAGATTTTTCACGAGAGTTCGTAGTACAGACAGATGCCTCAGATGTTGGGTTGGGTGCAGTTCTGTCCCAAGTGATTGAAGGAGAGGAACATCCCATTGTTTTTCTCAGTAGGAAGTTGACGCCCGCTGAAAAAAACTATGCAGTGGTGGAGAGGGAGTGTCTGGCCATAAAATGGGCACTAGACTCTCTACGCTATTATTTGTTGGGTAGGAAATTTAGGTTGATTTCCGACCATGCTCCCCTGATGTGGATGAAAAGAAACAAAGGAACAAATGCTAGAGTGTCCCGGTGGTTTCTCTCTCTGCAGGAATTCAACTTTGTGGTGGAGCACAGGCCTGGTAAGATGCACCAGAATGCTGATGCCCTTTCTAGGGTTCATTGTCTGGGTGTGCAGAGTGCCTCCACCTCCTCGGGGTTGAGGCAGAGGGGGGGGGATATGTAGAGGTCACCAGGGTTGGATCCTTGACGGGAGGTATATTTCCCCATTATTTGGGCTATGGTCCCTTTAAGCAGCATGTATTCCACCCAGGTACACACCTGATTTTGACTCTGCATAAAGAGGAGTCACAGGTGCAATTGAGGGTGGAGAGAATGGTGCCTGGAGCCTGTGAGCTGCAAGTCTTGGTACAGGCTAAGGGAAAGGACTGAACCATATATCCTTGTGTGTAAAGGACTAAAGTCTGCTAATATTGGACATTTGCTGGGTTTGTTGTTTGGCCTCAAGTGGACTGACCAGGCCTGCTTTGGACATTGTAAACCCAAAGGACTTTCACAAGCTGAAGTAAGCTGTTTATTATATGTTAATTTTACTTTCTGCTGAGGAAAAGCTACTTTGAGTTTAAGTTTCAAAATAAATTGACTTTCTCTAAGAAACTGTGTACTGCGTGCTGGCTGCGATTCCCCCTCAATATTACAATATATATATATATATATATAGGTTCTGGCACCCAAATACATTATATACAGTGATAAGCTGCAGGTACGCACATTCCAAGAACATTGTATACAGCAATAGGCAGAATATACTGGCAACATAAACACTGCTGTCTCCATTCACCTACAAAAAAGCAGGGTATAAATAGCTGGTGGACTGAATCACTGTCTATAAGCAATGAGAGCATTTGTGAAAAATAATGTATTACCATAAGGATCTCTCTCCTTCTGTTTAGGCAGAGTTGTGGCAGTAAAACAGAACAGTTCCACCAGTTCTCAAATGCTACACCACTAGTTCTTGAAAACCCCACTGCAATTATATTCAGGGGTACTGCTAGGTTTAAAAGAGAGCTGGGACACAGGCCCAGAATTTTATTAGTTATGATACATGTATGTATTAAAGGACAAGGAAAGGCAAAAAAATAAAATCCCATTTTTACTTTCTTTAATGAAAAATAAATCTTTCTGCAATATACTTTAATTAAAAAATGTGTACCGTATAAGAAACCTGACTGTATGCAGTGAAATTCTCCCTTCATTTACTGATTTGGATAGGAATTGTCAGATGGTCCCTACCTGCTGAGGGGAACAATCATACTTACGAACAGTAGGGGGAGCCCTTGTCTTACTTCCCAGCCATGCAGAACTCAAGCAGCTTTGTTTATGCCGATCCCTAAGCAGCCCAGACCACACTGAGCATGTGCAGGGTCAGGGTCAGGCAAAGATGTATAACAAAGTTACAAGATGACAGCCCCCTGTGGCCAACTTTGAAAGCATAAATCATTTGTTTGATTAGGCTTGTGGTGAAGTCAGTTTATGCTTATGTTTAGTATACAAAATACAGCATTTCTAGCCTTATTCTATTTTAGACTTTCCTTGTCCTTTAAGCTCACCTTCTGTTATTCTGCTTTATTTAATTCCCTTCTTCTGGTCTATTTACTTTCATCCCTTTTTTAAAGTAATAATGACACTTTTATTATGCTTTTATCCACCTTTCCATGTATTCCTTTTCATTTTCTTTCTGGTCAAAAATGGATTTCCATGGCTAGTTTTTCGTGAAATAATAAAAGTTTCTTTATTTATTGTTATATTGATGGCATGTCTTTCTGGTCAAACCCCAGCCTATCCTCCTTTTTATAGTTGTCTCCAGTGATTTGATTAGTTTCTTCTTTAAACTTCTTCCCTTTCCACCCTCTCCTTTTCACTGCCTTCCCCTGGAAGGCTGTAGAAAGCCAATGCTCTGCTCCCTCACATCCCCTCCATTAGAATATATTCAGAAGGGACGGAAATGTATGGGGGATGTACATTAGGAGATATTTGAGCAAAAGTTTGAATATCACGGATGTCTGCCCTTTTCAAATCCCTTTTAGAATTTCATTGATGTGTTTTTCTGACTATGTAACAAGTTAATGTGAGTACTAGATTTGTAGGAACCACATACACAGCATATTGAAGGGTATTGGAAAGGTTTAATACCAGTTTTATTTGGCCACATATTATCCCACTGTTACACTCCCTGTGGCCAAATAAAAACTGTGTGTTAAACCTTCTCTCTAATATGCTGTGTGTGTGGTTCCTACATTGCAAATCTAGTGGCAATAGTGAAACCCTGCCAGGTATCCAGGGAACATCGGCACCACCATAAAAAATGTCTTCATTATGTGTGTGGGACACCTTCACAACACTGGATCACAAGTCAATGTGAGCTCATGAATACTTGTCTGCAAAGTGAGTAGTGCAAATAGTGTAAATATCTAAAATAATCTATGGTCGGTATCCAAGTATGAAATCTTGTGTAGAGTGATACCCACTGTGTGAGTATAGTGGTGTTCTTCAATTGGACTTTATACAACATTATGCAATATATATTAGTTATTATTTAAAGAATTCTTCAGAAAAGAGTCAATATGACAAATGAGAATGGGATAAAGCAGAAAGTATGTCAACATAATAGAATAGATGGGACTAACAAGGCTATTGGTAAAAAGGTGGGGTAGTGAAGGGAAACTGGAGTTTAGTAGAGGAGAAAAAGTAAAAAATGTCAAATACAAGACAAAAAATTTGCTTTTTCAGTGCAAATTAAGTTTTATAAAATACCAACTTTAATTAAGAAGTAATATTAGAAACACATAATCATAATCATGCTCTATAAGAAGCAACCACACACAAAAAAATCATATTTTCAGTCTGAACTACTTTCAGAAAATAAAATTATGTTCAAGAATAAAGCCCAGGTGCCATACTCTTTAATATTTTGAGTTCCAAAGTGTGGTTTTATATAAAAAAAAGATGGCCCATATACACATTATGAAGAAAGTACGGCATGGTTTGTCACAGGGTTGGGGTTACAGGATTGAGGTTTCAGCTTTAGCAGATCCAACAAAGCAGAGTATATTCCTTAATTATATCAGTGTGTTGATTAACAGTGTACATGAAGAACAGTTGGTAACAGCATGTCTTCTACTGACCGATTAATTCATTAGATCTGGGGGAAAAACAAAAATAATAATATAAGATTTTATTGTACATAAAATAAATAATTCTACAACTGAAATACACAAATACATTGCTACAGAATATCTGACCTTATTTAGGCTGAGAACCTATACCAATACGAACAGGGGTGCTTATAGGTAAAGAATGATATGAATTAAATACGTGTGTAGGTAAACAGTGACTCCTTAGCATACAGTGTATCAGGGTTCAAAATACAGTTATAAAAATGTCCACTGAAAAAGAATATAGTGCCAATTTTAATCTCAGGTTGGTCAAACCAAATGGTATCTGAAAATAAATAGAAAATAAGGGAACACTCCACAGTGTAGTATGCTTGAAATAGTGTATTCCACAAATAAATTGCAGGGAAAGGAAAAGATTTTTAAGCTTGGATGCTTACAGAGAACAGCAACTAGCTTTAAATGGCTGCCACAAGACGAGTTACTGCAAACAATCACGGGAAAGAAGAGAGAGTCAGCTATCTTGAAGGGGAAAGTGTACACAATGGCCAGATGTAAAATGACTGCCCATGCATCAGACCGAACAGGAGCGCAAGCACATGCGATGCACACTGCACGGGTACACCTCCAACGAATGGACATCAACACAAAACACCAAGGTGTCTCCATCAGGAATATACTTTGCACAATCCTCCATATCAGTATAGGGCAGCCAGTGCTGACGTCCATTCTTTGGCCGTCATCTTACATCGGGTCATTGTTTACAACTTTTCTTTTGTGATACATGACTCTCCATTTGTTCCTGTCATTGTTTGAGGTAACTATACACTTGTGTTGACCATTTAAATCTGGTTGCTGTTCTCTGTTGGTATGCAAGCTTGAAAATCTGCCTCTGAGGAAGTCACTGCTTTAATGAAACATGTTGGGTACTGCTGTATTATAGTTTGATGAGCGAGTTGACCACTTCTATTCTGTAAGTGCAATTTATTTGTGAAATAAACTATTTTAAGTGTTCTACACCAGAGAGCGCCCCCTTCTTTTTTATTTATAAAGAGCTTTACTTAACTAAAATTACTAAATAAATCAGTATCCTAAATTTCATATACAAATATATGTACATATATTTTGGGAAGCTGACATGACTGAAGCTGTGATTATAAAGAAATACAAATATGAATGTCTTCCTCATTACGTGCAGTTTTCTGAGAACCTAGTTGGCCACCATGTGGACCTTTACACAAGTAACAAGCAGCTGGACTATTTGAGATTCGCACAACTGGGCACAGGGCAGCCATCAGGGGAGGGACAGGGGGGAGAGTTGTAGGGGGCCCCGAGTGTAAGGGGCCCTGGCCACCAATTTTCTCATAATGTGGGGGGGGGGGTCCTGGCCACCAATTTTTTTTTCTCATGTGGGGTCCTAGCCACCAATATTTTTTAATGGGGGGGGCCTGGCCACAAATGTTTTTTATGGGGGGCCCTGACCAGCAATATCTTTTTATTTTTTATTAACATGTGGGAACCCTAGCCACCAATATTTTTTTTGTTTTTTTACTGTGTGGTGGGGCAGACCTGTGGGGTGGGGGGCGGACCTGTAGGCGGGGCTTGTGGTGGGTGCAGCCCAGGGGGCCCAGGAAATTTTGTCGTATGGGGCCCTGCGATTTCTGATGGTGGTCCTAAAGTCTGGGCACCTTGGAACAATGATGGGTGGCATAGCTGGGCAAATTTGATTCATTACAATCATGGCCAATCCCTTTAGAATGCAGATGTCCTGTTCCAGAATCCTTTGGAGGCACTGTCCAGCACTTGGACACTCAGGTGGTCATGATTGGGGAAACTCTTAACACCACTGCAAGAATGGGACAGCCTACTGTGCCATCGGAGTTAGTGGGAAGGAGAGCAGCCTAATGTCCGTCAGCAGGTGATTCCCAGGGCTCAGTTTAGAGCAGTCTGTTGCATGAAGCACAAAATTGTAGGACAATTGAATTGCCTTTATTGGTTAAAATCTGCAGCGTGGGCAATGTGTCAGCAAGGCTCCCAATAAACCATTTACAAGGGCTGGTCAGATAGCATTAGGGCACTGCAGATTCAGACCGGCAAGCCTTTCAAGCTGGTAGCTATGGACTTTGTGACCATTCATTGAGCTTCAGCTGGGTAGCAGCTTGGTGTTTATAGACCATTTATCAAAGTTTAGCATGTTGGTCCCTACTAAGGAACAAAGTGTTTACAAGATTAAGACAGCTGTTCTGCTGATGGACATCAGGTCTGATGCATAAAACTTGCCTGGCTTTGATATATATGTATAATATGGCAGCAACCTTCAAGGAGGCAGCTTCAGGGTTCCCATAGCAGTCTGAGCTTATAGACACAGCATATTTGTGCCTAAAGAATTATGTGCAAATGTAATTTTAACAATGAGTGCAATAAATGACGCCATCCCATCCAATTCCAATCCCAATGATGTCACAATTAATCTGGAATTATGAGAAAACACTACATTTTTAGGTAAAAACCATGGCAACTTGCCCAAACTTGCACTCTGCACACTGCATAAATGAACCTTTTGGCACCAGACTGTTTGTATTCACATTCTCAGAAATAAATGAGAGATGGAAAGTAATACTTTATCTGAGTACACAGGAGAAAAACTGCAACACAAACTAAAATGATCATATACTACTAATCTAGTGGCCATTTTAAAAAAATTCCTGGGATTTTTGTTACTATTTAAACTATTTACTATATAAATAAAACCTGTTAGTCACCTGAAAACCGAATCAGAAATGTAAATAAAACATCACTTACTTTCATTCTGTACCACTGAAAAGCGAGTCATAGCTGTGAAAAGAATAAATTATAGTAAGTTACAGAAACACAGTTCTACATAAGAGAAGCTTATACTTATTATTCGAAAATTATGTTGCCTTAGTTGAGCCCAATTTTACACAGTACACACCTTTTCCCTTACCTCATATGTCCATGGCAAGCAGATATAGTGTAACATATTTTCCCTTTTTTGAATGCTTTCCCCCGTTTTATCATCTCAGAAGTACACCGCGCTAACCAATAGCAATACAAACTTAAAAACACCTGGATCAGTGGCTGTGGTCCTTTTCACTTCCACAAATACACTTTTCTTGCCAATAAGAAAAACAAACAAAGCACCTGAATGGCACCTACATGCAGTGCCATAATTCTTCAAACAGCTTTGTGATGGTGTAAGTTATTTTAAGACATTTAGCTCTAATACCTAGTCTAGGCAAAGGGAGCACAGACCAATGATGGATTTAAACTGTATATTCAAATCTGACTCCCAGATGAAAAGTCAGTGGGGGTCATTTATAAATTTTGTGCATCGCATATTTATTTGCAAATGGTTGTATTGCCCATGTATTGTCCTGAACACTAAAATACTGCACTGCTGTGCCAATCTTTCTGGCTTTTGCGAATTCACATTACACACGAATATTCGCAAATGGGTGTTTGCGTGAGTGTGGCCACTGTGCGAGAAAATAGCGGTGACAGTAATTGCAATTTGTGAAACTGTGTCGAGAATTTTTTCTCTGCCACCAAAGTTGTGGCGTAACTCAAAAGCAGAAATATACGAATTTGCAATTATGCCTTATTTAAAAAGCTATTATGGACATTTGCAGAGCAAATAAAAATTCACAATTATTTTTGCGCATTAAAGATACCACTCACCCAGCTTTATAAATATAACTATTCTCAGGTAAATATGTTCACTGTGCAAACCATTCTGCGATGCGTGAATAAATGATCTATAATTGAGCCCAATTATTTCAGAAAGAGTACATAGTTTTACATTAATTATAAAGTTTCTTAATTTTATGAGATGAAGCTTATACTAAATTTTCATTTTCCTAGGAGCCCTCCTTTAACTCCACTTGGGGATAATTCATAAAGTTTGAGCAGCACATATTTATTAGCAAATGGTTGTTTTGCGCATGTTTTTTCCTTAACACTGAAATATTGCACGGCTGTGCCTGTCTTACCATTTTTTTAGAATTCAGATTGCGCGCAAATATTCGCAAATGAGATTGGTGTTTGCGACTGTGCGAGGTCGTTGTGCACGGAAATAGCATATTTTCTCTGTCACCAAAGTCGTGGCATAACTCAAACAGAGAGTATGTGCATACATATTTGCAATTTGCAATTACGCTATATTTAAAGAGCCCTTAAGGACATTCGCAGTGTGAATAAAAATGTGCAATTCTGTTTGCACATTAAATCCACCACTCTTATCCAGCTTTATAAATATAACCATGCAAAGGACAAATATGTTTACTGTGCAAATCATTCTGTGCTGAGCGAAGTTTATAAATGAGCCCCACGGCATTCTGAAATTGCAACTTCTCCCCAGTTTGCACACACTCACAGCATACCTATAACACATACCTCCACTTTCATCAGTCACAAAATGACTAAAGATGAAAAGGAGGGATTCATACATGTTACATTTGATTTTAACTTTCCATAATTGAATTAGCAAGTTAGCTACCACTAAAATACTCACTCTTCTTACTCCGGAGGTAAACTACAAGGCCAACTATGATGAAGATGGATCCCAGCACAAAGCCCACAATACCGGTCAACATCTTATTGCGAGCAGATTCAGATACATCTGGTTCTGTGTGAAAAACAGGTATTCTTTTTAAGAAATGTTCATTTTTAGAAACAATGGGTGACAATTCCTGTAAAAGCTTTATGCAAATTAGGATTTGGATTCGGTTAGACGGGCGGAAGGATTCGGCTGAATCCAAATCCTGCTGAAAAAGGCCGAATCCTGGCCGAATCCCGAACCGAATCCTGGATTTGGTGCATCCCTACTTTTAACCCCCCCCCCCCACTACTAGGACTGCGACAGTTCATGAAGCATTGATTGCTTACCTTTTGATTTTTCTCCCATATGCCCACTTTGAGGTGGCCAATCTGTTGGAGCAGTGCCGCATTAACTATCCAATACGGTCCCTTTTCCCAACAGGGTTTTTGAACCTAACCGATCAATATCTGGCTGAATATCTGGGTGACTGGAAATACACGCTACATGGCCACTCTTGCTATGAGGAAAGGTGAGAACCCTAAGCGCCAGTGAGTGGCCAGTCACCAAGAGTGGCAAAAAGCTACCTCTAATAACTTTAAGAGTAGAATTGAAGCAGAATTCAGTAGAATGGAATGGGCAGCTTTTACCAGTCCTTGAATGGCCACCTTTAGAGTCTGATCAGCTTGAGCTGTTCAGACAATGTATAATATAAGGGGAATTCATTTTTTTAATATAGTGTGTAGCTAGCTGGCCCCAAAGTAACCCCCCCCTTACATGCTCCATGGTTACAATGGGCATCCGCACATAGGGGCACTTGCCCCCCTGGATGCGCCTTCAGTGAGTGAGACAGAGAGAGGAAGGAGGAGGAGTGAGCGGGGGAGACCCTGGGATCACATTTTAGGACATTGTCAAACGCACTTGCGTGCGCTCTTCCAATGAAGACGTATGTAGACTCACCTCTTACTCATCACTGATCCAAAGAGGCTGCAGTCACACCTCTGTGCTGCCCACACTTGCTGTTGTAATCTCCCCCCTTGTGGCTCGGTCCTCCTTCCTCAGCCCTTCCCCTCTTAACCCTCCATGCTCTGCGTTCAGCTTGTGAGCTAGGGTTGTCATGTCAGCCTTGAGCACGGAGAGGGCTGAGGAGGGAGGACTGAGTGACGAGGGCTGAGAAGGGAGGGCTAAGGAGGGAGAACCAAGCCACCAGGGGAGAGACTACAACAGCAAGTGTGGGCAGCACGGAGGTGTGACTGCAGCCTCTTCGGATCAGTGAGTAAGAGGCAAGTCTACATACTTCTTCATTGGGAGAGCACATACAGGAGCAGTTGTTCTCCTGACAATGTCCTAAAATCGATCCCTCATGCCCCCCCCCCGGCAAGTTACCTCTTTGACGTTGGGGTGGGTCTCACCTTACCTAATAGCAGGAATGGCCCTGTAGCTAGTATTTCCAGTGTGTTATGTAATGTTATGCACTGATCATACTGTATTGATCTATATAGAATCTATTATGCAAAATGGTTGGGACTACGGGTTTTCCAGATAAGGGATATTTCTGTAATTTGGATCAATGTACCTTAAGTGGGCTCTCATGAAAATAAAGAAATCTTTTATGATTATACACCATAATATTGCAGTACAAATAAAAAATAGTATATGCTGCCTCCTTGTACTGAACCTCACGGTCAAAATGTATAAGGGCTTAAAACATGGTGTTCCTAGAAAGCATGTGTGCCTGGAAAAAGATCTAATATTTTTTCATATATGCTGGTAGGGAGTGCAGAAAGAGATGAGCATAAAGTTTTTATAGATGATTTAAGCAAAATAAATACAACTAGATACCTGGGGCGTAACTACAGAGAAAGCAGACCCTGCGGCTGCAGGGGGCCCTGGAGGTATAGGGGCCCCATGAGGCGCTAATTAATATACAATTTCAATCAATATTGCCAAAACAGGTAAACTTCTATACATTTTGAGGGCCTGAAAAATAATTTACTGTCGGGCCCAGTAATATCGTTAGGCCACTATTAGATACAAATAGTGTTTACATTATAAAATGGATATTGCATATTTATCTGCTATATAACATACCCCAGTTCACAGATACAGGTTGTTGAAGGCTGCTGTGCTCAACCTGGCAGGTGAAAGTGTCACCATGTTTAATGGTTGTCTCCAGCATCACATGGATTTCAAATGTCCAGTCTCCATTCTTTAGTAAAGCTGAGGATGTGACTTGGTCTCCCTCTTCAATTCCATTCTTCAGCCAAGTCACTTTTATCAGTGAAGGAAAGAACCCATCTACTATGCAGGTTATCAGATTTTCATGTTCTAAATCCAGTTTCTTTGTGTTTGCAATTTTCACATTGGGTTGAGCTGGGAAAGATCATTGCAATGCAATTAAACATGTAAATATTTCATTCCAAAAAACTTACACTTTAAGATCAGATTGGATTTAATGTATGGGTAACAGCTGGTGTCATATCAAATTACTGTGGAAGCAGAAGTGAAAAAAATGGAAGAAAAATTGAAAGATATTTTTTTGCTTTGCGTGTGTCCATCGCTTGCCCAATGGGTATGATAAACAGAAGTGCCAATCATCAGGAAGTATTTAGTGTTCCCCTTATTTTTATGTTACTGCTTCTGGGTAAACTTAATGCTTTTATTAAATATGGGGGAAAGAAGCTTATTGAACAAGAATGGAAAAATCCTGAGCCTTCCTCTTTCTGATGAAGTTGTAAGTACCTTGTTATTACACAGGAAGCCATCTACAGCTAAAGAATATGGAGAATGTTTCTGTCTTGGTGTAGATCAAGGGTTTTTTCATAGATCCTGCCCTATGGCAGGAGTTCTTCTATTCAAAGAAATACTTTGAATACTCATATTTCTGCTTTATTTGCTTTCTGTTCTCAAAAATTGACGCCACTCTTTTTTAGTTTGTTAAAGCTTTTGGATCATCCTTTTGGATCTTTTGGTATCTATGAACACTAGGCCAAACTCATAAAGTGCCAAAAGCAAGACCCAAATCACCATGCCCCCCCCCACTCACCACACTCCTTTCCAGGTCCGGACTGTGACTCAAAATAGGCCCTGGCATTCCAAGTACACAGAGGCCCAAATAGTCCTCCCCCAGCCCACTGAATAGTGATTGTGTATGGGACCTTACAGCAGCCTCTCTGGCATTTGCCAGAACCCACAGATTGCCAGTCCGGGCCTGAGTCCTTTCCCCCCAGCCATGCACAATACATTTCTAAAATTACACTATAAAATAGTTTTAAGGACTCTGCTCTTTACAGACCAAAAGTCTTAGCATGAAATGAATCCCAAGCTTCAAAACTAGATTTGCACAGATGTCTTTCAATTTATTCGAAAAAAGAACAAAAGCTTTCAGATCCTTCAATAACCTGTTTGTCAGTTTTTCTGAGAAAAGGAAAAGAGAAAAGGCTTTTAAGTCCTCCATTGCTAAATAGGTGAAACACACTATTGTTTTGGGCTATGTGATTGTAAATATATCCCTTCCTATTTAAGGGCACATTAAACTGGACCAGTGGCTGCTTCCTGGCAGAAATATGGTTGGTTGACAGCGGAGAATTTGCTACTGTCTTGGGCCCCTGGGGCAATTACACCTCAGGGGCCACTAGTTCCCCCACTCAGAGTGGCCAAATGGAAAGGCCGGCACTTTTAAAACCTTTAAAAGTCAATTCAGTCTTTTCACCACCAAATTTACAATTTATGTCAGGTAGATCCTGAGTCCTCTTTTGCTAACATTATAAATGTTTAGTATACCTCCCAACATTTTGGAAATAGAAAGAGGGACAAAAAGATTTGGCATGAGTAGCGTGGAAATTCTTTTTTGACCACACCTGTTTTTGTGACCCTCTAATTACCATGTTCATTTTATAAAATTTGGCAGGTTATGAAGGTTTGAACACATTTCTCTGTTTTTTTATGAGTTACTACAGTTTTGCTAATGAGGGTGAATTGCCCTTTAAGCTGCAAATCAGTTTCCCCAAGAGACCTGCTTATCTTATATTGTTGCAAAAGTATCTAAGTATCTATTCTGGGCTCTCTGCCAAAAGACAATTAAGTTAGAAACTTTGTATCTTTTTCTGGCTGTTCAGTTTAGGAGATCAAAGAGAAAGTTCGGACATGTCCTAGTGAACGCACCCCGCCCCCAGTGCGTCCCCAGTGCGTCCCCAGTGCTCCTCAGCAAGTGGCTGGTTGGCATTCCGTCCCTAATAATTTCTCGCCCTATACCCGGGTCTTTGTGGCCTTGCCACAAATACGGCCCGATGACAAGTCCTGTTTGGATTGAGCACTGTAATGGTTACGCTGAGCTCAAGAGAGGGGGTTAGGATTTAAATATAGGAGCAGACAGCTAGAGCATGGTTTCTTTGGGAACCAGTTATGCCATCTCTTCATTGGCTGTTAGACTTGATGGTGCGTTTATTAATCTGAGTTGAGAAGAACTAAGCATGCTCATGAGTCAACAGCCCCCAAGGGAGGGGGCAGAGTGGGTTAGAGGAGCAGAAGGAATCCTAAGTGATTAAGGGGATGCTCTAGCCATACTATTAACCTTTGAAAAACCAAAGTGGCAGGTATTTAGAGATTTCAAAGAGGCTCTTCAGTGATTACATTTTTGTGTGAGGGCTTTACATGTCCTTTAAGAGGCACCACTTTCAATTCATTCCTATGGGATTTTTAGAAGCGTATTTATCAAATGGTGGTCTACTTGATGAATCTGCCCCAGGTAAAATTTCAAAAAAATTAATAATGAAAAAAAATGAAACCAGTTATACAATATTTATCACGTGAAGTACTGTGGGTTTAAAAGAATTAAAAGAAAGAAAAAATCCTCTGACTGGCCTGTGTCTATTTGAGCTTGTCAGGGGGTGGCAGAGGGGTGTCTTTAGAAAAAAAAACCCTATCCGGTGACCAGTCAGTGCGCTGCTGCCATGAGGAGAGTTGAGAAACTCTCTTAAAAGCCGCAAGCGGGGGAAGATTAATCTTATGGAACCAATACTGGGGTCTAGGTTATCTCTCCCCTTTGAAAGCTAATGCTAATGGCGGGGGGAGGACTAAGCCCTATGATGAAAACCAATGCCCAGGTCGGGAGACCTTCTATTTCAGGTAATGCTCTTATGCCGGGAGGCTTTAACATTTGAAATTATGACCAGAGGTAAATAGTTAGGGACCGCCATATGGGTTTTACCGTGACGTGGTATGGTGGCTTATCAATCTTATGACCATAATTTTGTAACTAAAAAAACCCTGTCTTTGTAAATACATGCATCTGCATAGATTACTGATATGACAGGGGACCAGGGAATGTGCATTGATCAATTTCTTCTTTTTCTCTATGTCTGTATTTAATTTGGCCAGATCAGTAGCACTTCCATTGTATTTTAGTACATTTTTATTAAATCATGGAGTGCTCCCACAACCTTTCTTTTTTGCATTTTGAATTGAGAAACTCACCTCAGCAGCCCCCGTGTTACCAACACCAATAAACACATACACAAATTAAACTTTTAAATTGCAATGCCTTTATTAAAAAATAAAAAATAATAACTGAAACTCCACTTCCGCTCCTCTTCAGAAAAGGCGACAGGACGACTATCCATCCTGCAGCAGTTGATTTCTTCTCCCTGGCTATCTCTCCTGGCCGCTCTATGTCTGGCACGCTCTGCTCTGCCGAAAAGATTAACAGACAGCTTCTTCTTCTCCTCCAGGCACATCTTGATGCGGCAGTACTGGTTGTGGTGGTGCTGGTCTATGGGGCAGTTGCGGTTGGCACAAAACTGGTGTACGCTGGCCTATGGCATCCCCTTTCTTTGCAGGATCAGGATGATTTCCTTCTGACTGTGGAGATGTTTCCTTTCCTCCCTTGTCGCTCAGACCTGGAAGCAGTGAGACTGATATGGACTACGCAGCATGCAGGACACACATTACAGCGAGTAATTGTAATTTGTAGCCCAGATCTGTCAGCACTTGTGCGCAGGAGAGCAATGCACACAATTTGCTCATTAGTAAAAATATTTTCTTCTTGTAGATTTGCAGCAATACCTAAGCTTAGCTTTTCAACAGCTGCTCAGAGCCCACTGAGCATGTAAATGTCACAGACCCTTTCCAAGATGGAGCTACTGTTTTTTGCAAGGGGACCAAAATATATCTACATTATACTTTTTATATATAAGATCTTCCATGACATAGTTAACATATACCTTGTGTTTTATATCAAAGTAGACCAATAAACATGGTTTAATGTTAAACAACCCAATCATTAGCCTTGATTTTCAGTAATGTGGATGAACTTTACTTTTTCTATAATTTTGATAATAAAGAGTGCTATGCATATTATTTTCAAAATAGTCTGGGCTTCATCGATGTCAAGTGAAAAATTACTTAAAGGAAAACTATACCCCCAAAATGAATACTTAAGCAACAGATAGTTTATATCAAATTGAATGACATATTAAAGAATCTTACCAAACTGGAATATATATTTACATAAATATTGCCCTTTTACATCTCTTGCCTTGAACCACCATTTCGTGACTCTATCTCTGCTGCCTCAGAGATCACCTGACCAGAAATACTACAACACTAACTGTAACAGGAAGAAGTGAGGAAGCAAAAGGCAGAACTCTGTCTGTTAATTGGCTCATGTGACCTTACATGTGGTTTGTATGTGTGCACAGTGAATCTTACGATCTCAGGGGGCGGCCCTTATTTTTTAAAATGGCAATTTTCTATTTATGATTACCCAATGGCACATACTACTAAAAAAGTATATTATTATGATAATGGTTCATTTACATGAAGCAGGGTTTTACACATGAGCTGTTTTACTCAGTATCTTTTAAGAGAGACCTACATTGTTTGGGGGGTATAGTTTTCCTTTAAGCATGCAGCCTGTAGGCCCATCAGTTGTTCAATCACAGTATACTCAGTACGTACTGAAGAATCCCATTGTATACTACAAAGCTTATCTGTTATTTGCTATGTATCCTGTGCCTTTATCATTTTTTCCAGCTTGAATGGCTGCCCCATGGCTGCACAGTAGCTTGTTTACATAAACTATAGTAGTCTGTCTGAAGCAAACACACCAGCTGCATTATATTTTCATTACTTTAAAACACTTTAATTTTTTGGTATTACTGTTCCTTTACGTCAGCCCATGTATGGTACAGATTTCAGATTGTTGTGCATTTTTAGACAAAAATCCACCCTGTGTGCTCAGACAGGTGAATTACAAATTTTGACAATGCTTATAATATGGGGATGCATCTGCTGTTTCTCCGCCAGTGGAAAATCACTGGTGAAGAAACTGCTGATGTTACATTAGACTTAGCCTACCCAAACAAAAAAAATCTCCCTCCACCTATGAGGTCAGTGCCAATATTCGCTGTGTGCATCTACACCCACTCCGAACCCAGGTGCAGGCTAATGCCAGTATAGGGGTTGATTCTCAGGCTGTGTATTTCAGCTGGCCAATTTACAGCACCCACCATGGGAAAGGGGGAAGAACCTGGGTGATCTTTTGATCAAGAGACATATACCTACTAAACTAGTAAAGGGATTTAACTGGCTGAACTCTGAACAAGAAAATGGCTGCTATAAATGTACTGGTTGCCTCACATGCAGGGCACATATGTTGCCATCCACACAGGACACAAATTTCAAATAAGACACTGCCTGACATGAACCAGTTGTTATATTGTCTATATAGTGCAGTGCCAGTATGGACTGGCATATGTGAGGAAGGCCTCAAGTACATAAAGAAGGCCTCTCTCAGACCAATTGTCAGCAGCATTAACTCTGTGACCTACAACGTGCTAAATACCTAGCCAACATTTTAGCCCCTTTGGTTGGAAATACAGAGCGAAAATCCAGAAATTCCAGAATTTTACAAGCAAAGTCTAAAGGTTAGTACTGGGCACAGAAGAAACTATTGTGTGCTATGATGCTAAATCCCTTTCATTGGTTCAGCTATTTGGATGACACCTGGGTTAAGATACACACATAAGGGGTAGAAAAGTTCACTGAAGACATCAGCACAGTAGACACATGAAGATATGCAAGATAATGCACTGACTTTTTTGGACTGCAGAGTCAGTCAATCCACCAACCCACACAGACCAGTACCTGCTATTAGAATCCCATCATCCACTACATCACAAACTGGGGGTTATCAGAACACAACAACACAGAGCAGACAAGATCCCCACAGCAAAGAGGCTAAGGAGATTTTAATTAAAAAATCTCAGAGGGGCCATTAAAACTTGTGGGTATCCAGTTTGGGCTGTTGTTAAAACTGGGAGAACACCACCAAAATTACCAGAATTTGGTCCTCCCATATAGATCTGTCGGCAAATTGATCGGCCAGGTCAAAAAATCTTTGTCGGTCCCAGTGCAATCTCTCTATGTTTGCAGGGCCAAGCAGGCAGCTCCCCTTTGTTTTCCTGGTAAATTGGTCTTTTTAGTTGATGGTAGATTCGTACGATCGTACGATTGTTCTGAGAAGATCGTGGTCTCACGATCAGGATCTGATCTTTTAAAAATCTCAACATCTATGGCCAGCTTATGTTTACAGAAAGCCCTGAGTGAGGTATAAACTGATTGCACAAAAATCTGAGTCCGTGAGAAGAGGGGGTGTAAACCTGCTGTATTGTTCTTCATATTTCCTGCTTATGAAATCAGTTTTACATTATTAGGCTGTTTATGAAGCAAAACTGCCTTTACTTTATGCATACTCAGGAGCAGGAGCAACTTGCACATCTCAAGGATACACAATCCAGTTTTGAAGACTGGATTTAGGGTTTTTCCCTATTAATAACATTGGGATCAACCATCATTTTTACCGGGCGGGCTGGTAAAATACCAGCCAGGTGGCAACCCTAGAGACAGTAACTACTAGTGATGGGCGAATTTGCGACGTTTCGCTTCGCTGAAAAATACGCAAAATGATGAAAAATCTCAAAACTGCGCAGGCGTTTCTTTTTTGACGCCGGCGTCTGTCTTTGAGTCCGGCGCCCGTTTTTTTGACGCCGGCGTCTGTTTTTGATGCTGGCGTCCGTTTTTTTCCGATGCCCGTGAAAATTTTTTGGGGGCGTTTTGTGAATTTATTCGCCGATGACGAATCGCATAAATTCGCCATGAATTTGCGCCTGGGGAATAAATTCGCCCATCACTAGTAACCACAACTCAACCTCTCCTGTTAAAAATTAGACAGTCTGATGAGCCAAAAACAATTGTTATGCAGTGGCCAAAAATGGCCTGAGGATTAGTTGGTGATCTTATTGGCACGACTTCTGCATGGTGAAGCACATTCAGATTACGGTACAGAACGGAGTAAAATGCAACTGCATTTTCTTATGCTTGACATAAGTCAAGTCAATAGCACAGAGGGCTGCATCGGGAACGGACAAAAACACCCTTAACTGCATTTTAAAAATGCATATACGTAAATGCTATTATTTGTTTTTCCAAGCTCAAGCATGAGTAGGAGACTGTAATAATAGAAAAACAGTTCATTAGTACATACTGTATAAAGCTGCACCATTTTTGGCAAAACTATTTTATATTTATTTCATGCCAGTATCTGATTCATTAAAAAGCTAATCAATATTACAGTTAATTATATATATTTGGTGAGAAAAATCCAAAAGCTATAATAGCACCATAATCAGTTCACATGCTTCTGCAGAGCTTCTCTCCTTTTAATGCAACAACTTAATTATACTGCATGCAGTGTGAACATGCAGGTCACTTTACTTATGATGCAATACTTTAGTATCCTATGCATATGAAAATTAATTAATATTTATATAGTTTATCGTGATATGTTGGAGATTAGATGCTGTAAAAAGCAAGCTTTTGAATAATGTTTCTGAATTTTTAGATATTTTTGTTTAGCATAGCAGTTTGGTAGCTTGCAGTATCAAAAAACAAGCTTGAGGTAAAAATACATATTTAGTAATTTTGGTTTTATCAGACTATGTTCTTTCAAAAATGTACAGTTTGCTGGATAATGCTACTCTACTTTTTTTTTCTTTTTTACATAAAATATAATAGATTATAGTATGTAAAGAAAAGAGACCAGGCGAATAGAGGTTGACTGAGAGTGGGCCTCTGGTCTAAGGTTTTTTGGTGGGCCCCTGGTGTCCCAGTCCGACACTGAGTGCTACTCACTACTTTTTACAACACATTGTAAAACTGTATACTTCTCCAGGCTTCGCATGCATATTGTGCTTGCATATCGACCACCCATGTTTACACATAAGGAATAAGACCAACTCACTCATATTAATGTGCATGTACATGTGCAAAGAAAAAGTCCTATTAATTGAACTTAATGTTGAACAAGGGGGTGTACTTTCCCTTTAAGTGGCCCAGAATAAAACATGTAGGGCCCATAACTAATAGTTAATGATCCCTGATTGATTGATAAGTATTAAATAAAGTAATAAAGTATAAACTATGGATTTTACAGGGCAGTATTGTATTACTTAATATCGTTATGAGTCTACTGCTAAAGAAAATGTTGAGAGGTTTAGTACAGCTATGTATGGATTTCTCAGGGATTTGCCCTCAGGCTGTAAATAATGTGTTTATTATTTCGTATGACAGCAAACTTTATTTTAATCTCAGCATTACTGACAGTACAGAGTTGCAAATATGATTTCCAGGGCTGGAACAGAGTGAGGGTGAGTTAGTGCAGGTGCGGGATACTCACATTTCCTGTCTATAGCAGTGGGTTTAAAGATCTGATAGTTGTGTCTGCAGACTGTGTCCACCTCAGCCCGTAACTGCTCTAGGATCTCCTTCTGGCTGTTCCAATTATCCGCCTGCACTTCTCCAAAATCATTTTTAGGGATAAACAAACCCACATCGCTGTCAAAGTAGGCGTACTCCTCCTGATTATTAATGTAGCGCACCAGAGCCCTGACATTGTCGGTGCCGTTCCTGTAGTAACACTGAGCCTTCCCCTGAAACACGTAATCCTCTGCGGGGAGAGAACAGACAGTCGGTCAGTGAGTGTATAGGGAAATCTCACAGTACCGACACATTATCCATAAATGCAACAAATATGACTCTGCACTCTCAGTACTGTGTGTTATCCCCGCGTCCAAGGAGAAATTAATGTCCTACAGAGATCCCCGAAGGCAGAAAACTATCAGGTGTCCTACCCGGTACTAGGGCTGCAAGTGCAGTGGGAACGGGGGCAAACTAGTGATTATGTCTCACAAACACTCGCTAGAAGGGAATGTAACCTGCACATGTCTTTAACTCCCCTCCCTACTATTAACACTTCAACCGTGAATTAGATCTCCACCCAAATACTGTTTTGCACAAAAAAATCACTCTACATTTATTACCTATGTTTAGTACTTTTAAAATGATTTTTACAATCATTTTATAATAAATATAATCGCTATTGAACGCGGGGTTTGCCAGTTATATTCTCTAGTTGTGATCCAGTTTAGCAGATGCATTTGATTCAAGACCTGGAAGAGAATTAATTGCTGATACACTGTCTCAAGAATCAGACCCAGAAAATAGAACGCGATAAACAAACACCGCTTTCCATAGTAATTCTATTCACACATAACTTTAAAACAATGAACATGTTACAAATGTAAACAAACGAATTGGAATGGTGCTTAAATAAGATTTTCTTTCATTACACAGTAATTAAACAGTATTTGGATTGAGGACTCTTTTTAACACAAAACTGTGACTAATATGAGTAGGGAAAATACATTTAAAATGTCAGATTCAGCTTAATACCCAGACATATACGAATAAAATATTGTAATATGAAACTACCATTTTGTATTGTAATATAACTATAGCACGCGCTCAATAAACATTTGAGATTTCTTAAGCGAAAAGCAAATAATCAAGTGAGTAATCTCACGAAGCATCAGCTATCAGCTACACTATTATCAGCCCATTGCGCCTCTCTCACTACATACTTGTCACTGTGTGTCCATTAGTCCATTACCCGGGAAGCTATTGTGTAGCTCTACTTTAGTGGCCAGATGTCCTTTATTTCAGGGATCTTATTTACCGCCCCGAAGCTGTCAGTGTTCAGTAATATGTGTTCATTCCCTGCTAAACATGAACAGTCGTTACTAGAGACATCGGTGCACAAGTGCTGTTATACATTACCTGGGGGTGAGGAACAGAGACACACACTGAGGGTCAGTAGTACGGACACAACTCGCACTGATACTCCACACATCCTTAGATCCAGAGAGAAAGTCATAAAGCAAAATAACAGTGATAGAAAAAGTGCACTGGTAATCGACACAGAATGCTGACGCCAATCGGCTGCTCCCAGCAATGTAAACGTCACTTGTTGTTAAGGAGAGACACAGAAGCTTTGTGACATGTCTACTATCATCATCATAATCCTCATGAAATGCTTGTACAAAGTAGGGTTACCACCTTTTTAGCAGAAGTATGCAAGCCTGGTAGGGGGCATGTCTGTAAGGGGGCAGATCGTCATATCAAAGAGGCAAAGTTGTGCTGTTTGTGTGGTGGATCATAGGCAGGCATGGGACAGATTCACTAGTTCTTGTAGATTTATGGGCATACATGGAGTTGCCACTCTGTCATCCAGCTTTAAGTTCTGGGGGTATATATATATATGGTATTGACACTGTGTCATCCTGCTATAAGTTCTGGGGGAATTTTTAAATGGAATTGCCACTGCATTTGTCCTGCTATGAGTTCTGGGGGTATTTATACCTAACGACTGCCATCAGGGGGGCCCCGCCGTCCCATATCCGGTCCTTGTGTGGAAGCCGGAAACAGCTTCCAACCTCCGTCCCTGGCTCCTTTCACAGCTGAAAGAAATAGAAGGTAGACGGGGGGGGGGGGGCTGGAAGGGGGTTGTGGCTCAGGAGTCCAACTAATAACTTGTATAGGGGGCCATGGCCACCAATGTTATGGAGGCCCTGACCCCAATGTTTTTTTATTTTATAGGGGGGGCCCTGGCCACCAATGATTTTTTTCAACTTAAAGGGGGGCCATGACCACCAATGTTTTTTTAAAAACATTTATGGGGGCCTTGGCACCAATTTTGTTTTTTAACTTTAGTGGGGCCCTGATCACCAATGATTTATTTTTAACTTTTAAGGGGGCCCTGACCACCAATGTTTTTTTAAAAAACTTTTATGAGGGACCCTGGCCACCAATTTTTTTTAACTGATATGGAGCCTCCTTGTATGACATGAGTTACTGAATCTGTCACCTTTTTATTGCCTGCTGGGACATCCTCCTCCTTACCTTATGCATGAGGTAGGAATGCCCAGGAATGTGTCAATTACAATCCACTGTAGGGGTTTCTTATTTTCAGGCCAGATTCTCCAATATAATATTGGTACTTGCCAATACCCAATATTATAGTGAAAATATGGGGATGCTGTGATCTATATGTGGACAATCAGAATCATACCACACATGAGCGGTGTTTCATGTTCCAGTCCCCCAGGAACCATCCCTCCTAACTAGTGGGTATAGACTGGTCCTGTTTGGTATCATTAGGAAGCAGGTAGTCTCCTCAAAACCAATATGTGGTTTATGAGAGGGTGAATCCTATATTAGAGAGGATTTGGATACCTTCCTATAACCCACATATATTTTCTCATAACTACTCCCCCCAGCTGCTCTAGGTTCACAGTTCTGTTCTTTGATCACCAGGTCAAATAAACCAGCTTTCTTGCCCAAATGGTCAAAGTCAAAGTAAACTTTATTGTCATCTCAGCAGTATACAAATACACAGTGAGATGAGACAACGTGACTCCAGCTAGTACAGATCTGTCTGCAAATAGTTTAAAAGGCCAGATACAGGTGTCACCTTTCCAGGCCCGGTCTTAGGCCGATTGGGCCGATTGAGCGCAATTGGGCCCGCACCATTGGGGGCCCCGCACCCATTGTCTGGGTCGAGCGTAACGTCGCCCGCGCAACGTAATGCAATGTGACTCGACTTCGCCGGAGCGACATGACGCAACGTCATGGGACTGTCGCCACCACCTGTAATACTACAGTCTTCCTGCCCAGTCAGCGCGCAAACTGCAGGAGTACACCGACTGTGTCCCCTCTGCAGTGAGCCCTAGCAGATACCGCACTTCAAACAGTCCGGGAGGTCCGCGCTGCCGCTGCTCTCTGGGACTCGTAGTCCACCAAATCCTCCCTCCCTCCCTCCCGCTCTTAAGTACGTGTGCGCCGAAAGAACTACACTGCCCAACTGCCCCCGCGCCAGACGCCGCATTCCGTCTGCGCGTTGCCCTATGGGAGATGAAGTCTTTGTAAAGAACATTTTACATAGGGAAAAAGGACATCTGAACTACATCAACCAAAATCCTTTGCGCCAGGTCCAGGGAGTCAGATGCTGATGCTGATGAGTCTCGTTAAAGACTCGATACATGTAGCCAAGTGCAGCAACATATTAATACATACCCAAGTAACCCAAGGGCTGGCCTTTGCATATATACCTACAGAGTGGCACCTTCCTACATATCCACACAGTGGCACCTACCTAGATACATACACCTACATACCCACAGACTGGCACAGATCTACATATCCACACACTTGCACCTACCAACTTTCCTGCACACTCACACTTACATACCCACATACTGGCACCTACAGTCGCATTCACAGACTGGCACCTACCTATATACCCACATACTGGCACATACAGACACATTCACAGACTGGCACCTACCTATATACCACACAACTGGCACATACCTACATACCACACACACTGGCACCCTGACTACATACCAACACTTGCACTAGTCGCATTCACAATGCACTACTATACCACACACTGGCACATACCTACATACCCACACACTGGCACCTACAGTTGCATTCACAGACTGGTACCTACCTATATACTAACACACTGGCACATACCTACATACCCACACACTTGCACCTACCAACATTCCTGCACTCTGACACTTACATACCCACATACTGCACACTGGCACATCTGCATTACCACAACTGGCACCTACCATATCCTGCACCTACACTTACATAGCACCACATACTGGCACCTACACATCACCAACACATAACCGGCACCATACACTATATATTACCCACACAAAGACACTTACTATATATATATGTTTGTGTGTGTGTGAGTGTGTGTGTATATGTGTGTGTGTATATGTGTGTGTATATACTGTATGTGTGTGTGTGTATATATGTGTGTGTGTATATATGTGTATGTGTATATGTGTGTGTATATACTGTATGTGTGTGTGTATATATGTGTGTGTATATATGTGTATGTGTATATGTGTGTGTGCGTATATACACATACGTAAATGAATATTTACAGCCAATGTGGCAAAGCAAACCATTCCCTAAGCCACTCATACCTCTCTTCTCCATAGAAAACGCCAAGCTAAGCACCAGGAAAGGCTGTGGGCATTAAGGGCCACATAAAGTACACTATAAAGCAGAGATCTTTTAAACTTAAACGCACACAAAATTAGATAAGCAAAAGAAAAAATGGCAGTAAATTGCCCTCATATAGTTCCAGAGCCATTATCCCACTGTTACTATAGGCACCATCTCTCCCTATTATACCTGCTATCCCACAGTCACACTCCCTTCCCAGAGACTATTATCCACTGTTACTATAGGCACCATCTCTCCCTAATATACCTGCTATCCCACAGTCACACTCCCTTCCCAGAGACTATTATCCACTGTTACTATAGGCACCATCTCTCCCTACTATACCTGCTATCCCACAGTCACACTCCCTTCCCAGAGACTATTATCCACTGTTACTATAGGCACCATCTCTTCCTACTATACCTGCTATCCCACAGTCACACTCCCTTCCCAGAGACTATTATCCACTGTTACTATAGGCACCATCTCTCCCTACTATACCTGCTATCCCACAGTCACACTCCCTTCCCAGAGGCTATTATCCACTGTTACTATAGACACCATCTCTTCCTACTATACCTGCTATCCCACAGTCATACTCCCTTCCCAGAGACTATTATTCCACCGTTACTATAGGCACCATCTCTCCCTACTATACCTGCTATCCCACAGTCACACTCCCTTCCCAGAGACTATTATCCACTGTTACTATAGACACCATCTCTCCCTACTATACCTGCTATCCCACAGTCACAGTCCCTTCCCAGAGACTATTATCCCACCGCTACTATAGGCACCATCTCTCCCTACTATACCTGCTATCCCACAGTCACACTCCCTTCCCAGAGACTATTATCCACTGTTACTATAGGCACCATCTCTCCCTACTAAAATATTCAGAAGGCTCGGGACCTGTGGTTTTCTAGATAACAGATCTTTCTGTAATTTGGATAATCATACATAAAGTCTACTAGAAAATATTACTGGCTCTTTTCATTTGGAGGGCCCCACCAAAGTTGCCCCAATTGGGCCCCGCAGTTGGTAAGACCGGCCCTGCACCTTTCAACAGCCCCTGGTGGGATATCCAATCAAGGGTCTCTGTAAGTCTGAGACCAAATGTTTCCAGTGTTAACCCTTATGATCATGGCCGCCATCGGGGGGCACAGGGGGTTCAACTGTGCAGGGCCCAGGCCTGAAGGGGGGCCTGGCTGTGCTACAGTTTTTGAACTATCCGAGCCCCCATTATGTGATGCAATGTAGAACTGCCAAAGTCCCAAAAGAGCCGAAGCACCGAAGACCAAATGTGTTGAAGAAAAGACCCGAAGTTGAACTCCTGAAGCTGAAAATACCCGAAGCCACGAAAGGAGCAGAAGCTGAAGATGGGAAACTGAAAAAAGACCCGAAGCCACGAAAGAAGCTGAAGACCAGAAGCTACAAAAAGACCCAAAGCCACGAAAGGAGCCGAAGTTAAAGACCGGAAGCCGCGAAAAGACCCGAAGCCATGAAAGGACAAACCTAAAGGGATACTGTCATGGGAAAAAATTTTTTTTTCAAAATGAATCAGTTAATAGTGCTGCTCCAGCAGAATTCAGCACTGAAATCCATTTCTCAAAAGCACTATTAACTAATGCGTTTTGAAAAAACATGTTTTCTGATGCCGGGATCCCTTAAGGAAGAACCTAAGGTAAGTTTCACCAATTTTTTTTTAATTTTATTAAACCCCTGGCCACCAATGTTGTGTTTAAAATATTATATGGGGTCCCTGACCACCAATGTTTCTTTTTAACTTTTAAGGGGGCCCTAACCACCAATGTTTTTCTAAAAAAGTTAATGGGGGACCCTGGCACCAATGATCTTTTTAACTTATAGGGGGGGCCCTGACCACCAATGTTTTTAAAAACTTTTATGGGGGCCCTGACACCAATGCTTTTTTTTAACTTATAGGGGGCCCTGACCACCTCCATATGTTGGTATGGACTTTTTACTGTGGTGTGGGTGGGATCTGGGGTGGGGCTTGGGGGCCAAACAGGGGTGGGAGGGGACCAGGTGGCCCAGAAAATTTTGCTGTATGGGGCCTCATGATTTGTAATGGTGGCCCTGCTTATGATGCCAGAGCAATACTGCTTTGGCATGACACCTCCCCCTTCAAGAATGAGCATGGTTTCAAGGCCCACAAGCTGAAAAACAACTTACTAACAGGCTGCTGACTGGTAAAAGCAACTAAGCAAACAAATCAACACAAAACTATTATTTATGAATTGCTATTTTAAGTAAGGTATGTATATTTAAGTACTGTGGTTTAATGCTTTTATAGTTTTTCTTCTGTCTTGGATGCTAAATAGCAAAGTTTGGTGTGTTATTGAGCTTACAGCAAGTCTACCACAAACTGCAGGGGCGTAACTACAGAGGAAGCACACCGTGCAGCTACAGGGGGGGCCAGGAGATATATGAGGGCCTAAGACAAATAGAAGTTACATACATTTGTTCGATTCGAACTATTTAATTGTTTGATCGAACGATTTCTATTCGATCATTCGATCGATCGAATACGCTAAAAACCCTTCGACTTCGATATTCAAAGACGAAGGACTTCAATTGGAGGGTCCAATTTCGAAGTTTTTTTAACTTCGAAATTCGACCCTTAGTAAATCTGCCCACAAATGTATGAATGCTAATGTGTTGGTAGAGAAAAAAGATATTTAATTTTCCAGATTGAAACATAAAATTCAGAATGTAATGCTATTAGTGAAATACGTTAATATGCTCAGAGAGGAAGGAAAATGATGCAGGAATTTACTGCTCCAGATGAGGAAAAAGTGGAATACGACAGAGTTAGCACTGACTGTCTGACTAAGGAGGTTTCTAAGCATGAACTTAGACTGTCAGAAATAGAGTCAGTGTTGCAAAGGGAAAAAACAGGTTTTGGTTATTACAAAGGAACAGAGATCCATGTTTGTCCCAGATCTCAATAACCCTAAATTAGACTATGAAAGGGCAAAACGGTAATTAAAAATTAATAAACAGTTGTTTTAAATTGTGAAAAAGATTCTGCATTTCAACCCTGAATTAAATGTCCTCATGATTTCTGATTTATTTGAGTTTCATATAGAGAAATATGATTAAGTGAGGAACAAAAGAACAAAGGGGCAAATTCACTAAAGGACGAATCGCCTAACGCTAGCGTTAATTCACTAGCGTAGTGCATTTTTGTTAATTCGCCAATTCACTAATGGACACTGACGTAAATTCGCTAGTGTTACTTCGCACCCTTATCCTGGCGAATTTGCGCAACGGACGTAACTACGCAAATTCACTGATGCACGCATTTTTCTGAACGCTACCTTTTACCCCAGACTTCCTACACCACCTCAGACCAGGCGAAGTGCAATAGAGTAGATAGGGATTGCTTCAAAAAAAGTTAAAAAATTTTCTAAGTCCCAAAAAAGCTGGCGTTTTTTTTTTTTATGGGTGATAGGCTGAAAAAGATCAAATTTTTTTTTGGGGCTACCCCTCCTTCCCCCTACATTTCCTCATGGCACCTTAACTATACAGTGGGCACATGAGTAGGGCAAAATAAAAATTTTATTTGCTGTTTTGAAGGTTTCCTAGGCTTGTGTAGTGATGCTACATATACCTCCATTGTAACTTCAATTTGGCGCCGTATGCAAATTAAGCATCGCTAGCGTAACTTCGCTTTGCTTGGCAAATTAACGCTAGTGCAACTTCGCAACCTTACGTTTCCCCTGAGCGCAACTTCAGATTTTAGTGAATTTGCGTAGCGCTGGCAAAAATACGCCTGGCGAAGTGCGGCGAAGCGGATGCTGGCGCAACTACGAATCTTAGTGAATTTGCCCCAAAGTGTTTAAACTTTGAGTGCCAATGCAGATTTCCCAAAGGTTATCAATACCAGTGATTGAGCCAGAGATTGATATAGATGGGAATCTAATATATGGCACAAGAAAGGAGAGGCTTTTGCAGCTTAGTTATATAATTAATGGAGAAGAGTTTTTTTTAACATTGCACTGCTTAATGATCTTAAGACCTCCATAGATGATGACCCCTTTGTGTTTATGGGTATATTTGAGCAAGCTTACAGGCTGGTTATGGGTGTCAAAAAAGATCAAGTGCCTGAAGAAATGGTGCAAGCTTTTGTAAATAAGTTTCAACACTTAGGGGCAGATTTACTAAGGTTCAAGTGAATTTTCAAAGTTAAAAAACTTTGAATTTTGAAGTAATTTTTTGGGTACTTCAACCATCAAATAGGTTACTACGACTTTAACTTCAATTCAAAGTAAAATCATTCGACTTCGAAAATCAAAGTTCTGTCTCTTTAAAAAACTTCGAATTCAATACTTCGCCATCTTAAACCTGCCGAAGTGCTAGGTTAGCCTATGGGGACCTTCTACAACCATTTTCTAAGTCTTTACACATCGAAGTAAAATCCTTTGATCGATCGCTGAAATCCTTTGAATCATTCTATTCGAAGGATTTAATCATTTTACTTCGATTGCAGGATGCCCAAATTCATTGAAAAATACTTTGACTTCGATATTCAAAGTTAAAGTTTTTCAATTTTATGGTTGAATTTCAAAGTATTTTACATTTCGAAATTCGACCCTTGATAAATCTGCCCCTTAGATACAGGAGCTGTTGTCCATGCTTCAATGGTTAACACTCTTAAAGAAGCAGCCACTTACATTGATAAGTATAGGAGACATCTTGTACTGCAGAGCTCAGACCCCTCAAACAAACATGTGATCAGGGAAATATGCCAAACAAAAGCAGATATGAAACCACACAAGCAGGCTTATTGTTATTTTTGTGGGAAATTAGGACATCTATTAAGGAAATGCTTTATACGCAGAAAGTCTATGAAACATATAAAACGGAAAATATATCATACTGATAAAAATTATGAAATGATACAAGAGCAGGCAAACCAACTAAATGCACAGAATGCCACTCCCAATGTCCCATGGACAGACCTGTCTGTTAGAAAAGACCCAGGACTGAAGACAAAAGAAGTTACTCCTTGTTAATGAAAACAAGGAATAATTACTGAATAGGGCTAGAGAAATGTTAGTACTTCTTTAAAGGTTTGAGAAAGTTTGAATAAACAAATATGATTGGATACAATTTTTGATAAAGTAATATTTACATGTAAATATGAAGTAATTTTAAACTGTAATTATTATTGGGATGTGTTTTTACTGTATAGCAGGAAAAGAGAAGTTCAATATGTATTATACTGTAGAATAACTTCGACTCCCAACTCCCTATTTAAACAAATACCAGGTTAAGATTATTAAATAGCTATTTTATCAGTGGAATTATAAAAATCAGAAGAATTATATCTTGTTTTATTTCTAATATACATTGTAAAGTATGTCTATATGTAGCATGGTTTCTAATGTATAAGCAATATTTTTGTATATGGCCCAAACTTTAGAAAGTAATTTTTTTTATATTTTATAGCCAAATATTATATTGGTAAAAAGAAAAACAGGAAAGATTTAAAGGAAACACATTGAACAAGTTATTTTATTTTGGTTTTCAATGTTTTAGCATTTAGAGCAATTTTGTGCATTGTGGCACCAGCACTGTTTTCCTGTCTGACTTCCATTTGGCTATTAGGAGCATTGTACAAAATTCTACTCACCCCCATCCCAGGGTGTCATGTTAGTCTTTTTAACTAAAACAAAGAGGATATTTTGCTTCCACTGATCTAAATATCTAAAATAATTATATCCACAGAAGTTTGAGTAAGACAAATGGTTAGATGTTGATTTGTTTTTCCCCATGAATGACAAAGCTAAACAATAAATATTCTAAATTGTACGATTGGTTCTAAAGAGCACACTGGTACTACTCAGGTTACACCAGTGAGTGATTTGCACAACTGTTCAACCAGAACATGGTATTTATGTAATGAACATATGTCTACAGTATAAAAGTTGGGGCAGATAGACAAATCTTATTTCCTAAATGTTGCATTATATTTCCATGTAAATTGCTTAATAAATTGAAGGACACTGATTACAGTGAATTTTGGCATATTTGCCAATGATGCAATTATTTCATTTACCCTATCTGAATAAGTACAGCTTAAACTATTAAATTAGTCCTAATTTATAATGGAATTAGTTAAACCTACATTTTTGGGTTCCCATGTTTTAACATAAAAATATAGCAAATTTAATATGTGTGAGGCAGGAAGCATGGCCACAAAAAAATTTGCTAGTGGGATTCACAAGAAAGTAAAGGCTAAGCTTCAGCCCTGAGTGATGTGTAACAGGATATGTAAATGTTAAAAAGATACATTTCATGTAGGACTGAAGAATGTTGAGACCAGTAACATTTTAAGTTTGTAAAATGAAATGTTTTCTAACTTATTTATGATTGTTGTAGGATATGGGTTCCTTCTCCACATCAATGGTCATGGATAAAGGAAATATAATTAAGTGCATGAAGGGAGAATGCACGTAACATGGGCAGTTCAGTGTGAAAACTGTTTTAAGTTAGCAAAGTGATTTTATGACTAACATGAGCATGTTTGCATGATAGCAACGTAGTAAACTTTAACATCAAATAATTTGCTGTTACTTGAATACAATATGCACAACTTTTATTTTTTAGGTGCACATAAGGAAATCCTGCACAGGTCAATGAATTGGCATTTTTTTTGTTATAAACATACATGATAATGTACATATTGATATGATTAGGATAAGGAAAAAAAATTGGCACAGTTGGTCACTGGAGGATCAAAATCTGGAAACGTGGGTGGAGCCAAAAACAACCAATCAGATTTCTTTGATGATTTAAATGGGAAAAATTAAAATTGCTGCCATTTGCACGTTATTGATGTCATGGATCTCGAATATCACAAATGTGGTCACTGGGTGTTTGCACTTCAAAGTTAGGAAAATTGGGTGGAGCCACCAACAACCAATCAAATGTCATTCATTGATTTTCAATAGAAAAACATAAAATTGCTGCCATATTTACATGTTAAATGTCATGATTCCGAAACCTTAAAGTGTTAGTCACTTGGTGACTCTGGTTCAGAATTAGGAAAAAAAGGGGACGGGGCAACAACAGCCAATCGGATTTCAGCCATTGACCTTAATGAAAAATGCCAAATTGCTGCTATTATTACAGCGTAAATGCCAAGTGTCCCAAACTCAGCACAATTACTCACTGGGTGACTGTGGTCAAAATTTAGGAAAAGTGGGTGGAGCCAATAACAGCCAATCAGATTTTACCTATTGACTTCAATGTAAAAGTTTCAAATACTGCCATTCTCACAGTTTTAAAGCCAGAGGCCCCAAACTTGGTACAGACCATGACTGGGTGACTGGGGTTAACATTCAGAAAACTGGATGGATCTTTAAACAGCCAATCAAATGTTACCTATTGCTAATCAATGTCAATATATAAGTTGCTGCCATTCTTTCACAGTTAATGACAGGGACATCAAACTTGGCACAGTCGGTCACAGGGGGACTGGGATTCAAATTTTAAAAAGTTAGTGGAGCAAAAAACAGCCAATCAAGTTTTTGGATTGATTTTAATGGTACAATTCGATCTGCTTCAATTTTCACAGTTTTAAACCAGATTCTACCAACTTTGTGTACTCTATATGCACCAGGGGCGACTGGCCCCAAAACCTCTTGCGTTTTAAAGCCAACATCTTGTGGTTTCTTCAGAAACGACACCATCTAGTTATTATTATTAATGTGAGGTATGGAGTCATGCTCAGAGTTGTTTTTTACAGGGAAAAAAGTAATGTCCATGAACCTTGTTCTGACATTGTCAGAAATCTAACCTGTAGTACTGTACTACTGCAGTATTACCATAGTAGTCAAAACCTTGTACTGGTTTCCTGCAGAGATGTGTAGTTCAGCAAGGGATTAGATAATTTAAGTAAGAAATGTATCTAGAAAGATAGTTTTATAGAAATGTCATCCTTGAAATACATTTTTAAGACATGTTATTTGAACAACAGTCAACTTTAACCCTTTGCCTGCCAAGCACGTACACCGTACGTTCTGGCAGGCAAGGGCTTTAACTGCCAAGCACGTACATTGTACGTCCTTGCAGTTTAACATGCTGTACTCTGCATCAGCGGCTTTAGCCGCCTCTGCAGAGGTTTAGCAGCATTGACAGCCCCCTGGGCAACGAGGCTGGGGGGCTGTCATGTCGGTCCTGCGACAGGATTGTTGCAGGGCCAACCTAAAAGAGGCAGACACAGCAAATCGTGTGTCTGCCTTGCTGCACTGCTTCCTCCTGCTCACCTCGTGTTCCAGCGACGCCCACACACTTCCTGCTTGCTGTGAATCTGCAGACAGCTTCTCTCTCTTCTCCAGCTCTCAGATCACCCAGAAACGGTAAGTGGCCTTTATTTTAGACACTTACATACACTTACCTACATTATACACACATACACACATATTTTAGTAAAAAAAACAAAAAGTTTTTTTGAATTTTTCATTTTACACTTATATGCACTTATATGCATTTATAGACACTTATATGGACTTATATACACACACTTATACACACTTATACACTGTCACACAATTCTTGGAAGTGTACACACATGTATACACATTTTATTTTTTTTACTTTTTCATTTCACCAATTTGTGTTTTTTTTACCCATAAAAACTGTTTATTTCAGCAGCGTGACTATTGGATAATTGATTTCGGCCACTAATTACGCTGTCGGTGCAGTTATTTTGTTATTTCATTGATTTGCACAATTTTTGTGGTTTTATTGCAATTTTATCCCTACATTATTGTTCCTTATGTATCTTTAGTATAGTTTTGCTGTTTGGTGCTTTGGTATATTATTTTACTTAGATTGATCCGTCAGAATATATGCTTTCCAAAAATATATGGTTTTCTGGTGTCTTTTTACAGTTTGGGGGTCTTACGGCACATAACGCACAGTTGGGGTTCTCTTTTCAGCAGCTTAGTTGGCCAGCGTGAAAATTCATATGCACGGTTTTCATTTGGGGCCGTACACACCATATACTTTGGTAAATCTATGCATATTGGGCATCAAACTATTCAGTAGACCTCTGATGTCCTTATTTGGGGTGATTTTTCTTTGTACGTAAAACATTGTGTGTGATAAATGTGGCAAACTGCAACATTTTTAGGTGATTTTCAGAAATGTAAAAATCTCTATGTTTAGAAAAGTTTTGCAGTTTGGTACTTTGCTGTAGAAAGACGTCTTTATCTTGTTTGTTTTCGTCAGAATGTGTACTTTCCAAAAACATATGGTTTTGGGGGGTCTTTGCTGTTAGGAGGGTCTTGAGGCACATAATATGAAGTCAAGGGTCTATATTTACAGAAGGCGAATCGGCAGTAGAGAAAACTCATATGAACTATTTACATTTGGGGTCCGCACATGCCAGCTGCCTTGGGATATCAATGCATATTGGGCCTAAAACTGTTCAGTAGACCCTTGGCATCAGTATTTATGGTGTTTTACAATTGTATGTAAGAAGTTGGGTGAGATAAATGCGGGCAATTGCAATATTTTTAGGCGGTTTTCAGAAATGTAAAAACCGTTGCTTTTATCGCCAAATTTAGGAAAGGCTTGCGACTTGGTACTTTGGAGTACAAAGACATGCATACCCAATTTGGATTGGCGGGAATGTGTACTTTCCAAAAATATATGGTTTTCTGGGCGAACATACTTTTTTCTACCTTTGCCCCCCCAAAACTATGTAAATGTGTTGATTTTGCAGTACCTGAAATGACAGACTATATGGGGGCCTTCCTTTTGGGGCCCCTATATGCCACGTGCTTGGGTACACCTATACATATTGGGCATCAAACTGTTCAGAGGACCCTAGGCTTTCAAATTTGGGGTGATTTCTCTTGATACCTAAAAGTATGTGGGTAATACGATGCTGCAGGGTAGAAATTTTGAGCTGATTTTTGGAAATGTCACCAAAATCATCAAATTTAGGAATGGTTTGCGGCTTGGTACTTTGGAGTACAAAGACATGCATACCCAATTTAGATTTGTGGGAATGTGTACTTTCCGAAAATATATGGTTTTCTAGGGTGAAATTACTTTTTTCTGCCTTTGCCCCCCCAAAACAATGTAAATGTGTTGATTTTGCAATACCTAAAATGAAAGACCATATGGGGGGGGTCTTCCTTTTGGGGCCTCTATATGCCACGTGCTTGGGTACACCTATACATATTGTGCATCAAACTGTTCAGATGACCCTAGGCTTTCATATTTGGGGTGATTTCTCTTGATACCTAACAGTATGTGGGTAATACGATGCCGCAGGGTAGAAATTTTGAGGTGATTTTTGGAAATGTCACCAAAATCACCAAATTTAGGAATGGTTTGCGGCTTCGTACTTCGTAGTACAAAGACATCCATACCCAATTTAGATTTGTGGGAATGTGTACTTTCCGAAAATATATGGTTTTCTGGAGTGAACTTAATTTTTCCTACATTTGCCCCCCTCAAAACGATGTAAATGTGTTGATTTTGCAGTATCTGAAATGACAGACCATATGGGGGTCTTCCTTTTGGGGCCCCTATATGCCACGTGTTTGGGTACACCTATACATATTGGGCATCAAACTGTTCAGAGGACGCTAGGCTTTCATAATTGGGGTGATTTATCTTGATACCTAAAAGTATGTGGGAAATACAATGCTGCAGGTTGGAAATTTTGAGGTGATTTTTGGAAATGTCACCAAAGTCACCAAATTTAGGAATGGTTTGCGGCATTGTACTTTGGAGTACAAAGACATGCATACCCAATTTAGATTCATGGGAATGTGTACTTTCCGAAAATATATGGTTTCTGGGGTGAACCTACTTTTTTCTACTTTTGCCCCCCCAAAACGATGTAAATGTGTTGATTTTGCAGTATCTGAAATGACAGACCAAATGGGGGTCTTCCGTTTGGGGCCCCTGTATTTCTCTTGATACCTAAAACTGTTCAGTAGACCCTTGGCATCAGTATTTATGGTGTTTTACAATTGTATGTAAGAAGTTGGGTGAGATAAATGCGGGCAATTGCAATATTTTTAGGCGATTTTCAGAAATGTAAAAAACGTTGCTTTTATCGCCAAATTTAGGAAATGCTTGCGACTTGGTACTTTGGAGTATTAACAGACATGCATACCCAATTTGGATTGGCGGGAATGTGTAATTTCCAAAAATATATGGTTTTCTGGGCGAACATACTTTTTTCTACCTTTGCCCCCCCCCAAAACTATGTAAATGTGTTGATTTTGCTGTACCTGAAATGACAGACTATATGGGGGCATTCCTTTTGGGGCCCCTATATGCCACGTGCTTGCGTACACCTATACATATTGGGCATCAAACTGTTCAGAGGACCCTAGGCTTTCATATTTGGGGTGATTTCTCTTGATACCTAAAAGTATGTGGGTAATACGATGCTGCAAGGTAGAAATTTTGAGGTGATTTTTGGAAAAGTCGCCAAAATCACCAAATTTAGGAATGGTTTGTGGCTTGGTACTTTGGAGTACAAAGACATGCATACCCAATTTAGATTCGTGGGAATGCGTACTTTCCGAAAATATATGGTTTTCTGGGGTGAACATACCTTTTTCTACTTTTGACCCCCCAAAACGATGTAAATGTGTTGATTTTGCTGTACCTGAAATGACAGACCATATGGGGGTCTTCCTTTTGGGGCCCCTGTATGCCACGTGCTTGGGTACACCTATACATATTGGGCATCAAACTGTTCAGAGGACCCTAGGCTTTCATATTTGGGGTGATATCTCTTGATACCTAAAAGTATGTGGGTAATACGATGCTGCAGGGTAGAAATTTTGAGGTGATTTTTGGAAATATCACCAAAATCACCAAATTTAGGAATGGTTTGCGGCTTTGTACTTTGGCGTACAAAGACAAGCATACCCAATTTAGATTCGTGGGAACGTGTACTTTCTGAAAATATATGGTTTTCTGGGGTGAACTTACTTTTTTCTACTTTTGACCCCCCCAAAATGATGTAAATGTGTTGATTTTGCTGTACCTGAAATGACAGACCATATGGGGGTTTTCCTTTTGGGGCCGCTATATGCCACGTGCTTGGGTACACCTATAAATATTGGGCATCAAACTGTTCAGAGGACCCTAGGCTTTCATATTTGGGGTGATTTTGCTTGATACCTAAAAGTATGTGGGTAATACGATGCTGCAGGCTAGAAATTTTGAGGTGATTTTTGGAAATGTCGCCAAAATCACCAAATTTAGGAATAGTTTGTGGCTTGGTACTTTGGAGTACAAAAACATGCATACCCAGTTTAGATTTGTGGGAATGTGTACTTTCCAAAAATATATGGTTTTCTGGGGTGAACTTAATTTTTTCTACTTTTGACCCCCCCAAAACAATGTAAATGTGTTGATTTTGCTGTACCTGAAATGACAGACCATATGGGGGTCTTCCTTTTGTGGCCCTTGTATGCCACGTGCTTGGGTAAACCTATACATATTGGGCATCAAACTGTTCACAGGACCCTAGGCTTTCATATTTGGGGTGATTTCTCTTGATACCTAAAAGTATGTGGGTAATACGATGCTGCAGGCTAGAAATTTTGAGGTGATTTTTGGAAATGTCGCCAAAATCACCAAATTTAGGAATGGTTTGCGGCTTTGTACTTTGGCGTACAAAGACAAGCATACCTAATTTAGATTCGTGGGAATGTGTACTTTCCGATAATATATGGTTTTCTGGGGTGAACTTACTTTTTTCTACTTTTGACCCCCCCAAAATGATGTAAATGTGTTGATTTTGCTGTACCTGAAATGACAGACCATATGGGGGTCTTCCTTTTGGGGCCCCTATATGCCACGTGCTTGGGTACACCTATACATTTGGCATCAAACTGTTCAGAGGACCCTAGGCTTTCATATTTGGGGTGATTTTGCTTGATACCTAAAAGTATGTGGGTAATACGATGCTGCAGGCTAGAAATTTTGAGGTGATTTTTGGAAATGTCGCCAAAATCACCAAATTTAGGAATGGTTTGTGGCTTGGTACTTTGGAGTACAAAGACATGCATACCCAATTTAGATTTGTGGGAATGTGTACTTTCCGAAAATATATGGTTTTCTGGGGTGAACATACCTTTTTATACTTTTGACCCCCCCCAAAATGATGTAAATGTGTTGATTTTGCAGTATCTGAAATGACAGACCAAATGGGGGTCTTCCGTTTGGGGCCCCTGTATTTCTCTTGATACCTAAAACTGTTCAGTAGACCCTTGGCATCAGATTTATGGTGTTTTACAATTGTATGTAAGAAGTTGGTGAGTAATATGCTGGCAGGTATTGAATATTTTGAGGGATTTTCTAGAAATGTATCAAAAATTGCTTTACCAAATTTAGGAATGCTTGCGGACTTTGTACTTTGGAGTATACAAATTCAGCATACCCAATTTGGATTGCGGGAAGTGTAATTTCCAAAAATATATGGTTTTCTGGGGAACATACTTTTTTCTACTTTGCCCCCCCCAAAATGATGTAAATGTGTTGATTTTGCTGTACCTGAAATGACAGACCTATATGGGGGCTTCCTTTTGGGGCCCTATATGCCACGTGCTTGCGTACACCTATAATATTGGGCATCAAACTGTTCAGAGGACCCTAGGCTTTCATATTTGGGGTGATTTTCTTGATACCTAAAAGTATGTGGGTAATACGATGCTGCAAGGCTAGAAATTTTGAGGTGATTTTTGGAAAGTCGCCAAAATCACCAAATTTAGGAATGGTTTGTGGCTTGGTACTTTGGAGTACAAAACATGCATACCCAGATTTAGATTTGTGGAATGCGTACTTTCCAAAATATATGGTTTTCTGGGGTGAACTTACTTTTTCTACTTTTGACCCCCCCAAAACAGATGTAAATGTGTTGATTTTGCTGTACCTGAAATGACAGACCATATGGGGGTCTTCCTTTTGGGCCCTTGTATGCACCGTGCTTGGGTAACCTATACATATTGGGCATCAAACTGTTCAGAGGACCCTAGGCTTTCATATTTGGGGTGATATTCTCTTGATACCTAAAAGTATGTGGGTAATACGATGCTGCAGGTAGAAATTTTGAGGTGATTTTTGGAAATGTCACCAAAATCACCAAATTTAGGAATGGTTTGCGGCTTGGTACTTTGGAGTACAAAGACAATGCATACCCAATTTAGATTCGTGGGAATGTGTACTTTCGAAAATATATGGTTTTCTGGGGTGAACATACCTTTTTATACTTTTGACCCCCCAAAACTGATGTAAATGTGTTGATTTTGCTGTACCTGAAATGACAGACCATATGGGGGTTTCCTTTTGGGGCCCCTGTATGCCACGTGCTTGGGTACACCTATACATATTGGGCATCAAACTGTTCAGAGGACCCTAGGCTTTCATATTTGGGGTGATATCTGCTTGATACCTAAAAGTATGTGGGTAATACGATGCTGCAGGCTAGAAATTTTGAGGTGATTTTTGGAAATGTCGCCAAAATCACCAAATTTAGGAATGGTTTGCGGCTTGTACTTTGGCGTACAAAACATGCATACCAATTTAGATTGTGGAATGTGTACTTTCCAATAATATATGGTTTTCTGGGGTGAACTTATTTTTTCTACTTTTGACCCCCCCAAAATAGATGTAAATGTGTTGATTTTGCTGTACCTGAAATGACAGACCATATGGGGTCTTCCTTTTGGGCCCTATATGCACGTGCTTGGGTAAACCTATACATATTGGGCATCAAACTGTTCAGAGGACCCTAGGCTTTCATATTTGGGGTGATTTTCTTGATACCTAAAAGTATGTGGGTAATACGATGCTGCAGGCTAGAAATTTTGAGGTGATTTTTGGAAATGTCGCCAAAATCACCAAATTTAGGAATGGTTTGTGGCTTGGTACTTTGGAGTACAAAGACATGCATACCCAATTTAGATTTGTGGGAATGTGTACTTTCCGAAAATATATGGTTTTCTGGGGTGAACATACCTTTTTATACTTTTGACCCCCCCCAAAATGATGTAAATGTGTTGATTTTGCAGTATCTGAAATGACAGACCAAATGGGGGTCTTTCCGTTTGGGGCCCCCTGTATTTCTCTTGATACCTAAAACTGTTCAGTAGAACCCTTGGCATCAGTATTTATGGTGTTTTACAATTGTATGTAAGAAGTTGGGTGAGATAAATGCGGGCAATTGCAATATTTTTAGGCGATTTTCAGAAATGTAAAAAACGTTGCTTTTATCGCCAAATTTAGGAAATGCTTGCGGGCTTGGTACTTTGGAGTATTAACATTCATGCATACCCAATTTGGATTGGCGGAATGTGTAATTTCCAAAAATATATGGTTTTCTGGGCGAACATACTTTTTTCTACCTTTGCCCCCCCCAAAACTATGTAAATGTGTTGATTTTGCTGTACCTGAAATGACAGACTATATGGGGGCCTTCCTTTTGGGGCCCCTATATGCCACGTGCTTGCGTACACCTATACATATTGGCATCAAACTGTTCAGAGGACCCTAGGCTTTCATATTTGGGGTGATTTCTCTTGATACCTAAAAGTATGTGGGTAATACGATGCTGCAAGGTAGAAATTTTGAGGTGATTTTTGGAAAAGTCGCCAAAATCACCAAAATTTAGGAATGGTTTGTGGCTTGTACTTTGGAGTACAAAGACATGCATACCCAATTTAGATTCGTGGGAATGCGTACTTTCGAATATGGTTTTCTGGGGTGAACTTACTTTTTTCTACTTTTGACCCCCCAAAATGATGTAAATGTGTTGATTTTGCTGTACCTGAAATGACAGACCATATGGGGGTCTTCCTTTTGGGGCCCCTATATGCCACGTGCTTGAGTACACCTATACATATTGGGCATCAAACTGTTCAGAGGACCCTAGGCTTTCATATTTGGGGTGATTTTGCTTGATACCTAAAAGTATGTGGGTAATACGATGCTGCAGGGTAGAAATTTTGAGGTGATTTTTGGAAATATCACCAAAATCACCAAATTTAGGAATGGTTTGCGGCTTGGTACTATGGAGCACAAAGACATGCATACCCAATTTAGGTTCGTGGGAATGTGTACTTTCCGATAATATATGGTTTTCTGGGGTGAACTTACTTTTTTCTACTTTTGACCTCCCCAAAACAATGTAAATGTGTTGATTTTGCTGTACCTGAAATAACATCAAACTGTTCAGAGGACCCTAGGCTTTCATATTTGGGGTGATTTTGCTTGATACCTAAAAGTATGTGGGTAATACGATGCTGCAGGCTAAAAATTTTGAGGTGATTTTTGGAAATGTCACCAAAATCACCAAATTTAGGAATGGTTTGCCGCTTGGTACTTTGTAGTACCCAATTTAGATTAGTGGGAATGTGTACTTTCCGAAAATATATGGTTTTCTGGGGTAAACTTATTTTTTTTACTTTTACACCCCCCCCCAAAACGATGCAAATGTGTTGATTTTGCAGTATCTGGAATTACAGAACTGATAGCTCAAATGAGGTGTCTACATTTTAGGGCCCCTATATGCCACATGTTTGGGTACACCTATACATATTGGGCATCAAACTGTTCAGTGGACCCCAGGCTTTCATATTTGGGGTTTTACATTGATAACTAATGATGTGTGGGAGATATGATTCTATAGATTGGAAGTTTTGAGGTCATTTTTCAAAAAATTCACCAATTTCTATAAAACATTATAACTTTAGGAAACAATTGCAACTTGGTAGTTTGGAGTACAATGATATGTTTACCCATTTTTGATTCACCAGAATCTGTTCTTTCTAATAATGGGTAGTTTTCTAGGGTAAACCTACTGTTAGTGGAATGTTTGGCCTTGAAATCAGAAGTATGCCGTTTGGGGAGCGGTGCTTTGGAAATTTGGTGGTGTACTGCTTGTAGATTTTGATCTATACAAGTGAGAAATCTCCATAAAACTATATATATTTGGTATTGCCGCGTTTAGTGGGAATGTGTACTTTCCGAAAATATATGGTTTTCTGGGGTAAACTTATTTTTTTTACTTTTACACCCCCCCCCAAAACGATGCAAATGTGTTGATTTTGCAGTATCTGGAATTACAGAACTGATAGCTCAAATGAGGTGTCTACATTTTAGGGCCCCTATATGCCACATGTTTGGGTACACCTATACATATTGGGCATCAAACTGTTCAGTGGACCCCAGGCTTTCATATTTGGGGTTTTACATTGATAACTAATGATGTGTGGGAGATATGATTCTATAGATTGGAAGTTTTGAGGTCATTTTTCAAAAAATTCACCAATTTCTATAAAACATTATAACTTTAGGAAACAATTGCAACTTGGTAGTTTGGAGTACAATGATATGTTTACCCATTTTTGATTCACCAGAATCTGTTCTTTCTAATAATGGGTAGTTTTCTAGGGTAAACCTACTGTTAGTGGAATGTTTGGCCTTGAAATCAGAAGTATGCCGTTTGGGGAGCGGTGCTCTGGAAATTTGGTGGTGTACTGCTTGTAGATTTTGATCTATACAAGTGAGAAATCTCCATAAAACTATATATATTTGGTATTGCCGCGTTCAGGAGACATAGACCTTTCCAAATCATCTGTGTTCTCATACATAAAGTAAATAATGTTTCTGATATATGTGATTGTTCTTTGTGAAACATGATTTTTTTCATTTTATTGGACACTTAGAAGCCTATATTTTTTTACAGAAGTAGAATTACACCAAATTTCTTGCATATTTTGAAAGATCGGGTTGTCCTGAAAAAAAACAATATATTGTTTTCCTGGGTAAACTAAAAGACCGCCCCAGGAAAGGCCCTTAAAGTGAAAGAGTGCCAAATATCTAAAAACTGCTTGGCAGTAGACGTTCGCATCTAGGACAAAACGGCTGGCAGGGAAAGGGTTAATGCAGACAGGTTAATTAAAGCATGGGGCAACTGATAGGAATAGCATTTTATTTGAACATACAACTTCTGTATCATACATGGATATAATTTAAATATTCTTGAGGACACATGTAACTGTGACTGATGTTTAAGGTGGTCTACAAAATGGAATACACTTATTGAAACCAGTGTTTCAACATCTGCCCTGATCTCATTCCTCCCTCACCCTGACATATGCCACAATCTCATTCATCCCTCTCCCTAACATCTGCCCTCATCTCATTCCTCCCTCACTCCATCTGCCATGATCTCATTCCTCCCTCACCACCATCAGCCCTCATCTCATTCCTACCTCATCCTAACATCTGCCCTTATCTCATTCCTCCCTCTCCCTAACATATGCCCCCATCTCATTCCTCCCTCACTCCATCTGCCATGATCTCATTCCTCCCTCACCACCATCAGCCCTCATCTCATTCCTACCTCATCCTAACATCTGCCCTTATCTCATTCCTTCCTCTCCCTAACATATGCCCCCATCTCATCACTCCCTCGCTCCATCTGCCATGATCTTATTCCTCCCTCACCCCATCTGCTTTCATCTCATTCCTACCTCACCTCACCACAACATCTGCCCTTATCTCATTCCTCCCTCACCCCAACATCTGCCCTTATCTCATTCCTGTAAGGGAAACCGAAAATCTTCCCCAAGATGGCGGCCTCTGGGATCCTGCTGGTCGCAGCACTATGACCAGAGTCTCCTCAGTGCCCGATTATAGGTTTTCGCTTGCTGATTCCTGGGTGTGTTTCTTCTTGATTATATTGTGTACCGACCTTGCCTGAACTCTCGTATTTGAACCTCGTCTGCCTGAACTGATTCTACTGCCTGTTTACGACCATTCTACTGCCTACTCCTTCTGTACTGCGAACTCGGACTTGTTACCTCCTCCTTGGTCCTTACTACCTCGGGGCCCTCGGGCCTTTCAGTATAATCGGGCCATGGACCCTTCTGAGGAGCCTCAAGTTCCTACGGATGTCGGCAGAGCCGTTTGTGGTTTGGCTTCCCGCATGCAGACCTACGAAGCCCAACAAACCCACTTCGGCCAGGCACTTGAAGCAATCCTGGAGAAATTGTCTGCCTTGTCTCCAGCAGTTCCTGTTCGTCCGCCTGTTCCTGCTACTCCGCTCCAGATTTCCGAACCTCGCATCCCTGCACCTCCCCTGTACAGCGGTGATCCGGAATCATGCCGTGGTTTCATCAATCAGTGTGAGATCCAGTTCACCCTGCTTCCAGGTCAGTTCGTCTCGGAGCGAGCGAAGGTGGGCTATATCATCACCCGCCTGCAAGGGAAAGCTCTGGAGTGGGCTTCTCCTCTCTGGGAGAAGGAGGATCCGGTCATTGACGATGCCAAGGCCTTCATCCGTGACCTTCGCACGGTGTTCGACGCCCCTGGTCGATCCACTTCTGCTTCTGCTCGCCTGTTCCAATTACAGCAAGGCACTCGTACAGTTCCTGAGTATGCCATTGAATTTCGTACCCTGGTGGCTGAAACTTCGTGGAACAATGATAGCTATCATGCTGCCTTTTATAATGGTCTGGCGATGCGCATTAAGGACGACCTGGTATCCGGTGAAATGCCTCCTCGCTGGGAAGATCTTGTTGCCTTGGCAGTAAAAGTGGATACCCGGCAGAGGGAGCATCAAGTTGATCGGGAGCGGACAAGGAGATTCCAGAGATTCCAACCTGTACTGGCTCCTCGCTTCCAGAGACCATTTCTTTCCAGTTCGGCTTCTTCCCCAGCTTCTTCTTCTTCTCCTGCGGCTCCTGCTATTTCTTCTCCTCCGGCTGAAGAACCGATGCAGATAGGACGGGCTCGTCTCTCCGAACAGGAGAAGCTTCGGAGAAGGGCTGCTGGTCTTTGCCTTTACTGTGGGGGCAAGGCCCACTTCGCCTATGAATGCCCTGTGAAGCCGGGAAACGCCAACACCTAGGTATGTTTGGGGAGACTTACCTGGGTGGAATTGGTCCTTCTCCCCATTCTTCTACTCTACGTTTCCTTCTTCCTGTATAGATCCGGTTTGGAACCCAAAAGATTTCTTCCCAAGCTTTCCTTGATTCTGGCGCAGCAGGGAATTTCATGGACAAAGATTTTGCTGGAAGACATTCCATTCCTCTTCAACCCTTGGCTGTTCCCCTTCGTGTTCTAGCCATTGATGATCGTCCATTATCTTCTGCTGTTATTTCACAGTCTACCCTGGAACTTTCTCTCACTGTGGGAACAATGCAACTTGAAAGACTGTCTTTTCTCTTAATTGACTGCCCCTCAACTCCCATTGTGCTTGGTCTACCCTGTCTGAGTATTCACAATCCGGTTATTGATTGGTCTTCAGCTCAGATCTCCCGCTGGAGTTCTTTTTGTCAACAGAACTGTCTGCTTGCCAAATCTCTTAAAGTTTCTTCTGTGACCCCGAATTCTTCTTTACCTCCAGTTTATCAAGTCTTTTCTGATGTTTTTAACAAGAAGTCTGCTGAAACCTTACCTCCTCATCGTCCCTATAATTGTCCTGTTGAACTGCTTCCTGGATTCATGCCTCCCAGGGGCCGCACATACCCGCTTTCTCCTTCCGAAACCTCTGCTATGAGGGAATACATCCAGGAGAATCTCCGAAAGGGGTTCATTCATCCATCTTCCTCCCCGGCTGGGGCTGGATTCTTCTTTGTGGAAAAGAAAGAAGGCGGGTTGCGGCCCTGCATTGACTACAGGGGTTTAAACAAAATCACGGTGAAAAATTGTTACCCTCTTCCTCTCATCTCTGAATTGTTTGACCAATTTAAGGGTGCAAGCCTCTTCACCAAGTTAGATCTGCGTGGGGCCTACAATCTTGTCCGGATCAGAGAAGGAGACGAATGGAAGACCGCATTCAATACTCGTGACGGGCATTATGAGTACTTGGTTATGCCCTTCGGCCTTTGCAATGCTCCTGCGGTCTTTCAAGAATTCGTTAATGATATCTTCCGGGATCTGTTGGGGAAATATGTGGTCGTTTATTTGGACGACATTCTTATTTTTTCCAAAAACCTCCAGGAACATCGTCTTCAGGTTCAAGAAGTTCTTTCTCATCTACGAAAGAACAATCTATTTGCCAAGTTGGAGAAATGTTCCTTTGAAGTATCATCCATTTCCTTCCTAGGATACATCATTTCCCAACAAGGCTTCAAGATGGATCCAGCCAAGGTTTTGGCAATTCAAGATTGGCCTCTTCCCACCAGTGTCAAGGATGTTCAAAGATTCATCGGCTTTGCTAACTATTATAGACAGTTCATTAAAGGTTTTTCGTCAAAGATTGCTCCAATTCTTGCTCTTATACGTAAAGGGGGTAAACCTCAGCATTGGCCTCCTCTAGCCTTGGAATCCTTCAAGACTCTTAAAGAATCCTTTTCGTCTGCCCCAATCCTTAGGCACCCTGAACCTCTCCAACCTTTCTTCATCGAAGTAGATGCCTCGGATATCGGAGCTGGAGCAATATTATCCCAAAGATCCTCTTCTGATGGTAAACTGCATCCGTGTGCCTTCTTTTCCAAAAAGTTTTCCTCCTCCGAAAGGAACTATGACGTTGGGAACCGTGAGTTACTGGCTGTCAAACTTGCTTTAGTCGAGTGGAGACACTTACTTGAAGGGTCATCGGTCCCTCATCACCGACCACAAAAACCTAGAGTATATCCAGACCCTTAAGCGCCTCAATCCCCGACAAGCCAGATGGGCACTGTTCTTCTCACGTTTTAACTTCATCTTAACTTTTCGTCCTGGTTCAAGAAACAAGAAAGCAGATGCTCTTTCCAGAAGTTTTATCCCTGAAGATCCCATCTCTGAAGTCCCAGAATCCATTGTGCCTCCTACAAAGATCATTGCCGCCCTGTTCCCTTTCCTGGCTTCTCATCTTTTGTCTATTCAATCTTCTGCTCCTGTGGAAACTCCTGTAGGCGTAGCCTTTGTTCCTCCTAAGCTTCGTCATTCCATTTTGGTCCAGTCGCACAGTTCTAAGCAGGCCGGTCATCCTGGAATTAAAAAAACGACTGAACTTTTATCTCGTCTCGTCTGGTGGCCTTCTTTAAGAAAAGATGTTAGAGACTTTGTTTCTTCCTGCTCCACTTGTGCTGTATCCAAGTCAGGACATTCTCCTCCTAAAGGCCTACTTTTACCTTTGCCTGTTCCATCCCGCCCTTGGACCCATTTGGTAATGGATTTCATCGTGGATCTTCCTGCTTCCTCTGGCTACACCGTCATCTGGGTGGTGATTGACAGGTTTAGTAAGATGGCACATTTTACTCCTCTTCAGAAACTTCCTTCAGCTCCAGAACTTTCATCATTATTTATTAAACATATTTTTCGTCTCCATGGTTTTCCTGCTGAGATTGTCTCTGACCGGGGGTCCCAATTTGTTTCGAAGTTTTGGAGGTCCCTTTGTAAAGCCCTGAATATTTCTCTTCAATATTCTTCTTCTTATCACCCCCAGTCTAACGGAGCGGCAGAAAGAGTTAACCAGGCTCTTGAACAGTTTCTTCGGTGTCATGTATCCCTGTGTCAGGATGATTGGGCTGACCTTCTTCCTTGGGCCGAATTTGCACATAATAATGCCTTACACTCTTCCTCTGAAAAGTCTCCTTTTTTTGTGTTTATGGTCTTAACCCCCTGGCCTTTCCTCAAGATCTACTGCTCACAAATGTTCCTGCCGCCAACGATCAAGCTGCCCACATGTCGGCCATCTGGCAGGCTTCTACTGTCAACTTGGAGAAGAGTTCTCTTGCACAGAAGAAGTTTGCTGACAAAAGAAGGGTTTCTTCCCCTCTGTATGTTCCCGGTGACAAGGTCTGGCTATCTACTCGCAATATTCGCCTCAAAGTCCCTTCACCTAAACTTGGTCCCAAGTTTATTGGTCCCTTCCCTATCACTGAGATCATCAATCCTGTGGCTGTGCGCTTGCAACTTCCTCCTGAGATGCGGATCCCCAATGCCTTCCATGTTTCTTTGCTTAAACCTGCAGTTTCTTCTTCTTCTTCCCTCCCAGCTCCTGTCATTGTGGATGGGCATCAAGAGTTCGAAGTTCGAAGATTTTGGACTCTCGGATTTCTAGAGGCACCCTGCAGTACCTTATTGAATGGAAGGGATTCGGTCCTGAGGAGTGCTCATGGGTAAGAAGCTCCGATGTCCATGCTCCTCTCTTTGTCCAAAAATTTCATCGGCGATTCCCTTCCAGCCCAGGTGGTCCTGAGGCCCCCCCTGAGGGGGGGGTACTGTAAGGGAAACGGAAAATCTTCCCCAAGATGGCGGCCTCCGGGATCCTGCTGGTCGCAGCACTATGACGTCAGCGTCTTTCCGTTCCCCGATTGGTCGCCGGCGTCGGAACGGACGCTGGCATCAGAATGTGCGTCAATGTCAGGACGCTGGCGTCAGTGCGTCAGCGTCTGCGTCATGACGTCAGCGCGTCCAAAAATTGGCGCCAAACCCAGGTCTATTTAAAGCAGCTCCAGAGTCTCCTCAGTGCCCGATTATAGGTTTTCGCTTGCTGATTCCTGGGTGTGTTTCTTCTTGATTATATTGTGTACCGACCTTGCCTGAACTCTCGTATTTGAACCTCGTCTGCCTGAACTGATTCTACTGCCTGTTTACGACCATTCTACTGCCTACTCCTTCTGTACTGCGAACTCGGACTTGCTACCTCCTCCTTGGTCCTTACTACCTCGGGGCCCTCGGGCCTTACAATTCCTCCCTCACCCTAACATCTGTCCCACTATAGGGGAGGCAGACACTGCAGCTGCAGGAGGCCCCAGGAGGTATAGGGGCCCCATGAGGCACTAATTCATATAGAAGTTAAATAAATGTTGGTAAAGCAGGTCAACCTCTAGACATTTTGGGGGACTGAAAAATAATTTGCTGTGGGGCCCATTAATATCTAGTTACGCCACTGACAAACTGCTTTACTTTGCAGTTAGTTTTCCCTCAGTTTAAGGTGGATAGGGTTTGATTAGTGCACCTGAACAGATGGTATAAATAGAACCCCTGGGACCAGTATCTGACTGGGGTACCTGGGGCCCACCAGGAAAACTGATTTCAAGGGCCCGCACCTCCATTTTTGGTGAAATGAAATGGGTCAGATTCACTCATCACTATAGTGAAACTTAGGGGCAGATTTATCAAGGGTCGAATTTCGAGGGGTTAAATACATTGAAATTCGACTGGGGAATAGAATCGAATAGGGAATTCGGGACGAATTTACGCGCTGGTGAATAGTTGAATGGGCGAATATTCGCCCATCGAATAGTCACACGATCTAATATTCGATCGAAGGATTTTCATTCGATTGAATGCCTTTTTATTTGATCAAAAACCTAGAAAAGAAGCTTATGGGACTTTCCCATAGGCTTTTAAAGCAATTTGGTAGGTTTAATCTGGCGAAGTAGGCAGTCGAATGAATTTTAAAAGAGACAGTACTTTGACTATTGAATGGGTGAATAGTCTATTCGAATCATTCTACTCAGGCGAATTTACGCCAATTCAATAGTCGAGGAGCACAAAAAACTACTCAAAATTCGAGTTTTTTTCCCTCTATTCATTCACCCGAGCTTAGTAAATGTGCCCCTTAGTGTTAGGAGGTAAAAACATATTTTTGTCTGTTTATCCACACCCCAGTAAGAGATTTGACATTGAAACATTTTTTAAAATAACTTTTTATTTTTATTAAATATAAAGGATGGTACAGTGGCAATTACATGTGCAAATACCCTGAGACATTATAACACCATGGCACAGTGGCACTTACATGTACAAATACCCCCAGAAGTCATAACACGATGGCGCAGTGGCAATTACTTGTACAAATACCCCAAGAAGTCATAACAAAATGGCACACTGGCAACCCCATGTACAAATACCCCCAGAAGTTATAACATGATGGCACAGTGGCAATTACATATACAAATATGCCCAGAAGTCATAACATGATGGTGCAGTGGCAATTAAATGTACAAATACTCCCAGAAGTCATGGTACAACAGCAGGATGGCACAGTTATTTTACATGATCTGGCTTTGACAAGAAAGTGCAGCAGTAGTCAGCACAATCATCCAGGGACAACTTTGAATAACACAAAAGTAGAGGCACTGACTGACCAGGTGGGTGGGTGGGTGGGAGGGAAGGTGAGCAGGCTGCAGGGCTTTAGAATGATCAGCAGTTCCTACCTTGCTTCCCTTTCTACCATGCTTAAATCAGGGAAATTAAGCATGTATTTTCAATGCTGGCCAAAGAGATGCTCCACAGTTTTGAGAGCAGCTGCTATTGCTCTCTCCTTGTCACAGCCAGAGTAATTTAATCTGGCTGCAGGGCACTTGACAAGGAAGGAGTTATAACCAGGGGAGCTGGAAAAAAAAAGTCAGGCTGCAGAGAAGAAAAGCTCCAAGGGAGCGAGAGAAAAAAAGTCAGTGCAGGCTGCTACTGCACTCAGTCTGTGTAGAGAGTTGTAGGCAGTCCAGATGACAGTAGGCCCACTGGTGGAGCGGCGTGCATACTAGCTGGGGCTGGCACGTGAAGTATGACATAGTTATCTGGGCAGGATGCACAATGGCACTAATGTAATTAGAGGCAGAGGGCCCGCCAATGCCGGGGCCCACTTGGTTTGTTCCCGGTGCCCTGGCAGGCCAGTCTGACCCTGCCTGGGACTCCAGTGGAGTTTGCTCGAGTGGTTAGCTGCTCTTAAGAGTTTGCTCTTTAAGTGAGAGCTCTGTAAGTGGAGTTACAAACACAGAAGTTTCAGCATGCAATAAAACTTAAAGCAAGAGTTCACCCTGCCAGCATTACCTTGTGTGCCAGTGATTTCTTTGTGCCAGTGCACAATCCGCCATATGTATGCATGTATGCAGATTTGGAACAAGAGTTCCAAACTGCTTAGCTCTGTGGGGGTTATGAGCAAATTGCCACTTTAGAGGCCCAAGTTACAGCATTAGAGCAACAAATTTAACACTACAATCTTCTTAAGCCTGACTCTGCTCTCCTCCCCGCCATTACTAAAGAAACTGGTCTCCTGGCTGTTGGAGATCAGATGGAGATCAGCCCCATCTAGAACGGCCAATCCAGAGGTCATACCCCCATCTTCTTCACACAATCTGGAAAATCTGTTGGGATGTATAAACCCTGGAGTTGACTCAATTTTCGTTTTGCTGTCACCCACCTAACTGCCTACCTTCCTGCTGCTGTTTTGTTCCCCCCACACTATCTGACCCAGTCAGGTCCTGCTCAGTGAGCAAGAGACTCTTTTCAGGATTGTCAATCGACTGTAGTGTTAAATTTGTTGCTCTAGTGCTGTAACTTGGGCCTCTAAAGTGGCAATTTGCTCATACCCCCACAGAGGTAAGCAGTTTGGAACTCTTGTTCCAAATCTGCAGACATGCATACATATGGCAGATTGTACTGAATTAATCTCTAGCATTTGTGTGGGTGAGCATTTAGGGAATAGTGATCATAATGTGGTCTCCTTTGAGATTCTGTTGCAGAGGCAATTCTATAAGGGAGTAACTAAAACACTAAATTTTAGACATGCAAACTTTGACATCTGTGCAACATATTAAGAGGGCAATGCTTTTTACAGGGTTAAAATGGAACAAAAATGGGACGTCTTTAAAATAAAGATACATGTCAGTATATTTCCCATGTAAGCAAGGGACAGCGTTGCAAAGCAAAACCTTTGTGGTTCAATAGAAGTGTTGAGATTGGTAAGAAAAGATGTGCTTTTAAGGTTTTAAGTTAGCTAGGACAGTTGAAATGTTTATCAGGTACAAAGAGGACAATAAATCATGCAAAAAATGCAAGCTAAAATTGACATGCAGCTAGTAATAAAAAGAATCCACTTTTTAAAATATGTAAACATTAAAAAAATAAAGCAGGAAGGAGTGAGACCCTTCATATCAGAGGGGGGGGGGTCAGCTTTTAGCAAAAGCAAAGATTCTGAACTATTTTTCCACCATCTACACAAATGAGGAACCAGTTGATGAAGGTTTCCTTCTTAATATTCCCAATTCTAGTAATACAACTAATGATGCATAGTTCACACATGAGGAAATTCAAATAAGACTAGAACATGTTAAAGAGGACCTGCCACCTTGAGAACTGAGTGATATATAGCTTTCCCTCCTTAGTTAAAGCCTTTAGTCAGCTGTTTTTGTCTATATCCGAAACAGATTAGAAAATATCCTATATGTAAAAAGTGTTTCATAGGCGCTGCCATCTTGAAACAGGACCCCTTTGTGTTTTGTGTGTGGGCTGTGCCAAACTGCCAAATCTCATGCATGCTTAGTCCTAGAGTATACTCTGTGATAGAAAAATGTAGGGCTATGGCGAGAATGCCCACTTTAAAGAGCATTCTTTTGGTTGATCAATATATGCCTCAGCAGAAATAAGACATAAATTATTGCTTATGTTTTTGTTGTGTTGTGTAATTTTTTTCTGCAGGTATATTATGAAGTGAGACAGTAGCACTTGTATTGTAGCTAAAGTGACTACTGGTAGCTGTCCAACTCAATAAGCATCAGGTGGCACCCAAAGTGCAGCAGCGAATATTAATAATAACTAGGAGCAGCTGGAAAATGAGAGGAGAAATGTAGATATTTATTCCCAAAGACAAATATAGTGTAAGACCTGAAATAATACAGAATCAAGCCTCATCAAGCCTTTTCTAAATAATCATTAGTGATGGGCGAATTTGCGCCGTTTCGCTTCGCGGGAAAATTCGTGAATTTCGCACGAAATTCGCGAAACGGCGAAAAATTCGCGAAACGACGCCGGCGCCCGTTTTTTCGACGCCGGTGCCCGTTTTTTACGCCGGCGTCAATTTTTCAAAAAAAAAATTTTGCCGCCGGCGAATTTTTGACGCGAATTTTCGCGGGAGTTTCGCGAATTTATTCGCTGGCGGCGAATCGCGCAAATTCGCCGCGAATTCGCGCCTGGCGAATAAATTCGCCCATCACTAATAATCATCAGATGATCCCTCAAACCAGTGGAAGGCAGAATGTTCAGTTAAGGAAAATGTATTTATTTTCTTATTTTCATTTGCCTGTGACTGCATGTGGGGGCTTGGTTACTCATGGAGCTGCACCTATAAGGCAGGTCAACAGAACTCGCACACATAGGGGCAAATTCACTAAGCCGCGAAGCGCCGAACGCTAGCGTTTGGCATTTTCGCTACTGCGCAAATTCACTAATGAACGCTGGCTCCCCTCCTTCCCCCCTACATTTCCTGACTCATGGCAACTTACCTAGACAGTGGGCACATGTGTAGGGCAAAATAAAAATTTTATTTGCAGATTTGAAGTTTTTCTTGGCATTTGTAGTGCTGATACGTATTCCTCCATTGAAATTTGAATTTCGCGCCGTATGCAAATTAGCCTTCGCTAGCGTAACTTCGCTTTACATAGCGAATCAACGCTGGCGCAACTTCGCAACCTTACGCTACCCCGGATTTTAGTGAATTTGCGGAGCGCTGGCGAAACTACGCCTGGCGAAGTGTGGCGAAGCTCGTCGAAGTTACGCCTGGCGCAACTTCGCATCTTAGTGAATTTGCCCCATAGACTCAGGCACACACACACTCAGGCATACACACACACTCATTCACACACACACACACACACACACACTCAGGCATACACACACACTCATTCACACACACACACACACACTCAGGCATACACACACTCACAGACTCAGGAATACACACTCAAACACAGACACACAGAGATACTCTTACACACATACACACAGAAATGCACATCACAGGCACATGTTTCACAAAACACTGACCATTAAATCAAGGTGAACATTCACTAACAGAGCACTCCATAGCGTAGCCTTATCAAGTCTCTAAAATAAATAAAGTACTGTTCACATTTCACAAAAGCCAGACCATTAAATCAAAGTGAACAGACACTAACAGAGAGCTCCAACATAAATATTCTAAGTACCCTTCAGTCTGTCCTGCACGCCGAATACAGACACAAGTTCCAGCTAGAGGACTGCCGTGATAAGGGAAGTGGGGAGGGGCAAATGCTGTCGGAGTTTCCTGCTGCCTTATCTTTCTCCTCCGTGTGGGAGGTGTGAACATCAGCCTGTTTTATCCGAGAGCATTCCTTGGGACCAAAGCCCTTCCATTGGATCAGGAATTGTAGAGATTTATTGTTTTTCCTTTGAGGCTTTGCGTGCCGACTTTCAGAAAGTCGGATTGGTAGAGTCTTGTGCACTCTTTGAAAACACTGCATTAGTTACATTTATTCAACAAAAAGATGCTGGTATGTGAGTATTTATAACTCTTTAATTACAGTCCTACTGTCAGCAAAAAAGTGACAGGTTTTCTTTAAGATAAACAAAGGTCTGGGACCAGATAGTATTCATCCATGGGTATTTAGCATACTATCAGGGGGCCTATCAACTCCCAGCAAAGGTAGTCAGGACCAAGGAGGAAGCTTAGGGCCAAAGTCCAAGTTTGCGGTATCCAGAAAGGGGTCAGGCGTTAGCATAGTCAAGTTTAGGCAAATGTTCAGCAAGGCAGACAGCAAGAATCAGGGTCAAGCCAAGGGTCAGGCAGCCAAGAAGCAAGAATTTAGAAATTAAGGAACCCAGGAACACAATATAGCAACTTCTATATTCAGGCATCGAACCCGTGACCTGGAAGTCCTTTTATTTCAAAGTTCGCACCGGGCGCGTGATGTCATCACACCAGTGTCAGGACACGTGGATCATGGGCGCCACCATCTTGATTTGGACGCCGCCAGAGATGGGTACCTGGCAGTACCCCCTCCCCCAGGGGGGGCCACTGGACCACCACCTCGTGTTTTTTTTGGAAACTGTTTGAAGAATACCCTCACCATTCGAAGAGCGTGAACATCAGTCTGTTTTATCCGAGAGCATTCCTTGGGACCGAAGCCCTTCCATTGGATCAGGAATTGTAGAGACCCTCTGGAGATTCTTCAGTCTAGGACCTTTTCCACTTCTTATTCTTGTTGGCCATCCACGGAGATTGTTCCGAAGAGAAGCGATTAACGATTGCCGGTTTCACCAGGGATACGTGGAGCACGCTGGGGATTCGCACCTCAGGGGAAGCTGAAGTCTGACAGATACGTGATTAGCAATCTCCTCAATGGAGAATGGACCTACAAATTTTGGACCCAACTTGGGGAAGGAATCTTGAGACGAATATTCCTAGTTGAAAGCCACACTTTATCCCCAAGGAGAAGATTTACGTCTCTGCTCAGCATAATTCTTGTGGGACAAGGAACTTTTCTCCAAGTTGGCTTTGGTAGCCGACCAAATGGCCAACATGTGGGCTGTATGATCATTGGCCGCTGGAACATCAGACAAGAGAAAGTCTTGGGGGAAAGCTTCTGGATGTTGTCCATACACAGTCAAGAAGGTTGATCCACCAGTGGAGGCATGACAAACGTTGTTATGAGAAAACTCTGCCCAGGGAAGGAGATCGGGCCAATCATTCTGACAAAGGGATACATGACATCTCAGAAACTGTTCCAGCGCTTGGTTTACCCTTTCCAATGCCCCGTTTTACTGAGGGTGATAGGCAGAGGAGAATTGGAGAGCAATACCCAGATTCTTACACAACGATCTCCAAAACGTGAACACAAACTGAGAACATCGGTCAGATACAATCTCCACTGGAAATCCCTGAAGTCGGAAGATATGCTGAATGAACAACTGAGAGAGTTCAATGGCAGAAGGAAGTTTATGAAGAGGGATAGTGTGCCATTTTACTGAAGCAGACAATAACTACCCATATGACAGTATTCCCCTTGGAAGGTGGTAGTTCAACAATAAAGTCAATAGCTAAATGAGTCCAAGGAGGAATGGGTATAGGTTCAATAGCCCGCTAGGGCGAGAATGACTAGATTTCGAAGAGGCACAAATGGAACAGGCCACCACAAAGTCTTTCACGTCCTTCCGAAGGGTTGGCCACCAAATGATACTATTAACAAGTTCAAAGGTCTTTTGGACACCTAGATGTCTGGCTTGTTTGGAACAGTGGCTTTGCTGAAGGATGGGTATATGGAATTTGGGTGGCACATACACCATGCCTATGGGCATCTTGTCCAGAGCAGAAGACTGGACAGATAAAATCTGGCTGGCCAGTTGCGGAAATAGGGAAGTGATGATCTTTGTGGGGGGAACAATTGGTTCTTGACCTTCACTGAGGCAACCCCCAGGTACAATACTTCGAGATAGGGCATCAGCCTTCTGATTCCTGGAGCCAGGAAGGTATGTAAGAACAAAGTTGAATAATGAGAAGAAGAGTGCCCACCAAGCCTGATGAGGATTCAGTCTCTTGAGAGTCTGGATGACCAAGTTTTTGTAATCAGTGTAAATGCCAGAAGCTCACAATTGCCATCATAATTTTGCTCTGCAGGAGAGAATTTCTTCGAGAAGTAAGCACAAGGGTGTCGTTTCCTGTCTACAACTGGTCTCTGAGAGACGTCAGAAGCATCTACTTCAATGAAGAAGGGTTGCAGAAGGTCAGGATGTTGAAGGACAGGAACAGAAGTACGTGAGTCTTTAAGGGATTGAAAAGCCTCCAGAGCTTGAGGGGGCCATGCATTAGGTTTTTCTCCCTTACAGATGAGAGCCAAGACAAGAGCAATACAAGAGGAGAACCCCTTGATAAATTGTTGGTAATAGTTAGCAAAACTGACAAATCTTTGTATTGCCTTGGTGCTCATGGGTAGAGGCCAGTCTTGGATAGCTGAGACTTTAGAAGGATCCATCTCAAATCCCTCACAAGACATAATGTAACCCAGACACACTTCTCCAGCTTGGCGAAAAGGGAATTTTCTCTCAGGCGGAGAACTCCTTTCACCCAGGTTCGGTGACTTTCCAAGTCCTTGAAGAAGACTAAAATATCATCCAAGTACACGACTACAGATTGCCCAAGACGATCTCTGAAAATGTAATTTACAAATTCTTGGAAGAGGGCAGGGGCATTGCAGAGGCTGAAGGGCATTACGAGGTATTCATAGTGTCCGTCTCTGGTGTTGATGTCGTCTTCCATTCATCGCCCTCTCGGATGCGGATAAGATTGTAAGCTCCTTGAAGATCCAACTGAAGCTCTTCCCCTCAGAGTTGATTAAAGACTTCCGAGATGAGAGGCAGAGGGTATTGGTTTTTCACCGTGATCTTGTTTAGGCCCCTGTAGTCTATACACCATCCTTCTTCTCCACAAAGAAAAATCCAGCCCCTGCAGGAGAAGGTCTAATCAATCTTCACTGGAGGTTGTCTTGGATATATTCCTTCATCGTGGAAGTCTCAGCAGGAGACAAGCAATAAGTCCGACCTCTGGGGGGCTTGGTACCAGGAAGAAGTTCAATGGGACAGTCATTAGAGCGATGAGGAGGCAGAATCTTAGCAGATTTCTTGCAGAAGACATCTGCAAAGTCATTGTACACCATGGGTAAAGACTGTAAGTCTGCTGCAGCAAGAAACAACCGATGAATGGACTTAGCGGGTAAACAGTTCTTCTGACAGTAAGGGCTCCAATGCGATATTTGGTTGGCAGACCAGTCAATAGAAGGATTATTCAGACGGAGCCAGGGTAGACCCAACACTACAGGAGTTGATGGACAATCTATTAGAAGAAAGGGTAATTTCTCCTGATGTAGAGATCCAGCCAGGCTTGGACTGGCAATCTGTGGGTTCTGGCAAATGCCAGAGGGGGGGTTAATTCTCAGTCCAGACCTGGATCCAGCCATCAGTGGAAGTTCTCCGAGATTATCTCAGATAGCGGTTGATCATCAATCACCAAAACCTTCAAGAGATTAGATAGAGGAAATAGGGGAGCCCTGAGGAACTTGGCAGCATCCATGAAATTTCCTGCAGCCCCGGAATCAAGAAAAGCGGAAACATCGACAGTCTTATCAGGTAACCGAATCTGTAAAGGCACAAGGAATTGATGAGAGTTCTTTTGTGGCACAGGTTTGAAGCCACCCAGGTAACATTCGCCAGTTATACCTGAGCTAGGAGATCTTCCCAGCTTCACAGGACAGTTGTTGGCAAATGGGTCACAATACAGACACAATCCAGCCTGCCGTGCATACAGCCAATTTGCACAGATTCCTCCAAGGGAGTGACAAGAGGAGAAGAAACAGGAGCAGTAAGGAGCGGTCTCTGGAAGTGGGGTGCCAGGACAGGCTGGAATCTTCTATTATGCTCCCTATCAGATTGGTGCTCCTGGAGATGGGTGCCTACATTGATGGTGAGAGCAATCAGGTCCTCCAAAAAGTTCCAATTGTTCCAATCAGTTTCAGCCATTAGAGTTCTGAAATCAATGGCGTACTCACTGGCACTGCGGTTCCCTTGCTGGATCTGTAGAAGTCGGGAGGAGGCGGGGGCAACCTGAACAGGGGTGTCAAAGACAGTAAAAGATGCAAATATAGTATTCAGAGCAAGCTCACTGAATTTCTTTGTTGGCTTCTTCCACAGGTATTCTGTGTATAATACCCAATAGTTCAATATATTCAGTAGTTGTGGAACAAATCCAGGGCATCAACTTGTCTGCAAAGTTCTTTATTGGGAAACTGAGTTACACAACATGTTTCGGGCCCACGCCCTTTATCAAGTGTAAAAAGGAACAACCGAAAACAATCATTTATAATCTCATGTGACTACCAGCAGTGCAATATGGGTAAAAGTTTCCCATTAACTATTTAGTGTCATACATCTTAAAGTGCATTGTGCAACTATAACTCCCATATGGCTGCACACAATTCATCATGGATAAAACTTTTTCATTAACTATTTAGTGATATACATCTTAAAGTGCATTGTGCAATTATAACTCCCATATGGCTACACACAGTTCATCATAAATAAAACTTCTTCATTGACTATTAGTGATATACATCTTAAAGTGCATTGTGCTAAATAGAGATTTTACAGATTTATAAAAACCTCTCACAAAGTGTAAATTTACAAAATATGATCTCTAATAAATATTGTAAAAACTTAATGTGACCCAATTCATCTAGCTATTAAATTAAAGGTGCCACACATTAATTACATAATACATGTTGAAATCCCACTGAAACATAACTTTAAAACCAGGTTACTGCTCAGTCCGCCTAACCTGTAAAAGACCTGCAAAAACAAGGAAATTGCCATTAGCCTATCCAATTCACTTGAAATCTTTATGTTGTATCAATTTAACACTTCTATTGTATCAATTTAACAGTACCTTCTAATCTCGCAACATATGTTGCTATTCTAGGACATTCTGTAATTATTTCCTACACTATCCCCTATCAATGGCTTTTATGTATATATTATCTTTCTTAGCAACAAGGTTGCAATATTATAGTTACCAATTCAAAAATAAACAATATATAAACAATATATATATATAAAGACTCCTGATTTGATGGACTCACCCATACGTAAATGCAACGGGAGTTCCATGTCATTACAACTGGAAATCTAGTTATAATTCCTGGGAACAAAAGACGACAAGCCATTACTATTAAAGAAAACATGATAAATTGCACTGCTCATTTAACCCTTTCGGATAAGCACTATCCAAGCGCTTTATCCATCTGGCCTCCCTCTGCAATAGTATCAAGTTATGATCACCTCCTCTACTGGGTTTTTATAAATCTGTAAAATCTCTATTTAGCACAATGCACTTTAAGATGTATATCACTAATAGTCAATGAAGAAGTTTTATTTATGATGAACTGTGTGTAGCCATATGGCAGTTATAATTGCACAATGCACTTTAAGATGTATATCACTAAATAGTTAATGAAAAAGTTTTATCCATGATGAATTGTGTGCAGCCATATGGGAGTTATAGTTGCACAATGCACTTTAAGATGTATGACACTAAATAGTTAATGGAAAACTTTTACCCATACTGCACTGCTGGTAGTCACATGAGATTATAAATGATTGTTTTCGGTTGTTCCTTTTTACACTTGATAAAGGGCGTGGGCCCGAAACATGTTGTGTAACTCAGTTTCCCAATAAAGAACTTTGCAGACAAGTTGCTGCCCTGGATTTGTTCCACAACTACTGAATATAATGTCAAAGACAGTGCGGAAGGCCTGGAGGAAAGCATTGGCATTGCAGGTCAGTGGAAAATCTTTCTCCCAAATTGGTGTTGCCCACTCTAGCGGTTACCCCTCCAAATGTAACATCACGTACCCCACCTTGGCTCATTCACTGGAGTACTGTGAGGGTTGAAACTCAAACTGGATCAAGCATTGCATTACAAAACCTCTGCAGGCTTGAGGACCCCCATTGTAGCAGGGTGGTGGAGGAATGCGGGGCTCACCAGCCAATGAGGCCACTGTAGGAGAATTACCAGCTGCGCAAGGATTACCGGTGACTGGAGACACAGGAGGTATATGGGATAGAAGAGTATCAAGTACCTGCGTATATGGGATAGAAGAGTATCAAGTACCTGCCCAATGCGGAACTGCTGAGCTTCATAATCTTCCATACGGGACGCTAATCTCCAGAGAGCTCTTGCGACATCAGGTGCAGCTTCCTCAGTGGGGTCCATGGCCTGAATATACTATCTTTACTTAATTTTTCAGGATTCACTGTGGTCTGACATAGTGCCGAGAGACTGGCAAATTGCTAATATGGTGCTGCTATTTATAAAGGGATCCCATTCTCAGTCAATGACTGGGTTATGAATACGCAACCAGGGGAGTCCTAGGACAACTGGAGTAGACGGCAGTCAATCAACAGAAACGAAAGTCTCTCCGAGTGCAGGGTGCCCACTTTGAATGACAATTCTTGTGAAGATTTGAAAATAAAAGCAGAAGAGAGTGGTTGATCATCAATGGCTAGGACTCGGAGTGGTACAGCCAGGGTTTGCAGAGGAATGGAATGACGTTCCGCAAAGACTTTATCCAGGAAATTCCCAGCTGCGCCGGAATCAAGGAAGGCGTGGGTAGAGATGATCTTGGAAGCAAGCTGGATCTGTACCGGAAGAAGAAAACGATGAGCAGAAGATTGGGGAGAATGATCAATTCTGCCCAGGTAAGTTTCCCCAAACTTACCTAGGCGTTGGCGTTTCCCGATTTCACAGGACACTCATGGGCGAAATGGGATTTGTCTCCGCAATATAAGCAAAGTTCTGCGGCCCTTCTCCGCAACTTTTCCTGTTCGGAAAGACGAGCACATCCAATCTGCATGGGCTCTTCAGTGGGAGCAGGAGAGGAGACCAGAGTCGAGGAAGAGGATGCAGCAGAGCTTGGAAGAAATTGCCTCTGGAAACGAGGAGCCAAAGGAGGTTGGACCTTCTTCACTCGTTCTTTGACAGCTTGGTGTTCCCTTTGTGGGGTATCCACCTTGACTGCCAGGGCAATGAGATCTTCCCAGCGTGTAGGCATCTCACGGGAAAACAGATTGTCCTTAATGCGCATAGACAGCCCATTATAGAAAGCGGCATGGTAACTGTCGTTATTCCAGCTGGTTTCAGCGACCAATGTGCGGAATTCAATCGCATATTCAGGTACAGAACGTGTTCCCTGGCGAATCTGGAATAGGCGTGAAGAAGCAGACGCTGCCCGGCCAGGAGCATCAACCACCTTGCGTAATTCACGGATAAAGGCTTTGGAGTCATCAATTAAGAGATCCTCCTTCTCCCATTGCGGTTATGCCCATTCCAACGCTTTACCAGTGAGGCGAGTAATGATGTACCCCACCTTTGCACGTTCAGAGACATATTGATGGGGAAGCAAAATAAACTGGATCTCGCACTGGTTTATAAATCCTCTACAGGCCTCAGAGTCACCGCTGAAGAGAGGCAGGGCCGGAATGCGAGGTTCGGGGACATGAATCGGAGCCACAGGAATCATAGCCGAGGCGTCAGCAGGAGCCTGGATTGTGGGTGAGAGAGCTGACAATTTGTCCAAAATAGCTTCGAGAGCTTGACCAAAGTGAGTCTGCTGGGCTTCGTAGGCCTCCATGCGAGAGGCAATTCCTCGGAAAGCTCTCCCAAAGTCAGTCTGAGCAGAGGCCTCCTCAGACGGGTCCATGGCCCAAATATACTGTAATGGCCCGAAGGCGCAGTTGGAGTGTGGACCAAGGAGGAGGCAGGTAGCAAGCCGATAACGAGGTACAGAGGGATGAGACGAGAGAATGGCAAAAGTTCAGTTCAGGCAGCGAAGATTCAATCCGAAAGACAGGCAGAAGTCGGTACACAAGAAGATCAGTAGCAATAATCACACCCAGGAATACTCAAAGTAAGACCTATATTTGGGCAATGACAGCAATGTCCCGAGGCTTAATAAAGGCATGTTTTGGCGCCAATTTGGGCGCAATGGCGTCATCACGCTGATTCCGGCGTCCTGACGCTGACGCTTTGACGCCGACGCACGTTCTGACGCCGGCGACCATTCCGTCGCCGGCGACCAATCGGCAGACGGGAGGATGCGGGCGTCATAGAGCAGCGACCAGCAGGATCCACATGGTGAGGCCAGGAGTCGCCATTTTGGAGGCTATTATCCACTGTTACTATAGGCACCATCTCTCCCTACTATACCTGCTATCCCACAGTCACACTCCCTTCCCAGAGACTATTATCCCACAGTTACTCAAATACAAGAGTCCTCTGCACTCAACCCATTATCAATATATTTAAGACAGAGACATTTTGTGCATACTGCTACTAAAAAATGCCTTACCCTTTAAACAAAACAGGGATTGTTTGTCCATATATTGCAATATATTTAAGCTGGCCAACTACGTCAAAGTCATCCCATATCTTGCCAGTCCTATACTCAATTTTATCTGATTCATTAAGAATTCTATTGCTTCATTATACATTTTACAAAGGGACTAGGTTTTACCTGCAACTTACTTGCTGCTTTCAAAGTAAACCCCCATACTTGGCTGCCCTTTTATTAGACACCAGTGGGATCACCTGACTATAGCTGGGAAGGGTGGGAGCTACAACATGGAGCTGGTCACTGCTCCTGTATAACTATAACAAACAAGGGAAAGTTGTGCTCACCACTATTTTTTAAAACCATTAGGCGGGGGTGCAATGAGGGTGTGACCACAAAATACATATAGTCAAATACTAGAGTCCTCTGCACTCAACCCATTATCAATATATTTAAGACAGAGACATTTTGTGCATACTGCTACTAAAAAATGCCTTACCCTTTAAACAAAACAGGGATTGTTTGTCCATATATTGCAATATATTTAAGCTGGCCAACTACGTCAAAGTCATCCCATATCTGGCCAGTCCTATACTCAATTTTATCTGATTCATTAAGAATTCTATTGCTTCATTATACATTTTACAAAGGGACTAGGTTTTACCTGCAACTTACTTGCTGCTTTCAAAGTAAACCCCCATACTTGGCTGCCCTTTTATTAGACACCAGTGGGATCACCTGACTATAGCTGGGAAGGGTGGGAGCTACAACATGGAGCTGGTCACTGCTCCTGTATAACTATAACAAACAAGGGAAAGTTGTGCTCACCACTATTTTTTAAAACCATTAGGCGGGGGTGCAATGAGGGTGTGACCACAAAATACATATAGTCAAATACAAGAGTCCCACAGTTACTATAGGCACCATCTCTCCCTACTATATCTGCTATCCCACAGTCACAGTTCCTTCCCAGAGACTATTATCCCCACTGCTACTATAGGCATTATCTCTCCCTACTATCCCTGCTATCCTACAGTTACCATACCTTCCCAAAGGGTGTTATCCATTGGTTAGATTTGCTGATGTAGAGACCATAACTTTCAGTTTTCAGATTGAAAATGTGGAAGTTACGTTGCTGTATCTGGCACGGTACTACCTGAGCTTTTCTTGACTAATGTCAAAATCAGCACTGCAGATACTGCCATAACTGGAAAAGGGAAGCTGTTATATATTCATGTATATGTAACCTTGTTATAGGCAAATCGTGTCAAATTCTGGATGGCAGTATATTGTATTTTAAGAAGCTGCCTTAGGGGGTTGTAGTGTCCATGTGTGACTGATATGAACAAGAGATTTGGGGGTAGGAATACCCGTCTGCTCTGATATTGCTTGCTATGGTTACGGTAAGGATGCACATATGAGTAATGATGCCTATTAACAGAGCCATGCATTGTGAGCATTTGTGACTACTGTAAATTGTATTTAGCCCGTTTGCCATTCAGCCAGTCCTAAATATAAATCTAATTTATTCTAACCTGTGGAAGACATGAGTGTTCCCTTTATCAGTGCACACAATAGTGCCGCATCTGTGTATAATTATTGACTTTCACAGATTCACTGTAGCTAATATGTATTCTAATATCTCGCTCTTCCTTGCTTCACACTCTGCTCCCCAGGGCCTGTCAAATTGGCGCCATTAGAGACAAGCGAATGTCACTGTTGACATTGCGCCACTGTTGACGTCACACGAAGCGTGCCGTCAGTGACATCATGCGCATCGTGCTCGTCGGAACCCGGCAATCAGGACACGATTTTACTCTGCTGGGTTGCGGGCCCCATAAGGGGTGTAGGAGCACGGATCCTGGTGCAGCTGCACCCCTGGTAGTTCCACCACTGGCAAGAGGGTGTGGCCTAACAGTACACAGATTGAGTTTTTATGACCTCCTGTGAGTAGGAACCAAGAATATAATGACCATAACTCCTTATAGGAACATAGGAGAGAGATGATTTATATTAATTTGTTATTAATTCTCTAATGGATTCCATAGATACTAAACATAATACTGTGTGACCTGCCCCTGCCCAGATATTCACATCTGATATACAAAGTACCAAACCTAGTCATGTTTGGACTCATCTGAAACCTGAAATTACCTTGGACCCATCGCCAGTTTTTTTTATACTATTGGTACAACAGGTATGGGTTCTGTGAGGATAAATATGTTTTAGGATGTGTTATGTGTGATTTTCACTTCACCTGTGAGGGGGGCTTGCAGGGAACTTTAATCTCTCCCTCCTTGGGCTTTAAAGTTGTGACCCTGTTACAAATGATTCCAGACCTTAGTGAAGAGAGTCCTGCTATGTGTCTGATTTAGGTACTGGCAGAAATATGTTTTCATAACACCTTGTCAAAAATCCAAAGATATATTCCAAATCAATTCTCTCAAAGTTAAAAAATCACTCTTTATTTAGCATAAATATTAAAAAGTAGGCATACAGACCAATTGATGCTCCGCCTTACGCGTTTCGCACCCACAGGCACTTATTCATAGGCATTTCTTTTTGGATTTTTCAATACCTTGGCCTGTTTTATTAACTATTACAGGCCTGTATCATGAAAATGGGTGAAAAACATCCTTAATTATACTATTTGCACGTCAAATAACGTGTTTTGTATAGCTGTGAGATAATGAGCTGTGAGGTAATAGGGGGTTCCTATAATTTCCACTGCATCTCTCACTATCCTCCACAGAGATTTTTGTTCTGCCACTGTGCTGTTCCCATATCATACCGATATACAACAGCACAAAGTACCACTGTTGATTTGTTTTCTTGTTAATCAAAGCAGTATTCAAATTCCCTGAAAAGTCATCTTCCTGATTCACCCCTACAAAATTTCACATTTCTAACTATCTCAACGGCCGTTCCATCTATACATAATGGGGCATAATCTTTGGTCTTCTTCTTTCTAAAGTCAATTACAATCTCCTTGGTCTTTTCCACATTTAAGATTATGTTGTTGTTCTGATACCACTTCACCAGTTCCTTAACTGCCTTCCTATATACAGTATATAGTATCATCATTATTACTAATGAGACCTTCTACTGTTGTGTCATTTGCAAACTTTACAAAGTGATTTGAACTATACTTGGCCACAAAATCATGCTTATGCCTATGAGTACGTGTGGGATCACACAAATCGCATTAGGAATAGGATTGTTTGGTAAATAAAATTGCTTTTAACTTTACCACTGCCTGCTCTTCCGTAGAGTGCACGCTGCAAGGGTTTTGTATTAATCATGCATTAGCAACTTAAACAACAATGGACTGATCACACAACCCTGAGGAAAGCCTGTGCTCAATCTAAGCATTTCTGAATTCTTACTTCCAATTGAAACATACTGTCTATTAGTTAGGAAATCAAGAATCCAGCTACACACGAAGTCATTTATACCCAACAATCCTAGTTTCTCTACTAGCTTCTGTGGGATATTGAAATCAATGAACAGCACCCTGACAGAACTGTCCTTTTTGTCTAGACGAGAAAGATACAAATGTAATGCAGTCTATTTGGCCAAATTGTAATGGGTATAAATCTTGTGACTTCATGTGCTTCATTGCCAATCTCACAAAGCATAGAAATAATTAAAAGGTGTAATTAAAAAACTGAGTGTGTATATATCTATATATATATATATATAGATATATAGGTTCACTTTCTTTTTAGGTTTGCTACCACAAACTGTGCAAAAAAATAATTTAATTGGTAAGGCTGGATCATTACTGCATATCTGCTGTGTTGGTTTATAACCTGTAATAGACTGAATAGCTTACCGTAAAATCTGCTCTGCATAAGCTTCTGTATTCTTTGATTTAAAAGAGAAATCAACCTGTGGGGGGAAAACCCCTAACCCCCACCCCAGGTAGCCCACCCCCCTCTCTCCTCCCCCCCAGGCTAACTACCCCCCCGGGGAGATGCCCCATACTCCATACTTACCCCTCGGCGCAGATTCTTCCAGCGAAGTTCCAAGCGTCCATCTTCCGGCTCCTCTGTAAGATGACCAGAGATCGGTATTTCTGCGCATATGAAATATGATCCCATTATGAGGACATGGTATAGCTTTATATGCATGTTCAATGTTTGTATATACAAGATCTAACATGTTTTCACCTTTTGTAGCAAAATTGATATTCTGATTTGAACATTAGTAAAATCCCCAGCAACAATAAAAAACCATCCAGATATATTGTTTGAAGATCACTTATAGCTGTGTATAGTTAATTCAGTGCTCCACTGTCTTTAGCGATTACACCACTGCTTGGAGGAATATACATGGCCAGGATAATCACAGCAGAGAATTCTCTTGGAATATAAAAAGGTCTATGTCTAATTGGTAAAACTTCCAAAAATTCAAATGTATGTAGCCAATTTTTGTATTTGTGCACCGGCTTTTTTTTACATATATACACCATCCTCTGCAATGTGTTTTTCCTGAAGAGGAAACATTCCTATCTGCCCAAAAAGTCCATGTAGCAAAATTACAGAATCAGCAAACAATGTAAAATCGCAGGTACAAACTGTTAGCAGATAGCTGATCTGAACGTCATGTGCAGCTTCTCTGTAAGTGAGGACAGACACACGAACTTCTGTGTGAATAGTAACTTGGTTGCTTTATAGAACTCAGCATAAACACTTACAGCATTACATGTCTGCAACATGAATTTAAAGGAAAACTATACCCCCAAAATGAATACTTAAGCAACAGATAGTTTATATCAAATCGAATGACATACCATATATACCCGCGTATAAGCCGAGTTTTTCAGCATCCAAAATGTGCTGAAAAAGTCTACCTCAGCTTATACGCGGGTCAGCGGTACCCGACCCGAGTAGCTGAGATTGCAGTCACTTTTAATCATTCCTATACCAACAGTTCACTTGGGGAGAAACTGCAATATCCCACAATGCCCTCTGTTGGTTATATGAAAGAATAACAGTGCGCCCTCTGTTGGTTATATGAAAGATTAACAGTGACTGCAATATCACACAGCGCCATCTGTTGGTTGTATGAAAGAATAACAGGGACTGCAATATCACACAGCGCCATCTGTTGGTTGTATGAAAGAATAACAGGGACTGCAATATCACACAGTGCCATCTGTTGGTTGTATAAAAGAATAACCGGGACTGCAATATCACACAGCACCCTCTGTTGGTTATATGAAAGATTAACAGTGACTGCAATATCACACAGCGCCATCTGTTGGTTGTCTGAAAGAATAACAGTGACTGCAATATCACACAGCACCCTCTGTTGGTTATATGAAAGATTAACAGTGACTGCAATATCACACAGCGCCATCTGTTGGTTGTATGAAAGAATAACAGCGACTGCAATATCACACAGCACCCTCTGTTGGTTATATGAAAGATTAACAGTGACTGCAATATCACACAGCGCCATCTGTTGGTTATATGAAAGAATAACAGTGACTGCAATATCACACAGCACCCTCTGTTGGTTATATGAAAGATTAACAGTGACTGCAATATCACACAGTGCCCTCTGTTGGTTATATGAAAGAATAACAGTGACTGCAATATCACACAGCGCCCTCTGTTGGTTATACAAAAGATTAACAGTGATGGCAATATCAAACAGCACCCTCTGCACATGGTAGTGGGACAGTGGGACAATGCACACAGTAATCCGTTTGGCAATTCTCTGTCACCATCAGCTTTGCAAAGAAGTCCGGTTGATCGCTGGGGGGGTCGCTTTGGCAGAATGTGCGCTGCTGGGAGACAGGGCTGTAGTTGTGTCTAGGCTTATACGCGAGTCAATAAGTTTTCCCAGTTTTTGTAGGTAAAATTAGGTACCTCGGCTTATACACGGGTCGGCTTATACACGAGTATATACGGTATTAAAGAATCTTACCAAACTGGAATATATATTTACATAAATATTGCCCTTTAACATCTCTTGCCTTGAACCACCATTTTGTGACTCTTATCTGTGCTGCCCCAGAGATCACCTGACCAGAAATACTACAACACTAACTGTAACAGGAAGAAGTGAGGAAGCAAAAGGCAGAACTCTGTCTGTTAATTGGCTCATGTGACCTTACATGTGGTTTGTATGTGTGCACAGTGAATCGTACTATCTCAGGGGGCGGCCCTTATTTTTTAAAATGCCAATTTTTTATTTATGACTACCCGATGGGACATACTACAAAAAAAGTATATTATTATGATAATGGTTCATTTACATGAAGCAGGATTTTACACATGAGCTGTTTTACTCAGTATCTTTTAATAGAGACCTACATTGTTTGGGGGGTATAGTTTTCCTTTAAATAGAGAGCATACACAGGAAGAGGAAGAAGAAAAATCACACAGGGTTACAGGTCAAACATGACATCACATTGCTAAGCAACAATAGACCCTCCCTGCATTAAGTAAAATCCACTGGAACAATCTCTGTCTGGTATATTCCAATACAAACTACATGTATCCAACTGTTAGATGAAAATGCAGTGTTTTCATCCGACAGTCAGATACATGTAGTTTGTACCGATGTGCGGCGCATATTCCTAATCCTAATAATCCTAATTTGCATATGCAAATTAGAGGTGGGGAGGGAAACCGCATGACTTTTTGTCACAATATAAGTAAATAAAAATGTCATCCCCTTCCCGCCCCTAATTTGCATATGTAAATTAGGATTCGGATTTGGTTCAATATTTGGCTGAATCTTTCGCGAAGGATTCGGGGGTTCGGCCAAATCCAAAATAGTGGATTTGGTGCATCCCTACCTGGCTTTGGTGCACAATCCACACTGAAGGTGAATCTCACTGGGGTCCCCCGCTCCAAGCTCCTTTCTATCCCTAAGCCCGACCACTTTAGTCCCTAAGCTGGCGGCTTTGGCATTGCAGGGTACTAACCCTCCTGGTCTCCTCGTTGGAGCCTCTGGCTGCTCTCTAAATAAATCCTGAACCTCCTTTTCATTCCTAGAGTGACTATAACAGATCTGCCCTTGCACTTCATCTATTCTGCAACCTTCCTTTGTTCCAGGCTCTATGCAGCACCACTGTCCTTTCTCTAGCAAGTGTGCAGCCCAAAGAGATAAAACACATGTGGGCACACCTTTTATAACCTCTGGGGAACTACTCCTCCTCCCTTCTGGGAAAAAGGACGCAGCCTAGTGGGTCAACTAAATCTCTGGGGCATAGAAAGACCTTTTATAAAATAGAATAGTGAAATCTACTAGCCAGTCTCCGAAATGCCACAGAATCCTTTTACATAGGAAAAAGGAAACAGCTTCCCTTCTGGAACGGAAGACCCAATCTAGCTAACTAAGTTATGCCCAGGGGACCAAAGGATCTAAAGGCTAGAAAAACATTTACCCTCCTACATTCTCCCCCTGCTTTTAAACATCAACGTTCTCGCTTGAAATATCAATCTGTACCATTACTTAAACACATATCATCAAACATTTTATCAAACATCATGCTTCAACAACCTTTGCTGAGGTCTGTCATTTTCTTAAAAGAAAACATATCAAAACATATTTGGCAAGAATATGCAATGCAACTTAAATGCTCATGCCAGAGTCCTACCACCAGGTTCGTACATGTTACCAACATTTTACGTAAGCATTTCAATCATCATTTAATACTTTATAACCACTTCAGAGTGACTTTCCAACGTCCACTCAGGTGCAATGCCTTTTCATAAAAAAGAAGGACATGTTGCAAACATTTCACTTAAATTTTTTCCTAGTCCTTGAACTCAACAAATCCAAGTTTCCTCGAGAGATTATGCACTTGAAGTAAAAGGGAGAGGGGAATGACTTACCCAGTCATGTCAGGCCTTTATATGCAGACCAATCTGTCCTTAAATCTCAGAAACATCAGTCATTTCAAGGGTCAATACTTCACCATCATGCAGTTGATGCCCTGAAACAGAACTTAACCCCAGGGGGTAAGAATATGGGTTCCTATGACTGGAGTACCAAACCCAATGTGACTGGCTTACCCAGCCAGGTAAGGCTAAAGAATGAAACCATTTGTATTTAATTCCAACTAGGTATCATCACTTGCTCAAATTTGACCACCAGGATCAAACACATGCAGTCCATTCTGTTATGTTTTGGGTAGCCGAGGATGAGTAGAGTATAACAGTGCTTTATTAGCAGACTCTTGCAGCCATTACACAACCGTAACTTTCACTTTCAATTTTAAGCTGTCCAGGAAGCATGCACAGTATACGTCTGAACACAGTGACATCTACGTGCCATTTGTATAAACACCACATATTCCCCCTATAGTAGGAAAGCATTTTGGCAAATGTACTAAACAACAACAATGCATTTTAAAGGAATACTATACATTCTTCACATAACATAGACCTTGGTCCGTGCAGGTAGTTTTCTGAGTCTCTCAGTATGCCTTATAGGTTCACTTTCTTCAGGCCTATTGTAGTTGGCATCAGTAGTAGGAAAATGTCCTTCATCAAATGGAGCTTCTCCAAAGTCATCCCTAACAGGAGCAAGATGACTTGCATTCCATATGCATCCATCAGACAGTTCATATGTGTATGGTCCTCGCTGGCGACACACTTCAAGTGGTGTAGTAAATTTAGATTGTCCTTGTTTTAGTATTCCTGGTTTCTTAATTCTGACTAAAGATCCAGGCTGAAAGTGGATGGACATGTGAGGCAAGCTTGCTTAAAATCAGCAGCTGTAACTGTAGACGATAGTGAATCAGGCAATGCTACAACTTCTATGTCCTCATCCTGTGTATCAGAAGCTGCAGGTAAAGATAAACGTGACAAGCAATCAGCAGTAACATTTTTCAAACCTGGTTTGTATTGCATTTTGCAGTTGAAATCCAGTAGCCTTGCTGACCATCTAGCTATATGCATTCCAGCTCTTCCTAGTCCCTTTGTTATAAGCAGTGTAGTTAAAGGGCTATGATCAGTGCATAAGGTAAATTCTCTACCCCATAGGTAGGTTCTCCATTTTTCTGTTGCCCAAACACATGCTAGAGCTTCTTTTGCAACAGTTGAATACTTACACTCTGTCTCTGTACGTGATCTGTGTGAGAACTGCACAGATCGCCATAGTCTGAAGCATCTGTAGTAACCATAGTGGGTAGTGCAGGGTCAAATAAAGCTAGCGCTGGACTGTTCAAAATTAGCTATTTCACTATTTCAAAGCTATGTTGAGCAGACTCTGACCACACCAAACTTAATGTTCCACATAGTAGTGCTCTAAGTGGCTCCACAACTGAAGCATAGTATGGAATAAACTTAGAATATCATGAATTAAGACCTAAGAAAGCTCGTAAGGTCTAGAAATCAGTTGGAGTAGGTGCTTTTGTAACAGCATTGACATGGTCAGACAATTATATCATCCAAGTAGCATTCTACACCAGGTATGCCATGAAGTATAGAAGACATCAGTCTTTGAAAACAACTCGGTGATGAAGCCAGTCCATAAGGTACACGCTTGAACCGAAACAAACCATCATGGGTGATAAATGCAGTGAGGTCTCTGCTTTCCTCATGCAGTAATACTTGATGATAAGCACTCTGAAGATCCAGAGAAGAAAAGAATTTTGCTCCTCAGAGTTCTGAAAATATTTCCTCTATGTGTGGCAAGGGATGATTATCCATAACAACTGCTTTATTAGGTTCACGGAGATCAACACACAATCAAATACCTCCAGTTTTCTTGATTGTTACAAAAATTCAGAGGATTCTGATTTTTCAATCACATATTGCTCTACCAGTTTCGTTAGTTCCTATGAGACAGTCTCCCTTATAGAGTAGGGCAATCACCTCAATAGGGATATAGCGAACTGCCGTTTAGGTGTTCGCGAACGCCGTTCGCGAACACCGGCAAAAATGCGAACAGTTCGCGAACAGTTCGCGAACTTCGAACACTCGCTAAAATCGTTCGATTCGAACGATCGAAGGATTTTAATCGTCCGATCGAAGGATTTTCGTTCGAATCGAACGATCGAAGCCATTCGATCGAATGATTTTCATTCGATCGAATGCTTACAATCGTTCCAACGAATGGAAATCGTTCGATTTTAGCGGTCGAAGGAATCGAATGGTCGAACGATTTTTGTTCGAATTGAACGCGAACTCCTATTGGCAAACGTCGCGCGACGTTCGCGAACATTCGGCGGACGCGAACAGTCGAAGTTCGCGTGAACTAGTTCGCCGGCGAACAGTTTGCTACATCCCTACACCTCAATTTCTGGCATACTGGTTTTACATCTGGTCTCAACTTAACTTTGTGTACAAAGTTCTTTGCACAACGTAGTGAAGTGTTGCTTTGTGGTGAAATTTTAGACACTGGCTGTGTGGCAGGCACTGGTGCTGTAGTAATGAGACCATCAACTAATTGTAGGTTTAATGCAGCAAAGAGATCCCTTCCAAGTATAGCAGTACCCTTATTCACAATGTAAAAGTCAAATTTTGCAGTATTTGATTCAAATTGTACAGTCACTGGCAAGCAACCAAGCACAGGGATTGTATCCTTGAAGTAACTGACTAGTTTCAGGTCAAGTATGTCAAGAAAATATCCTTTGGTAGTATAGAAACAGCTGGACCTGTATCAAGCATCAGGGTAATGGAGTGTCCCTTGTCAGCAGAAGCAGTACTAACACTGACAGTGCATATAAACCTGTCTGGAATAAATGTACCAGCTTTATTCACACTTAATACTGTGACATTTGTAGTAGTGACTTCATGAACAGCTTTAGCAGAACTATGGCAGATCTTTGCAAAATGTCCTACCTTTTTGCATTTGTGACACTGTAAAGCTTTTGCAGGACATGTAATATGATTTGCAGTGTGTTGTGTTGAACCTCAGCGAAAGCAGTATTTTTTTATTTGTATTTGCTGCACAGTTTTACAGTGAATCCCTTTCCTTAGCATTGTATTTTGCCTGTGACTGTGCATTATTAGGCCACAGTGTTGAATTCACAATCTGTATATTCCCATCTATAAGTACATCTGAAGGTTCAAACATATGAACATGTTGCACAGAAATGAAAAAGAGCAGACAGAGAAGACATAACCAATTAAAAATATTTAAAAATATATGGGAGTTGTCAGGATCAGAAACCAGAGCAGAAATAAGACCAAACACAGAAGCCAGAGCAGGAGGGTTATAACCCGGATCAGGAGCCAGATGGGAGGAGTTGCCAGGGTCAGGAGCCAGATCAGAAGAGTTTCCAGGGTCAGGAGCCAGATCAAAAGAGTCGCCAGGGTCATAGATAGGACCCTGTAAGGAATTTACCTGGTGGTCTAATTAAATTGAATTGAACGAATACTCCAAAAATTAATTTTATATAAAACAATTAATTAAATTAAATTAATTAATAGAATACATATTTAAATATTTAAATTGTTTACCACTTGTAATCTCATTCTTATATGAATTCAAAGACAACCATTTATATCAATTCATTATAACGTTTAGCAGTAGATTAGACCTCCAGAGATGAAACATCAAAAATAACATGTTAGTTCCCAATCACGATTAAGTCCTCCATATGTATTTATTGTTTTTAATTGAAAAATCCAGTATGTTTCTAGCCTGGACAGGGTCTTATCTATGTCACCTCCCCTAACATTATGTTTTGGACTATCGATTATCTGAAAAGTTATGTTGAAAAGTTAAGTCCATCGTGTTTTTCTATTATGTGTTTGGCAATGGCTGATTTTTTGTCTCCTCTTTCAACCGCTGACAGGTGTTCCAAAAACCTGACTCCTGCGCATCATGTGGTTTTACCCGCATATTGAGCGCTGCATGGGCAGGTAGCCAGGTAGATAACCCACCTAGAACAGCAGTTAAAATATTATTTAACCATATAATTTTTACCTGTATTTGTACTACTAAACACTGCGGAGATATTAAGTACTGTGCATGACTTACATCTATTCCGGCCACATTTATAAGTGCCTTTATATCGCAGCCAAGCAGCTTCTGTATTGGATCCCTTCGATTTGTAATGACTAGGGCACAAATATGATGCTAAAGAAATACAAAAGATGGTAACTGATCTATGGTGTCTTTCAAAATGGGATCCTGTAAAAGAATACCCCGATGTCTTTGTAGTATTCTTTTCAGATTTATTATTTTTGTGCTTATTGGTGTACTTCAATAGGTCTGATTTATTTCTAGAGACAGCTTGGTCATAAGCTGCTTTGATGTCTTTAGTATCATACACACGATCAACAAATCTATCCCAAAGATCCATTGCTCTATCCTGAAGGGCATCCCAAGTAGAACAAATCTGGCACAACCTTAAAAATTGGCCCACTGGGATCCCCCTCAGGCAAGACATAGGGTGTCCACTCTAAGCATGTAATCAAGTATTCCGCGTAATCGTCTTACGATAAAGTGTCGTTCCAATGCTATTCTATTCATGCTACACTGTAACTGTGATATCTAAAAAGGGCATAGAATTAGCATGTGTGTCATATGTAAATTGTATCCCATGAGTTGCTGCATTACAGTAATACAGATGATAGCAACTGTTCATCTCCATCCCAAATACCGATACAATCATCGAGGTATTGAAAAAAATTAATAATATGTTTACAGTAAGGATTAGTATCTCTAAAGACGTGCTGCCTCTCCCAGCAACCCATGAATAGGTTGGCGTAAGTGGGAGCAAAAGAAGCCCCCATGGCGGCACAACGTCTTTGGAGGTAGATTGCACCATCAAAATAAAAATAGTTTGAATGGAGTAAAAACTCAATTGATTTAAGTATGAAATTGCTTGGTGTATCAGGGAAAATTCTTTCATTCATTAGCCGGTATTCTATAGCTTGTAACCCTAAATGATGTTCAATAGAGTAATAAAGGGCAGTAACATCCATAGAGAACCATCTATAAGTACTTTTCCAGGGTACATTCTCAAACTTTTTTAAACACATTGTTGTATCTTTCAAAAAAGTTGGAAGTTTCTCCACTATAGGGATCAATAATCTATCGACATATTTTGAGAGATTCTCATTCAATGAACCTATACTGGCTACAATCGGTCGACCCTTTACATCAACCAAAGATTTATGCACTTTTGGGAGGATATGAAAAATGGGGACCGCCGGATTCGAACAGATTAAAAAGTCAAACAAAGATTTGTTTAGGACACCCATTTCATATCCATTATCCACAAGTCCATTAAGTGTTTTATTGAATCTATCTGTTGGATCTAATTCCAATTTAACATATGTGTTAGCATCTCCCAACTGTCTTATCACCTGCACATATGCTGCGGAATCCATGACAACCATGGCCCCCCTTTATCTGCATTTTATATCAATATCGCTATTGCAACGGAGGGCAGTGAGTGCCACGGATTCCCCTTTTGTGAGATTTTTTATCCCTCCATATTGTTTACGCTGGGTCCTGGAGGATCGGCTTCCTCATCTGGATCGCTTTCCAAGCAGTCCTGGTCTGAGGTTAAAAAAGAGGTAGAGGACAGAGACCTGGCAGACATGTTATCATCTTAATTTTCTGAAAAATGCACTGTTTTCTCATGTTTTAGAATCGACCGAGGAGCATAACAATCCCTACTTATAAATTTATTAAATGGTCTATGGTTACCAAGCTGTGGTCTGTCTGTATGCCAGAGATAAACTTTATCGTTCAAATAATCTTTTTTGTTGCGTTGGAACTTCTCCCTTTTTATATCCTTGACAGTGCACTTGTATCGCTTAATTTTTTCACGTATTTGATCCAACAACTTATTGTCTAATTCTGACCGATGTAATTTATACATTTTCTGTTGCACCGAGTTAAGCCCCGATCTGTCTCTAGTTAAGATTAATTGCATTAATTTCATAGAACAGTCAGTAAGGGTATCGTTACAAGTTTTTATGAAGTCCGGTGTTAGATCTTCAAAAGTAGAGAACTTTTTTATCCTTAAACCCCGAGGTATGTGGCTACATTTTATATAGTTATCTAGGGAACAGATATCCCACCATAAACAGACTTCCCTCTTCATTGCTTTCTCAATATCTTGGTACACATACCTTTGGATAGAATCTTGGAGGGGGCCATAACCACTGCAGTCCGGAGTATCCGTGGTAAGAACACATATTCCACTTGTTTCAAGTGATTTGTCTCATTTAACATGTCAGTTCTCTGTTCCACCATCCTTTAAGTAAAGCGCTCAATTACTTGATCAAACACTTAAATTATAACCAGGGTCGGGTGCTACCCCAAAGTCCGGAAACACATTGATTGTAAAGGCAGAATGAGAGAAAAGGGAGCACTGTGATATCTAAAAAGGGCATAGAATTAGCATGTGTGTCATATGTAAATTGTAAATTAATAATATGTTTACGGTAAGGATTAGTATCTCCAAAGACGTGATGATGTGTATCCGCTGTGCTGCTATGTGAACCACTCCCGATGCGTAAAACTCCCAATAATATCTTCCAAACACGGAGCACCAGCAGCTTGAAAACATCCATTATTAGGAATCCATTAAAACATTAGACAGAGCATTTTAGGATCAGTATGTTTTGACGCATTTCTTGGACAAACCACTTCTTCAAAAAGCTAAATTGTTTCCATCCATGTGAACATTTAAAAGAGAAAATACCACACCCCTTCTAAAACCATTAACCCTATTGTAGGAAAAAGTCAACGATATATACTTCGAACAAAAGAAGTGTGGCACTTACATATACAGTATATGGGTTCTAGGACTCAATTGATTACTTCAATAAATTAATGATGTATATTAAGGCAAAACAGAGAATCATCAAATTAAAGAACAAATACTCCAAAAATTAATTTTATATAAAATAATTAATTAAATGAAATTAATTAATTGAATAAATATTTAAATTGTTTACCACTTGTAATCTCATTCTTATATGAATTTAAAGAAAACCATTTATATCAATTCAATATAACGCTTAGCAGTAGATTAGACCTCCGGAGATGAAATATCAAAAATAACGTTAGTTGCCAATCACGATTAAGTCCTCCATATGTATTTATAGTTTTTAATTGAAAAATCCAGTATGTTTCTAGCCTGGACAGGGTCTTATCCCTGTCACCTCCCCTAACATTATGTTTTGGACTATCGATTATCTGAACAGTTATGTTGGGCACTCCGTCGTGTTTTTCTATTATGTGTTTGGTTATGGCTGATTTTTTGTCTCCCCTTTCAACCGCTGACAGGTGTTCCAAAAACCTGATTCCTGTGCATCATGTGGTTTTACCCGCATATTGAGCTCCGCATGGGCAGGTAGCCAGGTAGATAATCCACCTAGAACCGCAGTTCAAAAATTGTTTAACCGTGTAATTTTTACCTGTATTTGTACTGGATAAGAAGCTGGAACAGACTGGGCTGCTGGCACAAAAGCTGGATCAGATTGGACTGCTGGCCCAGGAGCTGAAGACTGGAGTGCAGGCACAGGAACAGGCAACTTTCAGGGAGCCGGCATGGGAACAGGCAGCTTTTGGGGAACCAGCATAGGAGCAAAGACTGGCTGGGGAGCCAGCACAGGAGCTGGAAACTGAAGCACTGGCACAGAAGCTGGTACAGGATGAGGTAGATGTCAAGATGTTGGAACCGGATGGGACTGGGTGAGGCAATAGTTGCTGAGAAGCTGGCACAGGAACTGGAACTGGCTGGGGAGCCGGCAAAGGAGCTGGAACTGGCTGTGGAGCCTGCACATGAGCTGGCACTGGTGACTGGGGTATTGGCACAGTTATAATAAAAAATAAACAAAAGAAAAGCTGATGCTGGGAAAGTGATTGGCCCTTAAATTTAGTGGTAAACACCATAGGTATTTCATCTGAATCCAAGTCTTCCCAGTCTTCATCATCAGAAATATTCTGCCAAATCTCCTTTAGTGGATATCCTGGGATGATTGGTACATCTTTGTGAAAGGATTGATGCATGCAATTGAGAAAGGATTACCAGGCAGAGCGCGAATCTACACAGCTTCTATTCTGCCAAATCTCCTTATATGACAAATCCTCCCAAGGCTGTGACCACAAAATACATATAGACAAATACAAGAGTCCTCTGCACTCAACCCATTATTAATATATTTAAGACAAATTTTGTGCACACAGCTACTAAAAAATGCCTTACCCTTTAAACAAAACAGGGATTGTTTGTCCATATAGTGCAATATATTTAAGCTGGCCAACTACATCAAAGTCATCCCATATCTGGCCAGTCCTATGCTCAATTTTCATCTAATTCATTAAGAATTCTATTGCTTCATTATACATTTTACAAAGGGATTAAGTTTTACCTGCAACTTTAAAATTTAAAAATTTAAAATCCCAAACTTGGCTGCCCTTTTATTAGACTTAGACTTAGACAAAATGTCTCATTGTCTTAAATACATTGATATTGAGTTGAGTGCAGAGGTCTCTTGTATTTGTCTGTAGGAATAAACAGGGGTCCTGTAAAAAAAATGTGCATCTTCATCAATGCAAGCCTCAGCCCACTCCTAGACCTTCCAAAAGGATCAGTTTAATTAGCCTGCTTTTCATATTGTTAGGTGTTTCTTTAACAAATGGAACAGTGACAAACTTTTTACACAAGTCCAGTAAATCATTGCATGAATCTTTCTCACCTTCATACCTTTTTATGGAAGAAAGCCATTTTGTAGATTGTTGTAGTTCAACATTATCTTGAACTGCAGGGTTGTTACCAGAAGGCTCGATTTTGTGTGGCTTGATCATTCTGTCATGCTGGGCCACAGGTAAGTGGCTAGCAGGTAGGAGCTTTGGTGCTGTGGAACATGGATACAGTGGGTATTTAAGGTGTTGATATATTGGAAACATGCTGTTACATAGAATAATGATTTATTAACTCAAAAACAGGCAATAGCTGGCTGAATGTAATAGAATAACAGAAGTCCTTTTACCGGGCCAGTGTTCAGAGGCAAGCTGCAGACAAGAGTGATCAAATAAACTGGCAGAAGGTCAGGACTGGCGGCAAACTAGGAGAGTCCTAGAAGGTCAGGGGCAGGCTGAAGGCAGAGAATGGTCGAAGAGACAGGCCAAGGTAAAATACCAGGAGATCCAATAGTAAATGGGAACAGGAACAGGGAACGGGGCAAACAGCAGAGAACCAGGCAGGACAAGGGTAGGAACAGGAAACAAGGCAGGAATCAGGCACAGGAGTCACAGGAGTCAAAGGAGTAAAGCTCCCCATAGACGCGACGATTCTTCTTTGGTGAACGACTGATTTCAGTGCAGTCTGACCAATCCGTCAAATTATTGTGCGGTTAGTGGGATTCGAACGATCGTACATCTTACGATTTTTCGGCCGACATCGGTTGGGAAATTGATCAGGCAGGGTAAAAAAATTTTCGTTGTCTAATGATGAAAATTGCCCATTAATGGGACAGACAGATTGCGATCGTTTACAATTTGTAAACTGCGCATGTGTGGGGAGGTGCTTGTGTTATGGGGAGGTGCTTATGTGACACCGGCAAAGAACGATTGTTCTTATTGCATTGGTCATAAACACACACAAAAACAAAAATTACACAAAGATTTAAGTAATGACGCAAATTTTTTTTGCATGTTCAACAGTCATATATATATGTATATATGTATGCAGTAAGTATTCAAAAGAACATGTTGACATTGGAACAATCATGTCCAAAGCACGTTATATAACAATATATATATGTGCCTTTTTTGTTAACATGTAGGATGTTTATATATATACTGAGGAGAGGTGAGTGCTGCTTCACAAAAGAAGACTTGGAGATAAAATTGAAAGAAAGGACAAGCTTGGCCATAACACATTATATATGTGCCTCTTTTGTTAACATATAGGATGTTAATGTATATATATACAGTATATCTATATCTATATATATATATATATATATATATATATATATATATATATATACTGAGGAGAGGTGAGTGCTTGGAGATAAAATTTAAAAAAAAGGACAAAAATGACATCCATAGCACATTATTAATATCCTATATTATGTCATCAAAAGAGGCATATAAAGAAGACTTTGAGATAAAATTTAAAAAAAAGGAAAAAAGGACAATCTTGTCCATAGCACATTATTAACATCTTGGAGATCAAAATGAAAAAAGAACAAACTTGCCCATATGACATAACATCCTTTCCTTAAGGTAAAAAGAAGAATTTTTTATGGATAATTATTTTTTTTAGAGCTGCAACTTTACTTTGTATGGCCTCCACCATCTCTAAAATGGCACCTAAACCTTGCTTCAAATTAGTAATGGCAGCTTGTCAAGGATGTCGTGCACATTTTCTTCACCGACTTTGTCTGCTGCATCCAGAGATAGCTGCGCTGGTACTGTCTGCTGCTGGGTGGGGCCATATAGCAGGTCATCGTACTTCTCTGGGTAAAATACTATAAGATACAATTTTGAGTGCAAACTTGTAAATGTGTACAGGGTGAAATAAAAAGTAAAGAGATACATACCTGTACTTGTGACCAGGTAAACTGGACTATTTGGAGGTACCGCAAGCATCTATTAATTTGCAGGACAAACAGGTACATTTTCACATGGATTTTCCTCTGCATCTAGCTCTATTTCTGACAGATCCACTACTGCTATTTCTTTAATTGTGTCTTCATCATCAACAGCGATATTAATATCAGCCTCTGCTGTCATCTTCTTTGATGCTTGAAATCTCATTTTAAGTTGTGCAGTTTTCAAAGCCCGTCGTTTATCCTCTGCAATAGTGATGGGTGAATTTGCGAAACGGCGCCGGCGAATTTTCGCGGGCGTTTTGCGAATTTATTCCAACTTAAAAACAGTTTTCAGAAAATAACTGCAGGCCTCAAAAAAATCAGGAGCCTCCACAGATGATATCTATGTACCCAAACTGTGGTACTTTGATCTACTTTTGTTAACAGTGGATCAAGAAAAAGCACAGTATTCAAACTCAAATTTAAATTTATCTGTTGACAACCACAATGAAACCTATGTGGATGTTGAAGCACCAGCAACAGAGTCAACTGAGAGTACAGAGACCAGTACAAAGACCCAGTCTCAGGTAAAGACACACACACACAAATAATTGATTAATAAATGCTCATTTATTATGTTTTGTATACATCAAGAAGGAAAATACTGGTGGAATATATATATGGTTGTTTCATAGTCCTTTCATAGTATCAATTCAGATCATTGCATCTTGCCAATCCATTGCACCTTGTCCATTAAAATAATCTACATAGTTTTCCCTATTTGTTTTAGCATCCACATTAGCATTACGTGTACCACCAGCTTGTAGTTGCAGCATTGCATTTGGGTCTGATTGCCAGTCCCCATAAACAAGAGAGCAATACTCAATGTCTTCTCTGTCCACCATGTTATTTGGCATATAAACATTTCCATTGGTACGTCGTAGGAAATTATGTAGAACACAGCATGTTAAAACCACAAGATCTACCTTGGCGGGTGACAGAGTAATGGCTGTATGGAAGACTCTAAAGCGATTAGCAAGAATTCCAAATGCATTTTCTAGTAATTAAATAGTCTGTAATTAAATATTCTCCATTGCTTTGTCAGTGTTTTTACTGGGAATGGCTTTAGAATATGTTCCTGCAGTGCAAAGGCCTCATCTGTAACAAATACAAAGTTTAGACCTTCTGTAGTTTCATTATTTGTAGGCAGTTGTATTTCTTTGTTCTTTAGCTTCTGATAGAAGACAGTTTGTTCTATGGCTCCTCCATCTGATACTCTTCCATTTTTCCCAACATCCACCATTATAAATTCATATTTGGCATTTACTATTGCAATAACACAATACTAAAGTATCCTTTATAATTATAATAGTAGGATCCTGAGTTGGCAGGAGGTTGTATTCAAACATGTTTTCCATCAATGGCCCCTCCACAGTTTGGGAAATTTCAATAGTCTTCAAATTGCTTTGCTATGGCTTTCCATTCGTCAGCGCTTTACGGAAACTGAAAAACACATGTAAAACCATTGTTAAATTATTTTTTTCAGACAATTATCAACACCAGTTTTTTGGATTCTCCACAACAGAAAAGCACTCCAGAAGTTTCGCACGCACCCAACCGACCCAAACTTGGCGAAAAGGGGAAAAAAAGGAAAAGACTACAAACTGACAACACACAGAAATTAATAACTGATGCTGCTTCACTTTTATCCAAAAGAACAGATAAACATGATTAATTTGCATTTACTGTTGCCTCTAAACTGAGACGTATGGAAGAGGAACAGCACTTGGTTGCTGAAAACATGATCACGCAAGTGCTACAGAAAGGCCTGATGAAAAAACTATACCACAATTAATGACCATAACCCGCCATCAGTACAATACCCACAACCATCCTGGTACTCCCCTGCTCACAGTTTTTACCCACCAGTGGCAAACTCCTCACAATACCCACCGACACCACATGAAAGCACACAGTATGAAAATTTGTAACCACTACTTACATAACCAACTACTGTTTTGCACTTTTATTGTTATTATTATTATTATTGGTATCTGGTTTTTATATATTTATATTTTTTGTTATTTTACTTTTTACTGGTTCACATTGTTATTTATGTGTTAACATTGCAGTGCGCTTGTAGTACAAAGTGTTTTAAAAAAAACTGTTTTAAATAACGTTTTTTTAATTAATTACCTTTAGATATTCTGCTAACATTGCCTCAATAATTGCATTACATGTCTCCGGAATAATGCGGCCTAGACTTTGTGCAGAAATATCTTCTTTATGGAGGTTAATAGCAGTATAGCTAGTGCAGCTCTCCTGCTATCATCCATAAATATGCTCATCTTCACGAACGATTGGTGAAAGAGATCCGAATGGACTCCACGTGTCGAATGAATGTAACACAAAGGTACGTTCGTTGAAAAGAAGTTTTATGAATGCATACACGTCATATCCTCTTCCGGTTTTTGAGCTGTCACGGGATGATATTGCTGAAAATGATCGTTTTCACTGATGGACAAATTGTATCTATAAATGATTGCTTCACCAATATCGTCGGTCGTACAATTACAAAAAATCTTATATAAATCTGCCGGTCTATGGGGAGCTTTAGGAGACATGGGAGCAAGGAGACATCGGAACAAGGAATAATACTGCATCTGGCTTTGGGGTTTCAATGATCAAGCAATTGGGCATTGTTTGTAACAGGCTTATAAAGTCCCTTAATTGGTAAATTACAAACACCTGGGTTTGATGAGAGAAGCAGAGGTGAGCAAATTCATAAGGTAACCAGAGTGCCTTTAATCATTTGAGTAGAATCAGATCCAAAAGGTCTCCAGTGGCTTAGTGAGGTAATGCAGGAACTTTGTCTATAATGTCCTCTAATGTACTTGTAATCATGTCCCCTCTGTAAGAAAACCTACCTGCCCTGGTGGTCTAGTGGGGCGGCAGGGACGCCTGCTACACCGCCATCGGCTCGGTGCGCCTGTGCATTGTTTATAGGCACAAACACGATCGTGTGTTTACGCCAGCACGTTTTGGCACGAATTCTGTCCCCTATAAAAGGCCCATTCTGACTGCAGACAGATGCCTGTGATAGAATCTTGATTCTAGTGGTTTCTGAAGCCTTGTGCTATCTGTTCCTGTAAGCTTTATTTGTTACTCTGGTTTTTGATCCCTGCCTGTTCCTGACAATTCTGATATCCGAACTCTGACCTTTTCCTGCATCTCGACTACTCTTTCTGCCTGATCCCATCTGTTTGATTATCCGGTTTTGACCCTTGCCTGCCTGACGATTCTTGATATCTGCCTGCCTCGACCCAGCCTGTCTGACGATTTTCTTGCCTGCTCCATTTGTACCGCGACCTTCGGCCCAAAAGACTCTGCTAACAGCCATGCCCCTTTGCCAGCCAGAACATCTCGCCTTGTACCCCTCGTTAAGTCCAGATGGCACCCAAGTAAGCTGAGGGCTCCTCCCGAAGCTCAACGGTGGTCACATTACTGGTGAAGCCGAGCCGGGACCAGGGTGCTTGGCACTTGTTCTGGTATTGGGTGCCGGTCGTGACACCCTCACAAGCGCTTTTTTCCAGAGAAAACAACCCCAACCTTGACAGTCTACCCACATAATTTAAGTCTTCCATCCCCCTAACCAGTTTAGTTACACATCTCTGCACTCTCTCCAGCTCATTTGTATCCCTCTTAATGAGGGAATGGTAAGTTTGTAGAGTGAACAGTTAGGAAAATGACTCTGCTGAGCGGCATGCTGCCCCTGGAATTATGCCACCCTAGGCTTGGGTCTTTGTGGCCTCACCACAAATCCAGGCCTGCTTATACTGTCAAAGTTTGCACATCTAAAATTTTGTTTTAGTTACACCTTTATAGTATTGCCTCTGCAATAGTATATCAAAGGAGACCATGTTATGATCACTGTTCCCTAAATGCTCACCCACACAAATGTTAGAGATGAGTTCAGTATTATTAGTTATTACAAGATCCAAAAGTGAGTTATTCCTAGTAGGTTCTTGAACGAGCTGAAATAAAAAGTTGTCATTCAACATATTTTCAAACCTACTAGCTTCTTCTGTCTTGGCAACCCCATTACCCCAGTCAATGTCTGGATAATTGAAGTCACCCATAGTAATAACTTGACCTAGTTGTGAAGCTGCTTCTATTTGTAAAAGTGAAGAAATACAATTTGGAAGGCGTACACCCTATATTAATTCTGAGGTGCTAAGCCCAAATGTAGCCTCCTTAAGCATAAATCCAATATGAAATATAAGGATTGCACACTCAATTTGTAAAAAGGCAAAAATTTATTTCATCAAAAAAATACACAAAAATAAGAGCAAAAATATCAGCTTTGGCCCAATAGTGGTCTTACGAGTTTCATCAGGGACAAAATCCATGAATCACAGAAAAAGATAAAAAGGCAGAACGATTGCATATATTACTGAGGTTTAAATATCTTTCAAAACCCTCCATTGCCTCCCTTGGAATGAACAGTGGTGTGTGATGTAACATCTGCCATTGCCTCTGTAGCATGTGAAAGCTGAAGTACGCTGTAACCGATTGGAGCAGTAATGTGTTCCATCAGCCTATATTGTGTGTATGTCACTACTACCGATGTTACAAACTGCATATGGAAGTATTCCGTGCTCACCATTTGGAATGCAGATGCGTTCCATTGCATATTTAACTATCAAATCTCAATATAATGTTGGTGAGGTCATTTACCCTTTCCTTCAAAACTATAATTAGTTATAAATATGAATTAGAAGATGTGAATAATGGGAACCCCATAATGAATGGCTACTTCCACACATTACACATTTAGTCCATCATATATATTTCATTAAAAAAATCTGAAATTACACCAAAAACAATTCACAAAATAAGAAAAAGAAAAAAAAGTAGAAAAAGAAAAACAAAAAACAGAAAAGGGAGACCTAAAAGGAACAAATATTTTCGAGCATATTATGTCATGTGCTGCATCTATTTGTCAGAGATTGTCAAATTTCATTCTTGATGTTGCTCTAGGAGCACTGTAATTACCTATAAGAGAAAATTAGATATGTCTCTCAATGTACTAAAAGTTATCAAAATGTTATCATAGAGCAGTCATACCTATCCAGGAACAACAGAAATGGTATTGTCATGCAGAGAAGATTGTTGTGTAGAAGAGCTGAGCAACTTTTTATATTATCCAAGAATTATCTGTTTTGAAAAAAACAAGACAAATTTAACAAATCATTAAGTCCATTAGGCGTTATGGTATTCAACCGGAAGATACACTCCGCTTCCCTTCTTACCGTATATACTCGAGTATAAGCCATCCTGAGTATAAGCTGAGGTATCTAATTTTACCTCCAAAAACTGGGAAAGCTTATTGACTCGAGTATAAGCCGAGGGTGAGAAATGCAGCAGCTTCTGGTAAGTTTCAATCTCGTTTTTGGATGACTATTCTTAGGCGCCGGCTACTATTCTAAGCGCCGGCGAATATTCTTAGGCGCCGGCTACTATTCTAAGGCATCGGCGAATATTCTTAGGCACCAGTTACTATTTTAAGGCGCCTGCGAATATTCTTAGGCGCCGGCTACTATTCTAAGGTGCCGGCGACCTTTTTCGCGCTTGACCCGAGTATAAGCCGAGGTAGAGTTTTTCAGCATATTTTGGGGGCTGAAAAACTCGGCTTATACTCAAGTATATACGGTAGTAATAGTGTATTCTTATCAGTCCGACTGCACTTGTAATTTGTTCAATAGCCATAATTCTCAGTGATGAGACATTATGGCTATTCGCTTTACAATGTTGTACTAAAGGTGTTGTGTCCATGCCAATTTTTATCACACTCTTATATTTGATGAATTTGTCTTTCAATTTTTGTATGGGCTTGCCTATATAATATAGGCCACACAGACAGATCAGCAAATATACTACATATGTGGATTGGCATGTAACAAACAATATACTTCCAAAATTCAGATTTATAGATGTGTTGATCCTCATACACCAGTGTTGGACTAGCCCGGTGAGACACCAGGAAAAAACCCGGTGGGCCCCCACCGGGCCAGACCCCCTCTCCCAATATTTAAATTTCCAAAAAAAAAACAATTTTCAGCGATGTGCATCGCCGATCTTGCATGCGCACCAAGCAATGCCGCTCGCGCATTCAGACAGTCGCACCAAGCTCGGCGTGTCACAGTAGGGGCCCAGGGGGGCCAGAGGGGGCCCTGGACCAAGGTACAAGCAAAGTTCACTCTGGAGAGCCAAATTCAATTCAGTGTATTTTATTCAGACACAACATGTTTCGGACAGACATGTCCTTCATCAGGTTCCCTGGGGCCTTGGACCAGCAGTCCCGGTGGGCCCCGGGCCCCCCAGTCCGACCCTGTCATACTCTGCCATAAATAGATTTGCATACGATGGGGCCACATTGCTGCCCATCACAGTACCCCGTACCTGTCTAAAAAATGTCCTTTCAAAACTAAAATAATTATGATCCAGAATAAAACATAAAAGATCATAAATAAAAGGAGCTTGTGAATTGTCATATAAAAGTCATATATTATTTGTTTACCCAGCTCATGAGGAATATTAGTATAGAGACTGGCTATGTCTATGGTAGCTAATAAAATTTGTGATAGTGACTGAGGGTTAGTATTCACTGTACAAAATTCAGGGGTTGGGAAGCACTCTTAAGGCTAAATTAAAGTATAGTGGAAGTGCTACTTACAAATGCACTTCCCTGGGCCTCTGCCTTATAAGTAATTCAGTATAAATGCAAGTGCATGTGTTTAAGGACAGGGTTTTTTAGTTACAAAGTTATGATCATAAAGTTGAAAAGCCACCATACCACATCAAGGTAAGCCCCATATGGCGTCCCTAACTTGTTTACCTCTGGTCATAGTAGTATAAAGGATCTTGTGCCTCTCTGAATAGTAGAATTAATTGAAGTAAATGTCTTCTGAGCTTTGGTTTCAATCTAAAGGCTAAATCCTCCCCTGCCGCCATTGCCTTGCGGCTTTTTAAGAGGGAGTAATGACTTACAAGTAGTGAAGGCAAAGTAAAACCAAATGCAAAGGTGCACAATTAAAACATGTGTATATAAGTATATGTTTCAGTTGGATGTAAATAACTAAAAATATAAGAGTAAACTAAAATAAATAAAGGACAAACAAAATTAAGTATAATAATAAGAGTAATAAGTGTCAATTGATTCAAAGTTTTACTTGGTGCAGTTAAAAACATAGGATGACCATTAGTTTGAAGGGGTTTGGTATGGGGTGCTATTAGAAAACCACATAAAGCTCAGCCACAGCTTCCAGCTGATACAATATACAAAATTTAGGGGTTGTGGAAGCACTCTTAAAGCTAAATTAAAGTATATTTAAGTATAGTGGAAGTGCTACTTACAATGCACTTCCCTGGGCTCCTGCCTCATAAATAATTCAGTATAAATGCAAGTGCATGTGTTTAAGGACAGGGGTTTTTAGTTACAAAGTTGAAATGCCACCAACAAATGGGCATTGGTTTGGGCAATCACTCTCTCTTAAAAGCTGCAAGTTAGCACTGGGGGAGGATTTAGCCTTCAGACTGAAAATAAAGGTTCAGCAGACGTTTACTTCAATTAATTCTACTATGCAGAGAGGCACTAGATCCTTTATACTATGACCAGAGATGACAAGTTAGGGACCACCTTGTGGGGTTTACGTTGATGTGGTATGGTGGCTTATCAACTTTATGATCATAACTTTGTAACAAAAAACCCTTTTTTGTAAACATATGCACTTGCATATATACTGAATTATTTGTGAAACAGGGGACAAGGGAATGTGCATTGAAAAATAGCACTTCCCTTATACTTAAATATAAATTATACTTTAACTTAGCCTTTTGAGTGCTCCCACAGCCCCCTATTATTGTATATTGTATTATAGCCTGAAGCTTTATCTGAGCTCTATATGTAGTTTTCTAATAGCACCTTCCTCAGTGACCACTGAGTCACTGAGGAAGGGCCATGTGGTCCTGAAACGTTTGAACATTGAAGTGTTGTGAGCACCATGGAATAAAGTTTGGGATTCACCAGTTTGTAGCAGACAAGGTATTGGCTTTCCATTTATTTTTGACGATTTCACTGCCGAGTGGCTAGGCCAGAGCCTCTACCCAATTCCCCTATCTGGACTTTAATGAGTTTTTTAATAGCACACCATACCCACCCCTTTAAACTAATGGTGGTCCTATGTTTTTAACTGCACCAAGTAACACTTTTGAATTCATTCACATTCATTATACCTATTACTATACCTAATTTACAGTAGTTTGTCCTTTATTTACTTTAATTCACACCTATATTCTTACCTACTTATACAGATACGGACACATATATACACTTTCCAAGTGTGCACCTATACATATAATTTTACTTTGCCTTCACTATTTTTACATCTTTACATTTTTTTAAAAAAATGGGTGTTGGTTTGGGCAATTACTCTCTCTTAAAAGCTGCAAGTTAGCTGTTGGGCAGGATTTAGCCTTCAGACTGAAACCAAGGTTCAGCAGACTTTCACTTCAATTAATTCTACTATGCAGAGAGGCACTAGATCCTTTATACTATGACCAGAGGTAACAAGTTAGGGACCACCGTGTGGGGTTTACCTTGACGTGGTCTGGTGGCGTATCAACTTTATGATCAAATGATAATAACTTTGTAACAAAAAAAACCCTGTTTCGTAAACATATGCACTTGCATTCATACTGAATTATTTGTGAAACAGTGGACCAGGAAAGTGCATTGAAAAATAGCACTTCCCTTATACTTAAATATAAATTATACTTTAACTTAGCCTTTTGAGTGCTCCCACAACCCCCTATTATTGTATATCAATATTCACTGATTTTAAGTTAGTAAGAAAATCAAAAGAATCTTTCATAAATAATAGAAATTTCACAACATATGGTTGTAGAAAAGTATCTACAAACGGAGCGAGTGGTTGACATATTGATCCTGACCCTGAAATAATAGGTCAGGGTCAGGTTGACATATTGGTTGACATATTGATCCTGACCCTGAAATAATAGGTCACCCTGGCAGATCAGTCAAAGACTTGTGAATCTTAGGGAGTAGATAAAGACAAGGACGTCTTGGAAAATTCATAATCAAAAACCCGATAGTTTTCACATCAATAATGCGTTTATATAGGGCTTCTCTTACTTTTGCACATTTGAATAGTGTAAAGTGGGGTCTCCTGACAATTCTGCATAACACATCACATCTGAAAGTTGGCAAAGTGCATCTGACCGAAATTTTGTGTAATCCATAACAACTATACACCCACCTGCGGGTTTCACAATCCTAGATGTATCCATACACAACTCTTGAATAGCTGAATTTCTTTACGTTGTGCGTTTTTACCGTATCTTTGTCTACATTTGGTATACAGCTCAATATCTCTTTTAACATTTAGCAAACTTACTTACTGATCTGTTTTGTGAAGCATGTAGGTAGATTTAAGTCATAATTGTTGTGTCATAGTTGAAGTTTGTTGTTCAGCTACTGAACATGACAGGTCCTCTGCAGATTTGGAAGCAATTTGAATAATTCAACCTCAAAATCAAAAGGGTTGAAGTTAGTAGTAGGGACAAAATTAAAGCCCTTACTCAAAGCACATACCTGTGGATCAGTTAAAGGTATAGATGATTTAAAGACTGTCACTTTTGCTCCGAGTCTTTACTGGGCCTTTTGGGGTTGGTAGATTGTTGTCCTGGAGTGTATGACTGCTCTCTTTTGTTTTTTGAGAGACCTCTCCTTGTTTTATTCTTAAATGTCCTTTGATGCCTTTCAATAGAAAATACTTCTGTTGTCGTTATTCAGCTGGGGAATCACTGTCTGTTAATTTAGTGCCACTCCCAGAGGAGGAAGATCCCCTTCCTTGCTGTCTGGGTATAAATTTCCTTGTTCTTCTATCAAAGTTATCACCTTTTAACCATCTGTATACATTATCAATTTTATAATCTTGTACCACTTTCATTAACTTTTTCTTTTTAAATGCTAATAAATTTGTCCTAAATGAATCAAGTTTCTCAGTCAACTGTGTACAGAATATATATCTTTCTTCCTGGGTTCAGACCCTGTCAAATTCCAATTCAATCTTAAGAATGTCTGTCCTAATTTTGGACAAATTGTGGTTGGTGTGTTCTATAACCAGCAGCCTTGTTTAAAATGGCATGCCACTTTTTTTTTTTTTTATAACTCTTTATTTTTGTCGTTTTATTATTTTTCACAAATAATAATCAAGACAGAATAGAAAACAAAAAGAAAACAGAAAACATAGAAAAAAGATTAAAAAAAATATTTGGCAAATAGAAGCATGTAAATTTGTGGAAATAGTTGTCCAAATACAATAAAATTTCACAATGTTACAAGATTTCACAAGGTGCAGTCTCACTTTATGTCACATCTTGGAATGGGGTACATGGCGGCTCCAATCATTATTTGTTATCCGTTTAGCAGGTTTGGGCCTATATTGGCTTAGGGTAAATAGAATGGGGCAGAATTAAATGCAAGTAAGAGCCTCTGTTTTATGTTCATTGATCTTATAGCCAGAGAGAAGTCCATATTCCTGTATCACTTTATGCAAATTGGGTAAAGAAATTGCGGGTCTGGTCAACGTCAGGAGCACATCATCGGCAAAGAGTGAAATTTTGAATTCAGTAGGTCGTATTTGACGTCGGTGATATCTGCATTCTCCCGGATGGCTATGGCCAGAGGTTTGATGCACAGGATATATAATAAAGGCGAAAGTGGGCACCCCTGTCGTGTTCCATTATAGATACGGAAGTATGGGGATCGGTTTCCATGGAGCTTTTTTTGTTGGGAGATTTTTAAGTGTCTCTTGTAAATTTGGTTCGGTTATGGACCCATTAAAGGGGAAGGAAACCTAGTTGGCACAAAAAACCCTCCCCCCTCCCGTGTGTTGCCCATCCTCCCTCCTTCCCCCTGGCCTACCCATCCTGCTGGGCAAATGCCCCTAACTTGTTACTTACCCTTCTGCGCAGGTCCAGTCCAGGGAGTTCACAGACGACATCTTCTTCCACGCGATGTTCTTCCTGCTTTGACCGACGTTTTGGCGCATGTGCTGTAAGAGCATTTCGCTGGTACGGATCTAATGCAGGAAGAAGATTGCATGGAAGAAGATGTCGTCTGTGAACTCCCTGGACTGGACCTGCGCAGAAGGGTAAGTAACAAGTTAGGGGCATTAGGCCAGGGGGGAGGAGGGAGGGAGGGCAACACACGGGAGGGGGGGAGGGTTTTTGCGCCAACTAGGTTCCCTTCGCCTTTAAGGATATCAATTTGCGATGTTGATAGGTTTGGTAGGGCTTCTGGCGGTATCCAAGTAGTACGTTTAAGTTTCAAAGCCTCGACGAGAGCTCGGTCTCCCTGCGGAGTTTTATTTGCGTTATTTCGATTGTACAGAGACTGGTAGTAAGAATGAAAAATGGATAAGATTTTCTCTGTAGTGTATTCTGTGCTCCCCCACCTGTTTCTGATTGCTGGAATGTTCCTGGCAATTTGCTGATTTTTAATTTTTTTTAGCTAGAAGATTATGGGCCTTGTCTCCATATTCAAAGTATCTGTGGCATGTCCACAACATCAATTTTTGAATATGGTGCATCGCTAGGTCTTTCAGTTGATTCCTATATCTGTTGGTTTGGCGTACAACCTTTTCTCGGCCTTTCTAAGTGCTTATTCCAATTCTTTGGTTGTAGCTTGGAGACTTTTTTCCCTAGATGAAGCTACAGAAATAAGCTGTCCCCTTATCACAGTTTGTGCGCCTCCCAAAGTGTAAGGTTGGAGGGTACTTAATTTGTGTTCAAATGTGACGATATCAGGTTCAGTAAGCAGTGATTTGTTTAGCCTCCATGTGGGTGGTTTTGATGGAGGGGTGCAGATTGAGATAAGTAGTTCTATGGGGGCATGATCTGACCATGTTATCTGATGAATATTCGTTTGGACAAGGTGTGTAAGGGCCATCTGGTTCCTTGTATGCAATTCGTGTACTGGGGAGTGAAAGGTATATCCCCTTTCCATGGGGAGTTGAATTCTCCAGGCATCATATAGTCTAGCTTTTTGCATTATTTGTCTAAATGCTCTGGCTAGTTGTTCTGATTGTGCTGATTGGGACGGTTTCGATCTGTCTCTTAAAATTGATTGTGTCATGTTAAAATCTCCTGCCACTATAATTGGTAGGTGGGGAAGTGGTAGCAGCTTTGAAAGGATTCTTGACAGGTATGTGGGTTGATTTTGGTTGGGTAAGTAAACGTTAAGTAGTATTACTTCTGTCCCGTCCAAGACTCCTCTAAGTGGCAGGAATCTGCCAGATGGATCTCTGATGGTGGAGATTAGCAGGGCCGGGCCAGTCCCAACAGGCGCCCTAGGCAACTTCTCCATGTGCGGAAGCACGAATTGCCGTGTGCGCATGCGCTGAAGCGGGAATTGCCATGCGCACATGCGTTGAAATGCGAATTGCCGTGCGTGCATGGGTAAATACAAGGGGAGAGATGTGACCAGACATGGGGTAGTTGACAGAGCAGGTAAGTGCCTTGCGCCCCCCAGCTTTGTGCCCTAGGCATGTGCCTACTCTGCCTGCCCCTAGTTCCGGCCCTGGAGATTAGGAGAATGAGACAGTTTTGTGGAGCATTATAGCTACCCCTGCTTTTCCGGATGGATCCTGAAGCATAGTACACTGTGGGATATAAGTGTGAATTAATGGTATTTGACTTTCTATTGCAGAAGTGTGTCTCTTGTAGGAAGAGTATTTCAGCTTTTTGTTTTTTGGCTTCTCGGAGCTCTAAGTATCTCTTTCGGGGGATGTTTAGCCCCTTTACGTTAAAGGATAGTAACTATGAGGTTTAATGTAGATTGCTATTTGGTGATGCCCCCCCCCTTTAAATAGTGATATAATTGCAAAGTGAGTTCTGCATCCCTGTGTAACCATTCCACATATACATACAGCAAAATTAAGTGTAGATAAATAAGACATATACAATTTAACATAAAAACTGATAAAGACAATAAGTATACCGGTTTTATTGGTCTTGAGGGGGTTATGTGCACTTAAGGTGAGACCTGATTTAAATGAAAAAATGTTAATCGTCACCTCCCGGTTATCCCTTTTAAGGGGTGACCACTTTTGTTGATCATGGTCCATGTAAGGGGTAATGGAGAACACGGCAGTCCAGAGAGGCCCGTGCTCCCGGGAACATCTATATGTGTGTGTATATATATATATATATATATATATATATATATATATATATATATATATATATATATATATATATATATACACACTTGTTATTTATCTTTTTTTTTCCAACAAAATAATTAGGGGCATATTGATTACCTTAATGAAAACAATCATATGAACAACATTAGTTATAATAGTACTGACTGTTTTAGAATTACCATAACACTAACATTTTTAAAGCTTCAGAAACATTTGCTATCATAAACATATACCGTAGATATACCAAATTCAAAAATTATTCACATGTAGAATACAGTTACATATGTGTGTCCATCCTTGGCCAAAGGTCTTTATCATATGTGGAATAAGCGTCCATCTTGTAAAGGTATGGGCCTCGAGAATTCATGCCGGTGCTGGTGATTGTCTCCCTCTTTTGCTGCTAACTTCTCGCCATCTGGAACATTGTGGTAGCTGTTCTCTATGTTGGGGATCTTGCCACTCTGGTAGTGTCATCTCCGGTATGTCCCAGGTTTGCAGGAATGTCAATAAGTCTCTCTATGATTTAAGATGGCTGTTTTTCCTTGTGCTTTAGCTGTTCTCCTTTTTTGTAGCTGTTCAAGAAGAGGCTTAAGCATCCGTCTTTTTTGCAGAGTTTCACGGGCCAAGTCTGGATAAAGCTGTATCTGTGCCCCCTCGAATAAAATTTGCGTTATGGATCTTGCCTTGGTCATGATCTCCTCCTTTATGGTGTAGTCATGCACTCTGCAGATAACATCTCTTGGAGTGTGGTTGTTTAAATTTTTTGGTTTCAGTGCTCGATGAGCAAGGTCCAGCTTAATCTGATTTTAAGGCGAATTATTCAGTATTTTGTTAAAGATAGTTTGTAGGATTAATTTTAGGTCTTCCTGTTGTTTGGTTTCTGGGAGACCTCTTATTCTTATATTATTTTGTCTTTGACAATTCTCTATATCTTTCAGATGTAGGGTCAGGTCTTGGATTCGATTGGCCTGTTGATGTATGGTGTCCTGTAGTTTTGTAACTGTCTCTGATGTATTTGTCTCCGATTCCCCCAGCACATTAATTTGCAGAGCCATGTTGTGCAAGTCACTTTTAACTTCTGCAATTGCTGTTGCGTGTGTTTCTTCAATTTTGGTTATCATTTGCTCAAGGTCTCTCTTGGTAGGGAGAGATCTTATGTGAGCATGCCAGTCCCATTCACTATTTGATGCAGGGGAATCGGGTACCATGTTGTGGTGGCCGGAGCCGCCATACTCCGTTCCAGCGGGCACCGGGGATGGTGATCGCGTACCGGCTCCCCCTGAGGCCTCCCATGTTGGCGTCATTGGCGGGTCCCCGTTGTCTGTACATTAATCTGTCCCGGTGTAGGAGGGGAAGAACATGGGGACCAGGACCCGTGTGGTCGCGTTCCTCTCTGGGAGGTGTTGGTGCCATTCTGAGTCTTCCTGGTGAGTCTGAATCTGGCTGAAGTATTGCTTCAAAGCACCTCGGTCACTGGTAGTCTGTGCCGCAGTCGAGGGTGGTGGATAGGAAACTGGCTACAGGATCGGGTACAGAGGGTGGTTGTTAGTGGGACATTCTCTACTTGGAGTAAGGTTCTTAGTGGGGTCCCCCAGGGCTCAGTGTTGGGTCCACTTTTATTTAACTTGTTCATTATTGACTTAGGGGAGGGTGTTGTAAGTAATTAGGGATGTCGCGGACTGTTCGCCGGCGAACTTGTTCGCGCGAACATCGGCTGTTCGCGCTCGCCGAATGTTCGCGAACGTCGCGCGACGTTCGCCATTTTGGGTTCGCCTTACCTGGCGCTTTTTTTTGACCTCTCACCCCAGACCAGCAGATACATGGCAGCCAATCAGGAAGCTCTCCCTCCTGGACCACCCCCACACCCCCTGGACCACTCCCCTTCCATATATAAACTGAAGCCCTGCAGCGTTTTTTCATTCTGCCTGTGTGTGCTTGCAAGAGCTAGTGTAGGGAGAGAGCTGTTACTGATTTCACTGATTTCTTTGAGGGACAGTTGATAGTAAGTTTGCTGGCTAGTAATCTACTTGATACTGCTCTGTATTGGAGGGACAGAAGTCTGCAGGGATTTGAGGGACATTTTAGGGTAGCTTTGCTGGCTAGTAATCTACCTTCTACTGCAGTGCTCTGTATGTAGCTGCCTGCTGTGGGCACTGATCTCTTCTGATCTCATCTGCTGACTGCTGTAATAACCCAATAGTCCTTGTAAGGACTGCTTTTATTTTCTTTTTTGTTTTTTTACTTTGCTAGTTGCTACTATAAGCCCAGTGCTATTAGTCTAGCAGTGTTGGGGAGTGGGACTGGTGTGCTACTGTGCTGCTCCTAGTAGTTCAGCAGCACCAACCCGAGAAAAATATTTTTTTTAATATACATATATTTTTTTTTTCTTTTACTTATCTTACTGTTCTTTAACGTGTACAGTGCTGTTGCTGATCTTCATAGTAGTGCACCAATAGTAGTGCACTTGCAGGCATTATTTGCCCAGTGTGTTCTTCAAACAACAACCATCTAGCTGTGTGAGCTTGTTCACATTCTGTCTAAATATCAATAATAATACCGTCTCTAGAAACACCACCCGAGTGACGTTTTTCAGGCAGCAATAATATATTCCGTATCCACTGCTGTAGTAGTGTATACGTTAACCTTGTAGGCATTATTTGCTCAGTGTGTTCTTCATTTTCAAACAACTCCCATCTAGCTGTGTGAGCTTGTTCGCATTCTGTCTAAATATCAATAATAGTACCGTCTCTAGAAACACCACCCGAGTGACGTTTTTCAGGCAGCAATAATATATTCCGTATCCACTGCTGTAGTAGTGTATACGTTGACCTTGTAGGCATTATTTGCTCAGTGTGTTCTTCATTTTCAAACAACTCCCATCTAGCTGTGTGAGCTTGTTCACATTCTGTCTAAATATCAATAATAGTACCGTCTCTAGAAACACCACCCGAGTGACGTTTTTCAGGCAGCAATAATATATTCCGTATCCACTGCTGTAGTAGTGTATACGTTGACCTTGTAGGCATTATTTGCTCAGTGTGTTCTTCATTTTCAAACAACTCCCTTCTAGCTGTGTGAGCTTGTTCACATTCTGTCTAAATATCAATAATAGTACCGTCTCTAGAAACACCATCCGAGTGACGTTTTTCAGGCAGCAATAATATATTCCGTATCCACTGCTGTAGTAGTGTATACGTTAACCTTGTAGGCATTATTTGCCCAGTGTGTTCTTCATTTTCAAACAACTCCCATCTAACTGTGTGAGCTTGTTCACATTCTGTCTAAATATCAATAATAGTACCGTCTCTAGAAACACCACCCGAGTGACGTTTTTCAGGCAGCAATAATATATTCCGTATCCACTGCTGTAGTAGTGTATACGTTGACCTTGTAGGCCTTGTTTGCCCAGTGTGTTCTTCTTCTTCATTTTCAAAGAACTCCCATCTAGCTGTGTGAGCTTGTTCACATTCTGTCTAAATATCAATAATAATACCGTCTCTAGAAACACCACCCGAGTGACGTTTTTCAGGCAGCAATAATATATTCCGTATCCACTGCTGTAGTAGTGTATACGTTGACCTTGTAGGCCTTGTTTGCCTAGTGTGTTCTTCTTCTTCATTTTCAAACAACTCCCATCTAGCTGTGTGAGCTTGTTCACATTCTGTCTAAATATCAATAATAATACCGTCTCTAGAAACACCACCGAGTGACGTTTTTCAGGCAGCAATAATATATTCCGTATCCACTGCTGTAGTAGTGTATACGTTGACCTTGTAGGCCTTGTTTGCCCAGTGTGTTCTTCTTCTTCATTTTCAAACAACTCCCATCTAGCTGTGTGAGCTTGTTCACATTCTGTCTAAATATCAATAATAATACCGTCTCTAGAAACACCACCTGAGTTGTTGTTGTTGTTGTTTTAAAAATAATGCCAGGCAAAGGCAGGCCGCCACGCAGAGGCACTAGGGGCCGTGCTGCTATGCTATCCTGTGGCCCTAGGAAATTGCCCAGTTTTAAAAAGGCAATGACCCTGAACTCCCAAAATGCTGAAGAGGTAGTTGACTGGCTTACACAGCACACCCCATCCTCTACCGTTTCTAACTTTACCACAACATCCTCATCCTCCACTGCTATGGGCACCCCACGTAACACTTCCTCCACCACCAGCGCCCCTTCTTCACTGGAGTCAGAGGAGTTATTTTCACATGAGTTTCTTGAACTGAGTGATGCGCAACCATTATTGGCAGAAGAAGATGAAGGAGATGAGGACGTTACACCAGATTTAATTCTGGCAGAGAACACAACAGAGATGGACATAATGAGTGATGACGAGGAGGTCCCCGCTGCTGCTTCCTTCTGTGAGCTGTTAGAAGAAATTGATGCATCTGAGGAGAATGAGGATGAGGAGATTGATGTTTTATGGGTGCCCAGTAGAAGAGAGGAAGAGGAGGATAGTTCAGATGGAGAGACGGAGAGTCAGAGAGGCAGGAGGAGAATAAGACTTAGAAGAAGCAGGGAGGACAGCTCGCAGGGAACAGTAGGGCAACAACATGTATCGGCACCTGTGGTCAGCCGGCCAACGCACCCGCCATTGCCGCCAACGCCGCCGACTTCTACTGTTACCGCCAGATTGCCAGCCTCAAAAAGGTCAGCAGTGTGGGATTTTTTTAATGTGTGTGCCTCTGACAAAAGCGTTGTAATTTGCAATGAGTGCAGTCAGAAACTGAGTCTTGGGAAGCCCAACAGCCACATAGGTACAACTTCTATGCGAAGGCACATGAACGGCAAGCACAAAGCACTTTGGGAGCAACACCTCAAAGGCAACAGGCAAACTAAAAGCCACCCTCCTTCTGGTCCAGCATCTTACTGCTCTACCTCTGCTGTCCTTCACCCGTCTGAACCACCCTCCACTCCGCCTTCCACCTTGACCACCAGTTCCCATTCCCAGTCATCTGCCCCCCAGCCAAGTTTCTGTGAGGGCCATGTTTGAGCGTAAGAAGCCAATGTCTGCAAGTCACCCCCTTGCCCGGCGTCTGACAGCTGGCTTGTCCGCACTCTTAGCCCGCCAGCTTTTACCATACCAGCTGGTGGACTCTGAGGCCTTCCGCAAATTTGTAGCAATTGGGACACCGCAGTGGAAGGTACCCAGCCTCAATTTTTTTTCAAAAAAGGGAATACCACACCTGTACCACCATGTGCAGAGCCAAGTCACCGCATCTCTGTCACTTAGTGTTGGGCCAAAGGTCCATATGACTACTGACGCATGGTCCTCCAAGCATGGTCAGGGCAGGTATGTCACCTACACTGCCCACTGGGTGAACTTGGTAATGGCTGGGAAGCAGGGAATGTGTAGCTCAACAACGACAGTGGAGTTGGTGTCACCGCCACGGATTGCACGCGGTTCTGCCACCACCTCTACTCCTCCTTCGCTCTCTACCTCGTCTTCTTCCTCTTCTTCGTCCTCTGCTGCTGGGTCCTCCTCCTCCACACCTGTGCACCCCCAGCTCCCCCTAGGCTATTCGACGTGCCAGGTACGCCGTTGTCATGCTGTCTTGGGGATGACGTGCCTGGAAAGCAAAAACCATACCGGATCTGTACTCCTGTCATCTCTGCAGTCACAGGCCGATCGGTGGCTGACCCCACACCAACTGAAGATCGGAAAAGTGGTGTGTGACAATGGAAGCAATCTGTTGGCAGCACTGAGACTGGGCAATTTAACACATGTGCCCTGCATGGCACATGTTCTGAATTTAATAGTACAACGTTTTGTCTCAAAGTACCCAGGATTCCAGGACGTTCTCAGGCAGTCCAGGAAGGTGTCGGCCCATTTCAGACAGTCCTACACAGCCATGGCACGCCTTGCTGACATTCAGCAGCGGTACAACATGCCAGTCAGGCGTTTGATTTGCGACAGCCAGACTCACTGGAATTCAACGCTCCTCATGTTGGAACGTCTGCTGCAACAACAAAGAGCCGTCAACGAATACCTGTTTGAACTGGGTGGTAGGACTGGATCTGCAGAGCTGGGGATTTTTTTACCCCGTTACTGGGTGCTTATGCGCGATGCCTGCAGGCTCATGCGCCCTTTGGAAGAGGTGACAAATATGGTCAGTCGCACCGAAGGCACCATCAGCGACCTAATACCCTTTGCTTTCTTCCTGGAGCGTGCCGTGCGACGAGTGACAGATGAGGCTGTAGACCAGCGTGACGAGGAGCAGGAAGCGCACGATTTCTGGTCGGAATCACCAGAACGAACCCAGGCACCTGCTGCAATGCAGGGAGAGGTGTCAGAAGTGGAGTCAGAGGAGGAAGGTGGCTTTGTGGAGGAGGAGGACCAACAGGAGCAGGCTTCCCAGGGGGCTAGTGGTGACCTTTTGGGGACCCCTGGTCTTGTACGTGGCTGGGGGGAGGAGACCGTGGATGATGCAGTCCTTGATAACGAGGAAGCGGAGATGGATACCTCTGCATCCAACCTTGTGAGAATGGGGTCTTTCATGCTGTCATGCCTGTTGAAGGACCCCCGTATCAAGAGGCTTAAGGAGAAGGACCTGTACTGGGTCGCGACTCTACTAGACCCTCGGTACAAGCATAAAGTGGCAGAAATGTTACCAACATACCACAAGTCTGAAAGGATGCTGCATTTAGAAACCAGCCTGCAAAACATGTTGTACAATGCTTTTAAGGGTGATGTCACTTCAGGAACTCATCAACATTCCAGGGGCAGAGGTGCCAGTAATCCTGCCACGAGCGCACCTGCAAGGACAAAGCACTTTGGCCACTCTGTAACGTCAGACATGCAAATGTTTTTCAGTCCAAGGCAGCGGCAGAACCGTTCGGGATCCACCCTCAAAGAACGCCTCGACCGGCAGGTAGCGGACTACCTAGCATTAACTGCAGATATCGACACTCTGAGGAGCGATGAACCCCTGGACTACTGGGTGCGCAGGCTTGATCTGTGGCCAGAGCTGTCACAATTTGCCATGAACCTCTTGTCTTGCCCCGCCTCAAGTGTTCTCTCAGAAAGGACCTTCAGTGCAGCAGGAGGGATTGTAACTGAGAAGAGAACTCGCCTAGGTCACAAAAGTGTGATTACCTGACCTTTATTAAAATGAATGAGGGGTGGATCTCGGAGGGTTACTGCACGCCGGAAGACTTGTGCTGAGTTTCTGATTCTGACTCCCCATGCAGCTGTCCTTCTCTGCACGCCTCATGACTCCACATACAGCTGTCCTTTAGCGTCCTCCTCCCTCCACCACCGTTACAAACTAGGGTGCAAACCCTACTGGTTTAATTTGAATCCAGGTAAATCCTGAGTTTTTCTGGCCTCTGTGCTTCAGTGGCTGTGACAAAAAAATGAATATTTTCAGCATTTATATGGCATATTTTTTCTGGCCTCTGTGCTTCAGTGGCTGCGACCAAAAAAAACAGAATATTTTCAGCATTTATATGGCATATTTTTTCTGGCCTCTGTGCTTCAGTGGCTGTGACCAAAACATGAATATTTTCAGCATTTATATGGCATATTTTTTCTGGCCTCTGTGCTTCAGTGGCTGCGACCAAAAAAAACAGAATATTTTCAGCATTTATATGGCATATTTTTTATGGCCTCTGTGCTTCAGTGGCTGTGACAAAAAAATTAATATTTTCAGCATTTATATGGCATATTTTTTCTGGCCTCTGTGCTTCAGTGGCTGCGACCAAAAAAAACAGAATATTTTCAGCATTTATATGGCATATTTTTTCTGGCCTCTGTGCTTCAGTGGCTGCGACCAAAAAAATTGAATATTTTCAGCATTTATATGGCATATTTTTTCTGGCCTCTGTGCTTCAGTGTCTGCGACAAAATTTTTTTATATTGTTAGCATTTATATGGCATATTTTTCCTGGCCTCTGTGCTGCAGTGGCTGCGACCAAAAAAAATTAATATTGTTTGCATTTATATGGCATATTTTTTCTGGCCTCTGTGCTTCAGTGGCTGCGACCAAAAAAAACAGAATATTTTCAGCATTTATATGGCATATTTTTTCTGGCCTCTGTGCTTCAGTGGCTGTGACAAAAAAATGAATATTTTCAGCATTTATATGGCATATTTTTTCTGGCCTCTGTGCTTCAGTGGCTGCGACCAAAAAAAACAGAATATTTTCAGCATTTATATGGCATATTTTTTCTGGCCTCTGTGCTTCAGTGGCTGTGACAAAAAAATGAATATTTTCAGCATTTATATGGCATATTTTTTCTGGCCTCTGTGCTTCAGTGGCTGCGACCAAAAAAAACAGAATATTTTCAGCATTTATATGGCATATTTTTTCTGGCCTCTGTGCTTCAGTGGCTGCGACCAAAAAAAACAGAATATTTTCAGCATTTATATGGCATATTTTTTCTGGCCTCTGTGCTTCAGTGGCTGCGACCAAAAAAATTGAATATTTTCAGCATTTATATGGCATATTTTTTCTGGCCTCTGTGCTTCAGTGTCTGCGACAAAAAAAATTTATATTGTTAGCATTTATATGGCATATTTTTCCTGGCCTCTGTGCTGCAGTGGCTGCGACCAAAAAAAATTAATATTGTTTGCATTTATATGGCATATTTTTTCTGGCCTCTGTGCTGCAGTGGCTGCGACAAAAAAAAATTAATATTGTTTGCATTTATATGGCATATTTTTTCTGGCCTCTGTGCTGCAGTGGCTGCGACAAAAAAAAATTAATATTTTCAGCATTTATATGGCATATTTTTTCTGGCCTCTGTGCTTCAGTGGCTGCGACAATTTTTTTTTATATTTTTAGCATTTATATGGCATATTTTTTCTGGCCTCTGTGCTTCAGTGGCTGCGACAAAAAAACCATAATTTTTCAGGAAAGTACACATGCCTAATTTTTCATGGTTCTGCAACAGTGGCAAAATCGCATCTTTTATGGTCACCGCAGGTGATCAATAAAGTAGACCAAAACTGGGCCCACACTGCAGAATCAGTGTTTTTTGGTTCACTTCACTGTACATTGAATTACCTCTGCCTGACAGTGCACGTGCGCACAAGCACGGTGACTGCTAAACACACCACTACAGAAATATTGCCACCAACAGGACGAACATCCTGGAGGTGACAAGCAACTAGTAATTAAAAACTATTATTTGCTCACTTGACGGTATCATTCATTAAAGCTCTTTGCGTCTTTTTGCGTTGCAGTAAGCACCGCGTTTCGTCTTTGCGTGTGAACAGGCTGTAACCTTTACACGACTTGATTGGCATGTAGACGCCGGACGTTTTAAAGCATTTTATTACACAGGTTTAGAAATGTAGTGTGATTTCTGCCCTTTACAGCACAAAACGCAGCGCTGTGTCAACAATGGATTTTTTAGAAACATTTTTGCCCTTGATCCCCCTCTGGCATGGCACTGTCCAGGTCGTTGCACCCTTTAAACAACTTTAAAATCATTTTTCTGGCCAGAAATGTCTTTTCTAGCTTTTAAAATTCGCCTTCCCATTGAAGTCTATGGGGTTCGCGACGTTCGCGAACCGTTCGCATTTTTGACGCAAGTTCGCGAATATGTTCGCGAACTTTTTTTCCGTCGTTCGCTACATCCCTATAAGTAATGTATCAGTGTTTGCAGATGACACAAAATTATCCAGCCCAATTAATTCCATCCAGGATGTGGCATCCTTGCAACATGATCTTGACAAACTGGCAATCTGGGCAGCTAAGTGGCAAATGAGATTCAATGTTGATAAATGTAAAGTCATGCACCTGGGATGTAAAAATATCCAAGCCACTTATACCCTTAATGGGAATGGGGAAAAAATTTTTTTCAAAATGAATCAGTTAATAGTGCTACTCCAGCAGAATTCTGCTCTGAAATCCATTTCTCAAAAGAGCAAACAGGTTTTTTTATATTCAATTTTGAAATCTGACATGGGGCTAGACATTTTGTCAATTTCCCAGCTGCCCCTGGTCATGTGACTTGTGCCTGCAGAAATACTTTCTGGCAGGCTGCTGTTTTTCCTTCTCAATGTAACTGAATGTGTCTCAGTGGGACATGGGTTTTTACTATTGAGTGTTGTTCTTAGATCTACCAGGTAGCTGTTATCTTGTGTTAGAGAGCTGTTATCTGGTTACCTTCCCATTGTTCTTTTGTTTGGCTGCTGGGGGGAAAGGGAGGGGTGATATCACTCCAACTTGCAGTACAGCAGTAAATAGTGATTGAAGTTTATCAGAGCACAAGTCACATGACTTGGGGCAGCTGGGAAATTGACAATATGTCTAGCCTCGTGTCAGATTTTAAAATTGAATATAAAAAAATCTGTTTGCTCTTTTGAGAAATGGATTTCAGTGCAAAATTCTGCTGGAGCAGCACTATTAACTGATTCATTTTGAAAAAAAATTATTTTCCCATGACAGTATCCCTTTAAATATAAGGATTGCACAACAATCTTCTCTGCACAACAATACCATTTCTGTTGTTCCTGGGTAGGTATGACTGCTCTATGATAACGTTTTGATAACTTTTAATACATTGAGAGACTTATGTCTAATTTTCTCTTATAGGTAATTACAGTGCTCCTAGAGCAACATCAAGAATGAAATGTGACGATCTCTGACAAATAGATGCAGCACATGCCATAATATGCTCGAAAATTTATGTTTTTTCTTTGTTCCTTTTGGGTCTCCCTTTTCTGTTTTTTGTTTTTTTATTTCATATTTTTTTATATTTCTTATTTTGTGAATTGTCTTTGGTGTAATTTCAGATTTTTTTTGTATATTTAATATTCATGATGGACTTAATTTGTAATGGGTAGAAGTATCCATTCATTATGGGGTTCCCATTATTCGCATCTTCCAATTCAAATTTATATTTATAACTATATAGTTTTGAAGGCAGGGGCTAAATGACCTTGCCTTCGTTATATTGAGATTTGATGGCTTAAATATGCGATGGAACGAATCTGGGTTCCAAATGGTGAGCACGGAATACTTTAATATCTGGTGTAACAGTGGGCAGTAGTGAAATAAACACGATATACGCTGATGGAACGCATTGGCGTTCCAATTGGTTACAGCGTACTTCTGCTCTCACATGCTGCAGAGGCAATGGTGAATGTAACGTCACACGCCACTGTTCATTCCATGGGAGGCAATGGAGGGCTTTCAAAGTTATTTAAACCTCAGTAATGTATGCAATCGTTCTGCCTTTTTATGTTTTTCTGTAATTTATGGATTTTTTCCCTGATGAAGACCACCATTGTGGTTGAAACGCATAGGGCCACTATTGAGCCAAAGCTGATATGTAAGTATATTTTTTTGATTAAATACATTTTTGCCTGTTTACAAATTGAGTGTGCAATCCTTTTATTTAATATTCTATTTGTAAAAGTAGCTGGGCTTCATACTAATAAGTTATATGAGGTGGTTTATAGCATACACCAATGATAATTTTCTTTGTAACATTTAGCCCAGTCAAAATTTCTAACCAGATGGATTCTACACCCTCACCAGTACCAGCAATGGTTATTACTTAAGTGCATGGCTTTAATTCAGGCTTTACATACAAACACACTCCTCCACCCTTTTTAATCCCTCTGTCCCTCCTAATAAGGGTATAACCATATAAATTCACAGTTCAGTAATAATGTTTTATCCCACCAGGTCTCAGTGATACCAATTATATTATAATATTTAGAGCATGCAATTAATTCTAGGTCTCCCATTTTACCTGACAATCTATGTGCATTTGCCAGCATTCAGCAGAGGTTACTTAATTTTATTCTGAGCTTTGCATTACTTACTGGAGAATTATATCTTGTTAGTAACAGAGTGACCTCCTTAGCTGATAAACTGTATGCCCCCTCAATCCTCCCCATCACCTCTTTCTAATCCCACTGCCCCATCTACCCTAGCTTCCCCATTAATTCTTTATCTCACCCAGCCCCCTTGACTAGTTTAAACAATCCTCCAACCTCTTAGACATTCTTTCCCCTTGCACAGTAGACCCCATTCCATTGAGGTGCAAACCATCACGACTGTATAGTTTGTTCCCCAAGGAAAAATCAGCCCAGTGCTCTAGGAACCCAAACCCTTCCTTCCAAAACTTGAGTCACGCATTTAGCTTTCTAAGCTCCCGCTGTCTTTCTAAACTTGCACATGGCACAGGCAAAATTTCTGAAAAATGACATTTGTAGAACTTCCCTTAATCTTGGAGCCTAGATCCCTGAACCCACTCTTTAAGGTCTTTGTCATTAGTACCAAGATGTACTGACCACCACCACAGAGGTAAGCAATTTGGATCTCTTACTCCAAATCTGCATATATATATATATTAGGGATGCACCAAATCCACTATTTTGGATTTGGCCGAACCCCCGAATCCTTCACAAAAGAACCAAATCCGAAACCTAATTTGCAAATGCAAATTAGGGATGGGATGGGAAATACTTCCTTGATTTGTGCCAAAAAGTCACGCTTTTTCCCTTCCCGTTCCATAATTTGCATATGCAAATTAGAATTCAGATTCGGTTTGGCTGGGCAAAAGGATTCAGTGCATCCCTAATATATATGGCAGTCTGTGCACTGGGTCAGACCTTCAATCTTGCTAGCGCTCATTTTCCCAGTTACAGATCAAAACAGGAATAAAAAAAAAGGTAGGATTTACAATAAACTTTTGACCTTGGTTAAACCTCCTTTAGTTTGAAACTCCTGTGTTTGTAACAACACTTACAAAGCACCCACTAACTCCTGTGTTTGTAACTCCACTTACAAAACACCCACTTAAAGGGATACTGTCATGGGAAAACATGTTTTTTTACAAAACGCATCAGTTAATAGTGCTACTCCAGCAGAAGTCTGCACTGAAATCCAGTTTTCAAAATAGCAAACTGATTTTGTTATATTCAGTTTTGAAATCTGACATGGGGCTAGACATATTGTCAATTTCCCAGCTGCCCCCAGTCATGTGACTTGTGCTCTGATAAACTTCAATCACTCTTTACTGCTGTACTGTAAGCCTAACAACAGAACAATGGGAAGGTAATGAGCAAAGCAGCTCCCTAAAGCTGGCCATAGATGCAAAGATCCGATCATATGAATCATCGTACGATCGGACTTTCCCATCTCCCGACCCGCCACTAACCATTCAGATCAAAGTCTTACCAGTCAGATTAGTAAAAGAACAGATCAGCAATGTTCTGCCCCTGACAGCAATCGTACGATATCTATGTCCAACCAAAGCTAGTGACAGTCTCCCACTGAAAATCGTACTATCGGCAATACACGCAGAGATATTATCGGCAGCCGACAGAAATTTTCTAACCTGTCCAATCGACCAAACGACCGATCTCCGCCAGATGAAAAATGTCAGGACTCTCCACACACGTTCCGAAAATCATACGAATCCTAGATTCGTACGATCAGATCTTTGCCTCCATGGCCAGCTTAACACAAGATAACAGCTCCCTGAAAGATCTAAGAACAGCACTTAAAGGAACAGTAACTTCAAAAAATAAAAGTGTTTTAAAGTAATCAAAATATAATGCAGTTTTGCCCTGCACTGGTACAGCTGTTGTGTTTGCTTAAGAAACACTACTATTGTTTATATAAATAAGCTGCTGGGGCAGCCATTCAAAGGAGAAAAAGCTCAAGTTCACAGCAGATAGCAGATAAGCTCTGCCTGTCTAATGGTGTTATCCTTTATCCATTAGTTAACCTGTGCCATATAGCCATTTTTCAATTTCCACCATTGCTCCACAGCAGCTTGGTAATATAAACTATAGTAGAGTTTCTGACGCAAACAGATCAGTTTTAACAGTGCAGGGCAATAGTACATGCTATTTTCCTTACTTTAACCCTTTGCCTGCCAAGCACGTACGCTGTACGTTCTGGCAGGCAAGGGCTTTAACTGCCAAGCACGTACATTGTACATTCTTGCAGTTTAACATGCTGTACTCTGCATCAGCGGCTTTAGCCGCCTCTGCAGAGACTTAGCAGTGCTGACAGCCCCCTGGGCAACAAGGCTGGGGGGCTGTCATGTCGGTCCTGCAACAGGATTGTTGCAGGATCAACCTAAAATCGCAGAAAGAAGCAACTTACCAGCTCCTCCGTCTTCCTTCTGCTCTCTGCTGCTCTCACGCACTTCCTGGCTGCAGTGACTCAGCACACACGCTGTTGAAAGAAGATTAGACTCTCTCTCCTGCTCCAGCAATGGTAAGTGGACTTTATTTGATAAATTACACACTACACAAACACTACATACACACTACACTACATTGTATAGATCTGTACACAGTTACACAATCATTTTAGTAAAGATTTTTTTTTTTTTTTTTTAATTTTTTTTGGAAAGTTATGTACACTTATTTTTTTTTTTTTTTTTTTATTCTTTTATAAATTGATAGTTACATCAATGACATAAATGTACCATAACAACAGAAATACATGCAAAACAAATGCAATAATTAATAAGGTAATTAATACAAGCATTCTAATATATTAATTAAAAAAAAAAAAACAAATAAATCAAATTTCTAGTACAACAAGTACAAACTATATTGAAAATGGATATTATAGGACTATTGTCTAATATATAGTCCTAATCTAGATTTTATTATTTTCGTAATAGTACTAGCTAGTGTCATATAATTTTAATGCCATGGATCTATGGTGAATAAAGAATTGAGTCAAGTTTGGATCTATCAGTTTGAGAAAAGTTATTCATGAAAATTTTCCATTTAGACAAAAAATTTGTACGATTCCTCACGCTATCAAATTTAAAAGCAATAGCTTCATTTGTACATAGAGTTTTCAGCTCCGTGATGACATCCATTATCTCAGGAGGATTCGATTTAATCAAATTTTTGAGGATGCTTCTCTTGGCTGCAATTAATATTAAATGTGTGTAATGCAGCGAGTATGATATATTCCCATATTTAGGTTTAAGAATGTGATGGGATGATTTGATTGAATCATCCGAAAGATTTAATAGGGCATTTTTTGGAGTTAGTTTATATTTAGAACATAGATTAGTATTCAGATGACATTCAACATCTTGCCAAAAGTTTTTGATGTAAGAACAATCCCATAATAAATGGAATGTATTGGGTAAAAGAATGCTGCATTTAGGGCATTTTTCATGTAATATTGTATTTTTTGAGCTGAAGTTAAATCCTTTATAAGCTAAATGGATGAATCTAAAATTTTGATCTCTCCATATTTCTGTGTTGATAAATTTATCGAAATATTTTATAGAATTGATTAGCATTTCCGGGGAGATTTCCATTTGTAGATAAGTTGACCATTTATTTGCTGTTAGAACCATCGGATGAGATTTAACATTGGAATCATTCCATATTAAAGACTGAATCCTTCTGATGTTATTATGAGAAGACTTTAGACTATTAAGCGCAGATAAAAGGTGGGAATCATAAGTAGCTATGGAATCAGTTTGGTTCTTTTTTTTAAACCAATGTGACAATTGAAAATAATGTAATTTTTCTTTATCCGGAATTTGAAATTTATCTCTGAAGTTATACCAGTCCAAAATCTTTCCTGTAGATGGAGATGCAATATCCTTTATATAATTAACCCCTTTTTGTTTCCAACAAGGTAGTGAAAGGGGAGAAGAAAGAAGTAGACAGTGTTGAATTCTTTATTACAGGTAAATATGGAGTAAAATTATAATTTGACTTAAATTTCTTGTGCATAAGTCTCCAAACAGCAAAAGTATCTCTGTAAAGCGGATTCTCTTTTATTTCAGTTGGTTGATATTTAAGAGGTTTATGTATTAGTTCCAGAATGTTTTCATTAGAATTAGTTATGAGTTCCAAAGCCTGGTTTGTAAATTTACCAATTTCTGCCATCCATTCCACTAAATATCGGGTTAAAGCAGACAGATTGAAAAATCTATAATCAGGAATAGCAAGCCCCCCAAATTGTTTAGGGTGTATAAGTTTATTCAGAGCTATTTTTGGAGGTTTTCCTTTCCATAGGAATTGAATAAGTGCTGACCTTAACTTGTTAATGTCCTTATGTTTAATTAATAAAGGTAGGTTTATGATATTGTAAATACTTTTCGAAAAAATCATCATTTTGTAGAATGCAATTTTGCCTTTTAAATTTAGAGGAATATTTTTCCATTTGTTACATAGGGAAATTATGTTTTTTATCATAGGAGAATAATTTAGAGAGTAAAGCCTATGGAGATCTGACGGAACATAAATACCTAGGTGTTTAATAAACGGGAGACTTTTGTTTAGTCTCATTTGCTGTAACATGTTTAAGGAAGTTTTTCCATAAACATCCATGAGTTCTGATTTATTTAAATTGATTTTAAATCCAGAGATAGCTTCAAAACTTTGGATGATGGAGAATATCTTGGTTAAGTTTTTATTTGGATCTTTGACAAATAGAAGTAGATCATCTGCAAAAGCTGTTAATTGAACTTTTGAATTGTTTATGTATAGGCCAGGTAAACAATCAGCATTTTTTAACGTTCTAATTAATGGTTCCAATGATAGATTGAACAACCTTGTCTAGTTCCTCTCTTTAGGTGTATTGTTTTTGAAAGTTCACCTGCAGCCAAAATCTGAGTAGTCGGGGTTGAGTATAATAATTGAATTAGATCAGTAAATAGGCCTTTAAAACCAAATGCTTTAAGAGAGTCTGTTAGATGTTGCCAGCAAATGTTGTTGAATGCTTTCTCCGCATCAATTCCTATTAGTGTGGTTGGAACATTACTTGTTTTTGCTGAGTAGATTACTTTTATTATGGTTCTAATATTTTTAGTGCCTGATCTTCCCTTGGTGAATCCACTTTGTTCAGGAGAGATGAGATTTGGTAGAATATTGGAAAGACGGTTGGCTATTATTTTTGTAAGAATTTTCACATCTTGATTAATTAGAGCAATTGGTCTGTAAGATGATGTAAGAGATGGATCTTTACCTTGTTTTAGCAGTACTGAAGTATATGAGTTGAAACCGGAAGGGAGAAACTTTTTGTGGGTAATCATAAAATTGAATAAATGTGTTAGGTAAGGAGAGAATTCATCTATTAAACATTTATAAAAAAGGCCCTGTTAGTCCATCTGGTCCACCCGCTTTGTATTTCTTCAAAGATGAAATTGTAGATCTCACTTCTTCCTCATGTGATATTTTTGGAAGGCTTAAATTCTCTAAGAGTGTTTGTCTCTGCGTACTATCTGTATTAGTGGAATAATAGAGTTTATCATAATATGACTTGAAAATCTCTGCTGTCTGTGTTGGATTATGCGTTATTTTGTCGTCGGCAGATTTGATAGCAGATATCTTATGGCTTTTAGACCAATTTTTTGTCAGGTTGGCTAGCATTTTATTTGGTTTATTACCAAAGTTGAAATATTTAGATTTCATGTAACTCTGATTAATATCATCCTTAATGGATAGCCAAGACTTCAATTCTTTTATGGAGTTTTCAAATTCCACCTTAGAGATTTGTGTTGGATTTGTTTTAAATGTCATATAAGCATTCTTTTGTTTCCCACTTAGTTCCAATATCTTTGAATTCGTTTTCTTGGTAAATTGAGATCTGAATGAAGTTATTTCTCCCCTAATGTATGCTTTCCAGGTATCCCAGAGAAGTATTGGATTGCTTGAGTGAAGTATGTTGTCAGCTAAGAAGCTTTTCCATTTGTCTTTAAGCATTTGTTGAAAGTCAGGTCTAGATGACAAAAATATTGGAAATTTCCAAGGGATATATGACTTTGAAATATAATTCTTTATTAGCGTAATGCTTATAGGGGTATGATCCGAAAAATTAAAATCTCCTATCCTTGCATCAGAAACATGACTAAGTAGGTTAATGGATGTGAGTAAATAGTCTATTCTTGTCCCAGATCCATGTGAATGTGAATAGAAAGTGAATTCTTTACTTGAAGGATTTAAAATTCTCCAAACATCTTTAAGATTAGTGTGATCTAAAAATTCCGTGAAAATTTTTGACTTGCCTGGTGACGGTTTGCATGAAGTATTACATTTATCTAAAGTCCAAATATGTGATTCATTAAAGTCTCCTCCTACTATCACATTAAATGAGTTAAGTGAATTTATTCTATGAATAATATCCTTGTAAAATTCAGGTTTATTATTATTAGGGGCATATATAGAGCAAATGTTCCATAGCTGATTTTGAAGAAAGATTTCCGCATGACAAAATCTACCACTATTATCTCTAGATGATTTTACTAGATGGAAATTTAACTTTTTGCTAAATAAAATTGCTACACCACCTTTCTTATTTATTGCAGGGGAATATATGTTATCGGCAACCCAGGAAAAACACAGCTTCCGATTTTCCTCATCATTCAAGTGTGTTTCCTGGAGGAGAGCAATATCCGCTTTGTAATTTTTTAATTCTTGCAAAATTCTTTTTCTTTTGATTGGGGAATTAATACCATTTACGTTCCATGAAATAATTGTAATGTTATCCATAAGTATATATTTTTAAATAAAATGTATGCCATAACGTCAATACACTAGCCTTGTACCATTTGTTTTCATTAATATCCATTAGACAGTAGCAGTAAGAACATTTTGGGTGATAAAAAATCTCAAAAAAACATGTATAGATAGTGAAGTAATAACATAACATTGTTAAACTTACAATAATTTTTAACTTTAAAGCTTCACTTTTTTCCTTGAGTGGAAATTTGCAGCTTAATAAACTCAAATATAGAGATTAACCAGTAAAGGCTAGAACCGCCTCCTCCTAAAGAAAAGGAAATTAGGAAATTTGGGCCCATATATATATCCATATAGACCTTTTATACAATATAACCTCAATTGTATATAATTCTACCTATCAAACACCGTGACCTTATATATAGGAATTCAAGTGTCCATCTCTATTTGTTGTGATGGGGAAATCCTCTCAGCCAGTGGGGATCTGGATCTGTGGTCAAGCTCCTTCCCTTTTGAAGTAGACTCTTCTCTGGAGAGATGAGAGTTGTAGTTTAAGTTTGCCCTCACTTCTTTATTATGACTGGAAGAAGAAGCAGTTGTGGGACGTGTGGATGAGTTTGCAAAAGGTAGTTTTTTTGGACCAGATTGTACGTCAAGATGGGCAACAAATCGTTCAGCTTCCTTGTAATCCAGGAAGGTATGGGTTCCAGTTGTTAGGAATACTTTCAGGATAGCAGGATAAATCATGGCAAACTTTATTTTTAGTTGAAACAAAGATTGACATACTTTAGAAAAGCTTTGCCTTTTCTTCGATAAGGCTGGTGAAAAATCTTGAAAAGAAAGCCTTAGGCAACCATTTTGAAATAAGAGCACTAAGTGACTCCTGTTTGTAATGCTCAGGGATACCAATGAAACATAAATTGTTTCTTCTGGACCTATTTTCCAGGTCCTCTGTTTTGCTTTCTAGCTCTTTTACTTTTTTTTCCAGAATCATTATTTTATTAGTGGAAGATGAAGCATTATCTTCTAGAGAAGAAATCCTTTCCTCCATTTCTGTGATACAGTCATGCTGTGAGGTAAGCTGAGCAGATAGTTTACCAATGTCACACTGTATCTTTTGTACAGCTTTGTCAATTGAGGCTTCAATGATAGGGTGCAACATATTGGCAACTTCTGTAGCCATTTGTTTAAAGAATAAGTCATTAGGTATGTCAGTGTGAGATTGTACTGAAACTTGCGTGTTATTTGCAGAGCACACTGTCGCCATCTTGTGAGGGGCCCCAGCGTCTTTTTTCCGTTTACTATCTGGGCTGGACACGTCAGGAACACTTTGTTTTAACTTTTTCTTCGGCTTTGGTGAGTCTCCCGCCATTTATAGGGTTTGAAACTCTAACCGAGCCCTTGAAAATTCAGTTGTAAGGAGGGCACACTGCGGAGCAGCCTCACTGTGCTGCAATTCACTCAGGCGCCATACCGGAAGTCTCTGTACACTTATTTGCACTTATTTGCACTTATTTCACACTTATATACACACTGTCACACCACTTTTAGAAGTGTATACACATGTATACACAAAAAACTCACAAAGAGGGATTTTTTTTTTTTTACTTTTTCATTTTACTAATTTGTGTTTTTTTACCCCTAAAAACCATTTGTTTTGGCAGCATGACTATTGGGTAATCGATTTTGGCCACTAATTATGCTGTTGGATCAGTAATTTTGTTGTTTCATTGATTTACACAATTTTTGTGGTTTTATTGCAATTTTATCCCTGCATTATTTTTCCTTATGTATCTTTAGTATAGTTTTGCTGTTTGGTGCTTTGGTATAGAATGATAGATTTTACTTTGATCCGTCAGAATATGTACTTTCCAAAAATGTATGCTGTTCTGGGGGCTTTTTACAGTTTGGGGGTCTTACAACACATAACGCAAAGTTGGGGTACTGTTTTCAGCAGCTTAGTTGGCTAGTGTGAAAATTCATATGCATGTTTTTCATTTGGGGTCCGTACACCACATACTTTGGTAAATCTATGCATATTGGGCATCAAGCTATTCATCAGACCTCTGACGTCCATATTTAGGGTGATTTTTCTTTGTACGTAAAACATTGTGTGCGAAAAATGCGGCAAACTGCAGCATTTTTAGGCAATTTTCAGAAATGTTGTAAAAACCTCTAAGTTGAGAAAAGCTTTGCAGTTTGGTAGTTTGGTGTAGAAAGACGTCTTTATCTTTGTTGGATTCGTCAGAATGTGTACTTTCCAAAAACATATGGTTTTGGGGGTCTTTGCTGTAAGGAGGGTCTTGAGGCACATAATATGAAGTCAATGGTCTATGTTCACAGAAGGCGAATCGGCAGCGGAGAAAACTCATATGCACTATTTTTATTTGGGGTCTGCACATGCCAGCTGCCTTGGTGTATCTATGCATATTGGGCATCAAACTGTTCAGTAGTCCCTTGGCATCAATATTTATGTTATTTTACAATTGTATGCAAGAAATTGGGTGAGATAAATGTGGCCAATTGCAATATTTTTAGGCGATTTTCAAAAATGTAAAAACCGTTGCTTTTATCGCCAAATTTAGGAAAGACTTGCGACTTGGTACTTTGGAGTACAAGGACATGTATACCCAATTTGGGTTTGTGGGAATGTGTACTTTCCAAAAATATATGGTTTTCTGGGGTGAACTTACTTTTTTCTACATTTGCCCCCCTCAAACAAATATAAATGTGTTGATTTTGCAGTATCTGAAATGACAAACCATATGGGGGTCTTCTTTTGGGGCCCCTATATACCACATGCTTAGGTACACCTATACATATTGGGCATCAAACTGTTCAGAGGACCCTAAGCTTTCATATTTGGGGTGATTTCTCTTGATACCTAAAAGTATGTGGGTAATACGATGCTGCAGGGTAGAAATTTTGAGGTGATTTTTGGAAATGTCACCGAAATCACCACATTTAGGAAAGATTTGCAGCTTGGTACTTTGTAGTACAAAGACATGCATACCTAATTTAGATTCGTGGGAATGTGTACTTTCCGAAAATATATAGTTTTCTGGGGTGAATTTACCCTTTTCTACTTTTGCCCCCCCCCCCAAAACGATGTAAATGTCTTGATTTTGCAGTATCTGAAATGACAGACTATATGGGGGTCTTCCTTTTGGGGCCCCTATATGCCACGTGCGTGGGTACACCTATACATATTGGGCATCAAACTGTTCAGAGGACCCTAGGCTTTCATATTTGGGGTGATTTCTCTTGATACCTAAAAGTATGTGGGTAATACGATGCTGCAGGGTAGAAATTTTGAGGTGATTTTTGGAAATATCACCGAAATCACCCCATTTAGGAATGATTTGCAGCTTGGTACTTTGTAGAACAAAGACATGCATACCCAATTTAGATTCGTGGGAATGTGTACTTTCCGAAAATATATGTTTTCTGGGGTGAATTTACCTTTTTCTACTTTTGCCCCCCCCCCAAAATGATGTAAATGTCTTGATTTTGCAGTATCTGAAATGACAGACCATATGGGGGTCTTCCTTTTGGGGCCCCTATATGCCACGTGCGTGGGTACACCTATACATATTGGGCATCAAACTGTTCAGAGGACCCTAGGCTTTCATATTTGGGGTGATTTCTCTTGATACCTAAAAGTATGTGGGTAATACGATGCTGCAGGCTAGAAATTTTGAGGTGATTTTTGGAAACGTCGCCAAAATCACCAAATTTAGGAATGGTTTGCGGCTTGTTATTGTGGAGTACAAAGACATGCATACCCAATTTAGATTCGTGGGAATGTGTACTTTCCGAAAATATATGGTTTTCTGGGGTGAACTTATCCTTTTCTACTTTTGCCCCCCCCCAAACAATGTAAATGTTTTGATTTTGCAGTATCTGAAATGGCAGACAATATGGGGGTCTTCTTTTGGGGCCCCTATATGCCACGTGCTTTGGTACACCTATACATATTGGGCATGAAACTGTTCAGAGGACCCTAAGCTTTCATATTTGGGGTGATTTCTCTTGATACCTAAAAGTATGTGGGTAATACGATGCTGCAGGGTCGAAATTTTGAGGTAATTTTTGGAAATGTCACCGAAATCACCACATTTAGGAATGATTTGCAGCTTGGTACTTTGGAGTACAAAGACATGCATACCCAATTTAGATTCGTGGGAATGTGTACTTTCCGAAAATATATGGTTTTCTGGGGTGAACTTACCCTTTTCTACTTTTGCCCCCCCAAAACGATGTAAATGTCTTGATTTTACAGTATCTGAAATGACAGACCGTATGGGGGTCTTCTTTTTGGGGCCCCTATATGCCACGTGCGTGGGTACACTTATACATATTGGGCATGAAGCTGTTCAGAGGACCCTAGGCTTTCATATTTGGGGTGATTTCTCTTGATACCTAAAAGTATGTGGGTAATGCGATGCTGCAGGGTAGATATTTTGAGGAGATTTTTGGAAATGTCGCCAAAATCACCAAATTTAGGAATGGTTTGCGGCTTGGTACTTTGGAGTACAAAGACATGCATACCCAATTTAGATTTGTGGGAATGTGTACTTTCCGAAAATATATGGTTTTCTGGGGTGAACTTACCCTTTTCTACTTTTGCCCCCCCCCCCAAAACGATGTAAATGTCTTGATTTTGCAGTATCTGAATTGTCAGACCATATGGGGTTCTTCCTTTTGGGGCCCCTATATGCCACGTGCTTGGGTACACCTATACATATTGGACATCAAACTGTTCAGAGGACCCTAGGCTTTCATATTTGGGGTGATTTCTCTTGATACCTAAAAGTATGTGGGTAATGCGATGCTGCAGGGTAGATATTTTGAGGTGATTTTTGGAAATGTCGCCAAAATCACCAAATTTAGGAATGGTTTGCGGCTTGGTACTTTGGAGTACAAAGACATGCATACCCAATTTAGATTCATGGGAATGTGTACTTTCCGAAAATATATGGTTTTCTGGGGTGAACTTACCCTTTTCTACTTTTGCCCCCCCAAAACGATGTAAATGTCTTGATTTTGCAGTATCTGAAATGACAGACCATATGGGGGTCTTCCTTTTGGGGCCCCTATATGCCACGTGCGTGGGTACACCTATACATATTGGGCATCAAACTGTTCAGAGGACCCTAGGCTTTCATATTTGGGGTGATTTCTCTTGATACCTAAAAGTATGTGGGCAATACGATGCTGCAGGGTAGATATTTTGAGATGGTTTTTGGAAATGTCGCCAAAATCACCAAATTTAGGAATGGTTTTTGGCTTGGTACTTTGGAGTACAAAGACATGCATACCCAATTTAGATTCGTGGAAATGTGTACTTTCTGAAAATATATGGTTTTCTGGGGTGAACTTACCCTTTTCTACTTTTGCCCCCCCCCCCAAAACGATGTAAATGTCTTGATTTTGCAGTATCTGAAATGACAGACCATATGGGGGACTTCCTTTTGGGGCCCCTATATGCCACGTGCGTGGGTACACCTATACATATTGGACATCAAACTGTTCAGAGGACCCTAGGCTTTCATATTTGGGGTGATTTCTCTTGATACCTAAAAGTATGTGGGTAATGCGATGCTGCAGGGTAGATATTTTGAGGTGATTTTTGGAAATGTCGCCAAAATCACCAAATTTAGGAATGGTTTGCGGCTTGGTACTTTGGAGTACAAAGACATGCATACCCAATTTAGATTCATGGGAATGTGTACTTTCCGAAAATATATGGTTTTCTGGGGTGAACTTACCCTTAAAATCACCAAATTTAGGAATGGTTTTTGGCTGGTACTTTGGAGTACAAAGACATGCATACCCAATTTAGATTCGTGGGAATGTGTACTTCTGAAAATATATGGTTTTCTGGGGTGAACTTACCCTTTTCTACTTTTGCCCCCCCCCCAAAACGATGTAAATGTCTTGATTTTGCAGTATCTGAAATGACAGACCATATGGGGGACTTCCTTTTGGGGCCCCTATATGCCACGTGCGTGGGTACACCTATACATATTGGACATCAAACTGTTCAGAGGACCCTAGGCTTTCATATTTGGGGTGATTTCTCTTGATACCTAAAAGTATGTGGGTAATGCGATGCTGCAGGGTAGATATTTTGAGGTGATTTTTGGAAATGTCGCCAAAATCACCAAATTTAGGAATGGTTTGCGGCTTGGTACTTTGGAGTACAAAGACATGCATACCCAATTTAGATTCATGGGAATGTGTACTTTCCGAAAATATATGGTTTTCTGGGGTGAACTTACCCTTTTCTACTTTTACCCCCCCAAAACGATGTAAATGGCTTGATTTTGCAGTATCTGAAATGACAGACCATATGGGGGTCTTCCTTTTGGGGCCCCTATATGCCACGTGCGTGGGTACACCTATACATATTGGGCATCAAACTGTTCAGAGGACCCTAGGCTTTCATATTTGGGGTGATTTCTCTTGATACCTAAAAGTATGTGGGCAATACGATGCTGCAGGGTAGATAATTTGAGGTGGTTTTTGGAAATGTCGCCAAAATCACCAAATTTAGGAATGGTTTGCGGCTTGGTACTTTGGAGTACAAAGACATGCATACCCAATTTAGATTTGTGGGAATGTGTACTTTCCGAAAATATATGGTTTTCTGGGGTGAACCTACTTTTTCCTTTCTTTGCCCCCCCAAAACAATGTAAATGTGTTGATTTTGCAGTACCTGAAATGACAGACCATATGGGGGTCTTCCTTTTGGGGCCCCTGTATGCCACGTGCTTGGGTACACCTATACATATTGGGCATCAAACTGTTCAGAGGACCCTAGGCTTTCATATTTGGGGTTATTTCTCTTGATACCTAAAAGTATGTGGGCAATACGATGCTGCAGGGTAGAAATTTTGAGGTTATTTTTGGAAATGTCACCAAAATCACCATATTTAGGAATGGTTTGCTGCTTGTTATTGTGGAGTACAAAGACATGCATACCCAATTTAGATTCGTGGGAATGTGTACTTTCCGAAAATATATGGATTTCTGGGGTGAACTTACTTTTTTCTACTTTTGACCCCCCCCAAAACGATGTAAATGTGTTGATTTTGCTGTACCTGAAATGACAGACCATATGGGGGTCTTCCTTTTGGGGCCCCTGTATGCCACGTGCTTGAGTACACCTATACATATTGGGCATCAAACTGCAGAGGACCCTAGGCTTTCCTATTTGGGGTGATTTCTCTTGATACCTAAAAGTATGTGGGTAATACGATGCTGCAGGGTAGAAATTTTGAGGTGATTTTTGGAAATGTCACCGAAATCACCACATTTAGGAATGATTTGCAGCTTGGTACTTTGTAGTACAAAGACATGCATACCCAATTTAGATTTGTGGGAATGTGTACTTTCCAAAAATATATGGTTTTCTGGGGTGAACTTACTTTTTTCTACTTTTACCCCCCCAAAATGATGCAAATGTGTTGATTTTGCAGTATCTGGAATTACAGAACTGCTAGCTCAAATGAGGTGTCTACATTTTAGGGCCCCTATATGCCACATGTTTGGGTACACCTATATATATTGGGCATCAAATTGTTCAGCGGACCCTAGGCTTTCATATTTGGGGTGTTTTACATTGATACCTAATGATTTGTGGGAGATATGATTCTGTAGATTGGAAGCTTTGAGGTAATTTTTCAAAAAATTCACCAATTTCTATAAAACATTATAACTTTAGGAAACAATTGCAACTTGGTAGTTTGGAGTACAACGATATATTTACCCATTTTTGATTCACCAGAATCTGTTCTTTCTAATAATGGGTAGTTTTCTAGGGTAAACCTACTGTTAGCGGAATGTTTGGCCTTGAAATCAAAAGTATGCCGTTCGGGGAGCGGAGCTTTGGAAATTTGGTTGTGTACTGCTTGTAGATTTTGATCTATACAAGTGAGAAATCTCCATAAAACGATATATATTTGGTATTGCCGCGTTCAGGAGACATAGACCTTTCCAAATAGGCTTTATTCTCATACATAAAGTAAATGGTGTTTCTGATATATGTGCTTGTTCTTTGTGAAACATGATTTTTTTCATTTTATTGGACACTTAGAAGCCAATATTTTTTTACAGAAGTAGAATTACACCAAAATTCCTGCATATTTTGAAAGTTCAGGTTGTCCTGAAAAAAACAATATATTGTTTTGCTGGGTAAACTAAAAGACCGCCCCAGGAAAGGCCCTTAAAGTGAAAGAGTGCAAAATATCTAAAAACTGCTTGGCAGTAGATGTTCGCATCTAGGACAAAACGGCTGGCAGGGAAAGGGTTAAAACACTTTTTTGGTGTTACTGTTCCTTTAATAGTGTGGAGATGTGAATGGTACTGCTTCAAATTGTATATAATATGTACTCTAAATCTGTCAGCACCTGTGAACTATGCATGTGTTAAAAAAACCCTTACTGCTATTGTGTGTCACATTTAAATGTGTAAGATAAATGCTACAATGTACACATATGCATAGGAAATGTAATTTGTGGTAACTATATTGTGAAGGATTTTAAAATACAGCATGATTGCAAATGCAGTTTTGAAGTTAAAAGTTTTACCTGTGATACAGCCTGGTGTGGTGGCTTGCACCTCTTAAGAGGCAGGCCAGCAGCACTTCCTGGAATTTAAAGGGAATGCTGCAGTGCATGGTGGGAGTTCTGACTCCTATAAAAGGCTGGAGTGATTAGAAAGCAGGGAGTCATTTGTAAAGCACAAGTTGGAAGTGCTGGTTTAAACAAGTGGTGCTGTATGATGCAGAAATCATTTTTTTTATTTGTAACAGTCTGCTTTGCAAGTTTTTGAACTGTTAACAGAAAGTTTCTTATTGTTTTTTATGGAGGTCTGGAAAGTTAAATAAACCTCTGAATTTTTTTCATCAAGAAGAGTATTTTTTTTTTGAGAAAATTTCCCCATGCCTCACATATGGTGTCAGAAGTGGGATGGTTAATGAAGAGTATTGCTCCAAATACATCCACTTAAAATTAGAGGAATTATGTACAAGACCCGTACCTGGCGTACTGTTGCAGGCAAAGAAGCTATGAGCCAAGGTGCCAGACCTAAAGTAAAGCAGACTAAAATGGCAAGCGGATCTGAAAAAGAAGTGGAACTAGAGGGCGCTGTTCCAAGGAAAAGTAAAACCACTATTTCTGGTGCCACAGAAAAGATTGATCCTGCACTTCCAGAAAAGACTTTATCTGAGAGTATTACTGGGTTGATGAAATGGCTGACAGTGCAGCAAGTTGAAGCTGAGAGGAGACATCATGAGGAAACAATGATGTATCGGACTGAACTGCACAAACAGGATGAACGCTGGAAAGATCTGATCCAGATGCTGAGACCAGAGCAACCTGTAGTCCCTCCTCCACAAGTAGCAGTGTCTCCTTGGAAAGACCCAAAGCTAACAAAAATGACTCAAGCAGATGACATTGAGGCCTACCTTACAACATTTGAGAGGGTAGCACTTGCTTGTATGTGGCCAAAGGAACATTGGGTAGTACGGCTTGCTCCATACCTTACAGGTCAAGCCCAAATGGCCTATAGTAATATGGAGATCCATGAAGCAGCACAATATGATCAGGTGAAAGAGGCAATCCTAAGACGTTATAATATTAGTGAGGAGACTTACAGACAGAGATTCCGTCAGTTAAAATACTCTGCTGCTGATAGTCCAAGGGAAGTCTTCACTCGTCTCCCAGACCTGTATATAAAATGGATGAAGCCAGAACTGAAGACCCACCAGCAAATTACAGAGACAATTGTAATGGAACAATTTGTTAAAATTTTGCCAGAGGATGTCGGTTCATGGGTGCAGAAACACAGACCAAAAACTGCTGAGAAAGCTATTTCATTGTCTGAGGACTACTTACTTGCCAAGAAAGATGCTGGTAGACATACCAGGAGGTTCCAGCAGCCACAAGTGCAAAGTGAAATAGCAAAGCAGGAATCTAAGGCACCAGCAAAATCTGATTCAATGGGAATGGTTTGCTTTGAATGCCAAAAAAGAGGACACATAGCCAAGTTCTGTCCCAAGAAGATTAAAAGGGCTTCAACTCACACCTCTTTTTGTGGTTACAGTGACTATACCATGCCGGCACTACTTAATGGACACCCTGTAAATGCCTTGTTGGATACTGGAAGTAAACTCAGCTTGGTAAAGGCTGATTTGGTCACTCAAAAGAAAGTGTTTCCAAAGATTCCAATTACTTGTGTGCATGGTTACACAAAAACCTACCCAAGGTCACACATCGATTTACAAGTTCAGGAAAAGATCTTCACAGTAGAAGTTGCTGTTATTCCTAATCTTCAAGTTCCAGTTATACTTGGGAGAACCGTTCCTGGGTTTGATGACTTATTGAAAGGTGAAGAACAACTCTGTGCTGTGACAACCAGATCACAAGAGAAAAAGGAAGAAGATCCCAACGATGCCTTGGGACATATTTTTCCTTTTCATGAGGATATTGTGGTATCACCCTCCCCAAAGAGACAGACTCTCCCAACACAGCAATTGAATGTCCATAGGAAGAAAGTTGTGATGAATCCTGCCAAGGATAAAGGTGACTATATAAGTATCGGACTATGGGACACTGATATTGCTTTAGAACAAAAACAAGATGCTGGTTTAAAATCTTTATATCAGCAGGGTTTAAAGAACTGTAAAGCAAATGAAAAGGGACTTGTGCCACCCTATTATCTAGTCCAAGTTGAAAAACTGTATAGGGTATGTGTTCATCCCAAGACAGGAGAACATGTAGAACAGTTGGTGGTACCTAAAAAATTTACAGAGCAAATAGTGAGTTTGGCTCATAATATTCCCATAGCTGGTCATTTAGGTTACAAGAAAACCTTAGCTAGAATCCTTTATCGGTTCTACTGGCCAGGGGTATATGACCATGTTATAGCTCATTACCGTTCTTGTCCAGAATGCCAGTACACTGCTTCTGTACCCCCTAAAGCTACTTTGGTACCACTACCCATAATTGATGAGCCATTTAATACTGTTGCCATGGATATAATTGGTCCATTGGAGAAAAGCTCAAAAAGTAACCGGTTTATTCTTACAATAGTGGATTACTGCACAAGGTATCCTGAGGCAATACCAATGAGAACAGTTACAGCTAAAAGGGTTGCTGAAGAGATTTTGAATGTGTTTAGTAGCGTTGGGCTACCAAAACATATCCTTACTGATCAAGGTAGCAATTTTACATCTACCTTACTGTCAGAAGTGTACCATCTTTTGGGTATTAAGCCACTTAGAACAACCCCATACCACCCACAAACAGATGGCCTTGTAGAAAGGTATAATCAGACTTTAAAGAAAATGCTTAAGAAATTTGTGCATAAGGATCCAAAACAATGGGATAAATGGTTGCCATTTCTATTATTTGCATATCGAGAAGTGCCACAAGAGTCAACTGGTTTTAGTCCCTTTGAACTCTTATATGGTAGACGTTCCAGAGGTCTTCTAGATGTTATAAAAGAAGTGTGGGAAGATAAATCTGGTCATCAGAAAAATGTTATTGATTATGTGTTACAAATGAGAGAGAGGTTGCAGATCTTGGTAAAAGTAGCACATGAAAATGTTGAGAAGGCACAAACAAATCAGAAAAAATGGTATAATCAGCATGCCAGGAATAAGACCATTAGAGTTGGTGATCAAGTCTTACTCCTGCTTCCTAGCTGTGAGAATAAACTATTGGCTAAATGGCAAGGTCCACATAAGGTCCTTCGTCAAACTGGTCCTGTTGACTTTGAAATTGAAACTCCAGGTAAAAAATCAACCAGTAAAGTATATCATGTAAATCTACTAAAGCGTTGGTTTGAACCTAAATTCAAAACTAAGAACAATATTGCCTACAATATTGTCTCAGAGTCTACAGAGGATATGTCTGAACAGATTTATAATCTGTTAAAGAGTCAGACTGAATGGAGGGATGTGCAAATTAACCCTGAGTTAACTAAAGAACAACAGGGAGACTTAAAAGAATTGATTAAGTCATACGCTGATGTGTTTATGAGTAAACCTGGACTTGTGTCCCTAGTATGCCATCAGATAGATACTGGGACTCATGCTCCAATTAGACAAAAGCCATATCAAATGCCTGAACTATTTAAGAAAACAGCGGAAAATGAAGTTACAGAGATGCTAAAATTGGGGGTTATTGAACCATCCAAAAGTCCTTGGTGTTCCCCAGTAGTGATGGTTGGGAAAAAAGATGGAACAACAAGATTTTGCATTGACTTCCGTAAAATTAATGCAATCTCCACTTTTGATAGTTACCCAATGCCACACATAGATTATCTCATTGATCAACTAGGTGGAGCAGTGTTCATATCTACCTTAGATCTATCCAAAGGGTATTGGCAGATCCCTCTAGATGTCAAATCTAAGGAGAAAACTGCTTTTATAGTGCCTAGTGGGTTGTATCAGTTTAAAACAATGCCGTTTGGACTACATGGTGCGCCAGCCACTTTCCAAAGGGTTATGGACATACTCCTACGGGACCATGTAGGGTACAGCGCTGCTTATTTGGATGATGTTGTGATCTACAGTCATTCATGGGTAGATCATTTAGATCACTTGAGGAAAGTAATTGCCCAAATAAAGCAGGCAGGTTTTACCATTAACCCAAAAAAATGTTCAATGGGTTTCTACGAAACCAAGTATCTTGGATTTATTTTGGGTAATGGTAAAGTAAAACCAGAAGTCACAAAAGTCCATGCTATTCAGGCTGCCAATATTCCAGCTACAAAGAAAGAAGTCAGGTCATTTCTTGGGCTTGCAGGATACTATCGGCGCTTTATACCTGAGTTTTCTGCCATAGTTGCCCCACTGACTGACTTAACTAAAAAGAACAAGCGAGAGAATGTTACATGGTCAATAGAATGTGAACATGCTTTTCAGAAAATAAAAAATTGTCTGTGTAAGGAACCAGTTTTACAGAGCCCAAATTTTGAAAAACCATTTATTGTACAAACTGATGCGTCAGAGGTAGGACTGGGTGCAGTCCTTAGTCAAGAGATAGATGGTGAGGAACACCCTATCCTTTTCATAAGTCGAAAACTGTTCCCTCGTGAACAGAGATACTCAACTATTGAAAAAGAAGGACTTGCAATCAAATGGGCTTTAGAAGCCTTACACTATTATTTACTAGGGAGAGAGTTCACTTTAATTACAGATCATTATCCTCTAACTTGGATTAATACTATGAAAGCCAAAAATGCTAGAATCACTAGATGGTATCTTGCATTACAACCATTTAAGTTTGAGGTTGGTCATCGGTCAGGGAAGAAGCACCTGAATGCTGACCATTTGTCCAGATATGGTGCTGAGGTAATGTTTGCGGAAGGACAAGCTTCCTTTTAAGGAGGGAGGAATGTGGAGATGTGAATGGTACTGCTTCAAATTGTATATAATATGTACTCTAAATCTGTCAGCACCTGTGAACTATGCATGTAATTAACTAGCTTGTGTTAAAAAAACCCTTACTGCTATTGTGTGTTACATTTAAATGTGTAAGATAAATGCTACAATGTACACATATGCATAGGAAATGTAATTTGTGGTAACTATATTGTGAAGGATTTTAAAATACAGCATGATTGCAAATGCAGTTTTGAAGTTAAAAGTTTTACCTGTGATACAGCCTGGTGTGGTGGCTTGCAGCTCTTAAGAGGCAGGCCAGCAGCACTTCCTGGAATTTAAAGGGAATGCTGCAGTGCATGGTGGGAGTTCTGACTCCTATAAAAGGCTGGAGTGATTAGAAAGCAGGGAGTCATTTGTAAAGCACAAGTTGGAAGTGCTGGTTTAAACAAGTGGTGCTGTATGATGCAGAAATCATTTTTTTATTTGTAACAGTCTGCTTTGCAAGTTTTTGAACTGTTAACAAAAAGTTTCTTATTGTTTTTAATGGAGGTCTGGAAAGTTAAATAAACATCTGAATTTTTTTCATCAAGAAGAGTATTTTTTTTTTTGAGAAAATTTCCCCATGCCTCACCAAGTTCCACTGAGACTGATTCAGTTACATTAAGTAGGAGAAATAACAGCCTGCCAGAAAGTAATTCCATCCTAAAGAGCAGGCACAAGTCACATGACTGGGGCAGTTGGGTAACTGACTAAATGTCTAGCCCCATGTCAGATTTCAAAATTGAATGTAAAAAAATCTGTTTGCTATTTTGATAAATGGATTTCAGTGCAGAATTCTGCTGTAGCAGCATTATTAACTGATGTGTTTTGCAAAAAACATGTTTTTCCATGACAGTATCCCTTTAAAGAGCAACCAGTGTCGGACTGGGACACCACGGCCCACCCAAAAACCTTAGACTAGGGGCCCACTAAAAGACCTTAGATCAGGGGCCCACTCTCAGTACTATTATAATTCCTCTCCTCACAGAACTTCTATTCTGCGAGTCTCTTTTCATAACATGCTATAATCTATTATTCAATCTATTTAGTCTCTTTGTTCTCATAGAAATAGGTAATGGCCATGAAATATGCCAAATGTTTTGAAGCAGGAGGGCCCACTGACACCTGGGCCCACCGGGAGTTTTCCTGGTATCCCTGTGGGCCAGTCCGACACTGAGAGCAACTACTTAAGAGCAAGCTCCACTGGAATCTCAGGGGTTCTATTAATACAGTCTGTTCAGGTGCACTAATCAATACCCACCCACTTCAAACTGAGGGAAAACAACTAACTACAAAGTAAAGCAGGTTGTGACAAACTTGCTGTAAGCATAATAGCACACAAAACTTTGCTATTTAGCACCCAAGCCAGAAAAAAACTATAAAAAATGAAACCACGATATTTAAATATAAAATTACTATAAAATTACAGTTAATAACAAATACTTATCCTTTTCAGTTGATGTTATTAATCCTAACTTGTAAGTATATAATTAAGAGTTTGATTTCAGGTAGTTCTTGATACTCTCCTTTGCACTTGGGACACAGATTTGAAAATATTAGGGTCTGTCTGTTCAGGGAAATCCCAAACACTTTTTTCTTCCTCCTTTCTGATCTTTAAGGGAGGCAATAAAATTATGAGGCACAGTTATCAAAGGAGTGTTCTCTTCCTCTGCATCCAATATAACATCCTTACAGTTAGGAGCAGTCTCTGCTGTGGATGCTTCACTAACTCTGGAAATAACCTCTATAACTCCCCTGTCTCTTTCCAGGGACATCTCCCCCCGAGTCAATACCACAGGTAGCTACAAAATGCACATCTTCCCCAAACTCACTAGGAGTAGAATGCACAGCCAAAAGTGATCCCATAGGTAAGGCTGTTTTACTTACTGCAGTATGCTGAAACTCACTCGACAATTGGAGAGGATTCACCAATTGAAGCCACCTCTTTGGTCTCGGACCCTGTCTCTTCCTCACTTTCTACTGGGGAGGAAGTTAGTTCAGGGTCAGGGGTCACCTCCTCAACTGACCCACAGCTCCTGTAGGGACTACAACTGTTGGGCCACTCTCTGTCAATGTCTTGATTTACCTCCATATCCTCACAGTGGTCTTTAGGAGACTGATGAATGGTCACAGAAAATCCTCCAGACACTGCCAAGTCACTTGGCACACATGCCCACACACAGTGTCCTTAGCATTTCTTAATTGTGGTGGAGAAACAGCAGCTGCAGACACTTCTCCTAAACCATTCAAGTTACCCCTTTGGAGCAACAGGATTGACTCATACACAGAGGCTGCAGCCACGGTCACCTCCTGGGTACTATTGAGGTCACTTACCCCCTCTGCTGGGGAAACTGGAGCTGGGTCAGGCATCATATCCACAAACACCCCATAAATATTCTTGGCCTTTTGTTCAACTGGCAACTTGGGTGGCTATATAAAAGAAGCAGCAGCTGCTGACACTTCCTGCACAATTGCTGTCTCTCTACAGCAGCACAAATGTCTTCTCTTGGAACACTTTTCACTGGTGTGGCAGTGCAAGTGGGTGATTCTTGCCTTACTATAGATGATACATTGCTTGGCAGTGGTGGTAGCACCCTCGTTTTCCTGCCAATATAGCATGCAGGTGATCCTTTGACTTCTTCAAAACCTGAAACATAGGTGGAAGCCTGGGTTTTAGTTTTAATTTTGTCCCTCTCTTGTGTAGTTACAGGTAACCTGGGGTAAATAACTGGATAGCCAATTGGTTGCTTACCCTCAGGGTAATCTCATAAGGCCTGACAAGCAATCAGGTAAGAACCCATGAGGTCAAGGTAGCGAGCCAAAGCCTGATCAATTAAATCTCTAGTACTATCCACAGGCAAACAATCAATTAAAAGTGCATTTTTTTTGGGTTCACCTTTGCTTTAAGGGCCCATGCATAGGCTTGGTATAGCATTATAAGTGGCATATCTGCAGTGATTTCTGCTTTAATCTCAGTAGTGCCTCTAAATATAGCCCACCTCTGCTACTGCATGAGATCTAGCATGCATTTACGTCATGTGGTACTACAAGAGTCCTGTGCCTCTGCTATATGGGAGACCAGGTACACTATAAAATGATGTGTCTCCACCCAGGGTCAGGGCAGACTGAACTGTTATACACAGGGATATGATTGAAAGGTTTATTTTCAGAGCATTGTAACTTTAAATATGTGCAGACATATGTATTCCTTTTCCATCTCTCATTGATGCAGCTGTTTGTAGCCACATAAAAGAACAGTAAGTGCTTCCCACAATGATCATCCAGTATATACTCAAAACTTTACAGGTTGAGTGTTCCCAGCACACCAGAGGTAGTATTGCTTGCCTTTGGTGCACAATCCCCACTAAAGGTGAATCTCACAGGGGCCCCATGCTCCAAGGACCTCTCTATCCCTGAGCCTGACCACTTGAGACCCTAAGCTTGAGGCCTTGTCACCACAGGATACTAACCCTCCTGTTGTCCTCGTTTGAGCCTCTGGCTGCTCTCTTAATAACTCCTGATCCTGTCTTTCACTCCTAGAATGACCATAACAGATCTGCCCTCATACATAATTCACCAATTCTGGAACCTTTCTTTGTTCTAGGCTCTATGCAGCACCACTGTCCTTTCTGTAGCAAGTGTGCAGCCCAAAGAGACTGAACACATGTGGGCATACCTTTTTATAACCTGTAGGGAACTACTCCTCCTCCCCTCAGGGGAAAATGACACAGCCTAGCTGGCCTACTAAATACTTGGGGCATAGAAAGGCTGTACCCTTTTATAAAATAGTGACATCTATTAGCCAGTCACTAAACTGCTAGCAGAATATTTTCTCATATGAAAAAGGAAACAGCTTGGCTTCTAGAGTTGAGGACCAAATCTAGCTAACTAGGTTATGCCCAGGAGATCAAAGGACCTAAAGGTTAGCAAAACCTTTACCCTCCTATACCAGCAAAATGCTGAGACAATCGGGCAGATCACATGGTGAGTCATCATCTCTTCCACTCCAAAAGATACCAAGGCAGGGCAACCTCTCCAACATTTCACATCTGGCTGCACCCTCTGGCTCACGCCCACCTCCAAGCACTCCTATAGCTGTGCAACTCCATGCTCTTTTCTTTCCTCTCTGATTCAGCACTTCTCTTTCAATGTCTTTTATGAATCTTTCTTAGTCTTTCCTTTATTTTTCTTTCTTTGTCCTTTTCTTGATTTTACATTTTAAAAACTTCTAAAAATGTTTAAAGACCACACCATGAGAACTCCAGGTGTGGCTGCTATGACCTAGCGTGCCTCCATATGATACAGGGCCACAAAGAAGGTTACTGGTTAAATTAAGGAATGTTGACCTGGAGCATAGTATTTGTACCTGGATAGAGAACTGTCTAAAAGATAGACTACAAAGAGTGGTGGTAAATGGAACATTTTCTAATTGGACCAGTGTTGTTAGTGGAGTTCACAGGGCTCTGTACTAGGTCCTTTGCTTTTCAACTTGTTTATTAATGACCTGGAGGTGGGCATTGAAAGTACTGTTTCTATTTTTGCAGATAATACTAAATTGTGCAGAACTATAGGTTCCATGCAGGATGCTGCCACCTTGCAGAGTGATTTGTCTAAACTGGAAAACTGGGCAGCAAACTGGAAAATGAGGTTCAATGTAGAGAAATGAAAGCACATGCACTTTTGGCAAAAATAATATAAATGCAAGCTTTACACTAAATGGCAGTGTGTTAGGTGTTTCCTTAAAGGGGAACTCCAGCTTCCAAACCAAAATTTGATAAAGAGGACCACATAACACAGAGACCCATAACATACCCATCACAGTTACCTGTTTCTTCGAAAAGTATGAATAAATGCCATTTCTATGCTAAAATCCAGCTGTTTAACAGTTCTTCTCTTTCTGCATCATTTGAAATCCTGGTGTCACGGTCGGCACCCAACACCAGAAAAAATGCCAAGCACTCTGGTCTCGGCTCGTGCTTCATCTGTAGTGTGACCGCCTTTGGCCTCGGGAGGAGCCCTCAGCTACTTGGATGCTACCAGGACTTAAACGAGAGGTGCAAGAGTCTTTAGGCTGAGGGTCACGGTCCAAAACAGGAAACCAGAATCCTCGTCAGAACAGGCCGGGTCGAGGCAGGCAGAAGTCAATGGAAATCAGGCAGGCAAAGGTCAAAACCGGGTAATCAATCAGAGAGGAGGGTTCAGCAGAAGGGTAGTCGATATTCAGCCAAGGGTCAGATATAGAAGTCAGGATAGTCGTTTAGCCAGGCAGGGGTCAAAACCAGAATCAGAATAACAAGCTCACAAAGCACCAGGAACAAGATCCTATCACGGGCAAGGTCTAGCAGCCCAACTAGGCTTTTTATAGCGACAGTTTCGCGGCAAGTTTTCGCGCCATTGCGCATTTGTGTCAGACGCTTGCATGTCCGCATCAATAAGTACAACGAGATGCATGCACGTGCACCCTAAAGAACCAATATGGCGGCTGAAACGGACTGGCGTGGCGGGCGTCCCCGCCAATGGCACGGCGGGTGTCCCCACCACACCACTGGACCACCAGGGTGAGTAGATTTTATCACATAACCCCCTCTCTAGGGGGGCCACTGGACCCCCAGGTCTCTCAGGAGACTTTTAATGGAACTGTCTCCTGATGGACCTGTGAAGCTGGTTTCAGGAGAGAAACGTGAAAAGAATAGAAATCTTAAAATTGATTGGTAACTTAAGACGGACAGAGGATGGATTAATTATTTCTGAGATTGGATATGGACCAATAAATTTGGGACCCAACTTGAGAGAGGGGACCTTAAGCTTGATGTTTTAGTAGACAACCAATCAGAGTCACCAACCTTATATTTGGGTGCCTCCCTACGGTATCTATCAGCTGCCTTTTTTTGAGCAGCTGTAGCTGCGTAAAGAGAGTCATGCACCTGAAACCAAATTTTCGCAACCAGTTTGACAGAGGAGTTAACAGAGGGTACAGGAGACCAAGAACCAGAAAAGGAAAATGCTTTGGGATGTAAACCATAAACAATAAAGAAAGGAGATTCCCCAGTGGAGGAATGAGTAGCAATATTGTAGGCAAACTCTGCCTAGGGTAATAACTCAGCCCATGAGGTTTGGTTGTCAGATACATAACACCTCAGATACTGTTCAAGGGACTGATTAACCCTTTCAGTTTGGCCGTTGGTTTGGGGGTGGTAAGCGGTAGAAAAAGATAAATCAATCCCAACCAAACAGCAGAAGGCTCTCCAAAATTTCGAAACAAACTGAACCCCTCTGTCAGAAACAATATTGACCGGAAAACCATGCAACCTAAAAATGTGAGAAATTAATAATTCAGCCAAGGTTTTGGCAGAAGGGAGGTGTGAAAGGCAAACGAAATGGCCCATTTTGCCACCATCACCCAAATCACAGTTTTTTCTTGAGAAGGGGGCAAATCAACAATAAAATCCATCGAAAGATGGGACTAAGGTTTGTCAGGAATGGGTAGCGGATTTAACAATACCTGAGATTCAGGGAAGGTTTAGACCTCTGGCAAACTGGACATTAATTAACAAACATTTTAGCATCCAGTTTATAGGAGGGCCACCATACATTGTGGGACAAAAGTGACACAGTCTTAGCAATGCCAGGATGTCCTGCCATTTTAGAATTGTGGACTTCACTCAAAACTTGCTCCCTTAAATCTTCTGGTACAAATAATCTCCCAGAGGGAGTTTCTACAGGAGCAGAAGACTGAACAGGATAACAAAGAAGTTAGATCAGATTCCAGAGCCGCCATAATTAATGCACCAGAAATGATGGGGGTACACTCACTAGATTCAGAGGGGTTGGATTCAAAACTCCTAGAGAGTGCGTCTGCTTAAGAGTTTTTAGAACCAGGTCTAAAATTTAAAGAGAAATTATACCTGGTGAAAAACAACATCCATTTAGCCTGCCTAGGATTTAGTCACTTGGCCGACTCTATAAACAGGAGAATTTTATGGTCAGTAAAGACCATTATCAAATGTTTTGCTCCCTCCAACAGGTGCCACCATTCCTCAAAGGCCCATTTGATAGCCAACAATTTTCTATTATTAGAATAGGGGCTGAACTGAACTCTTTTTTGAGGAATTTGAAAGCTTGGATAGCTTCGGGGGACCAAATGCTCGGATCAGCACCTTTCTTAGACAAGTTTGTAATGGGAGCCACTTTCAGGTAGGGATGTCGCGGACTGTTCGCCGGCGAACTTGTTCGCGCGAACATCGGCTGTTCGCGCTCGCCGAATGTTCGCGAACGTCGCGCGACGTTCGCCATTTTGGGTTCGCCTTACCTGGCGCTTTTTTTTGACCTCTCACCCCAGACCAGCAGATACATGGCAGCCAATCAGGAAGCTCTCCCTCCTGGACCACCCCCACACCCCCTGGACCACTCCCCTTCCATATATAAACTGAAGCCCTGCAGCGTTTTTTCATTCTGCCTGTGTGTGCTTGCAAGAGCTAGTGTAGGGAGAGAGCTGTTACTGATTTCACTGATTTCTTTGAGGGACAGTTGATAGTAAGTTTGCTGGCTAGTAATCTACTTGATACTGCTCTGTATTGGAGGGACAGAAGTCTGCAGGGATTTGAGGGACATTTTAGGGTAGCTTTGCTGGCTAGTAATCTACCTTCTACTGCAGTGCTCTGTATGTAGCTGCCTGCTGTGGGCACTGATCTCTTCTGATCTCATCTGCTGACTGCTGTAATAACCCAATAGTCCTTGTAAGGACTGCTTTTATTTTCTTTTTTGTTTTTTTACTTTGCTAGTTGCTACTATAAGCCCAGTGCTATTAGTCTAGCAGTGTTGGGGAGTGGGACTGGTGTGCTACTGTGCTGCTCCTAGTAGTTCAGCAGCACCAACCCGAGAAAAATATTTTTTTTAATATACATATATTTTTTTTTTCTTTTACTTATCTTACTGTTCTTTAACGTGTACAGTGCTGTTGCTGTTCTTCATAGTATTGCACCAATAGTAGTGCACTTGCAGGCATTATTTGCTCAGTGTGTTCTTCATTTTCAAACAACAACCATCTAGCTGTGTGAGCTTGTTCACATTCTGTCTAAATATCAATAATAATACCGTCTCTAGAAACACCACCCGAGTGACGTTTTTCAGGCAGCAATAATATATTCCGTATCCACTGCTGTAGTAGTGTATACGTTAACCTTGTAGGCATTATTTGCTCAGTGTGTTCTTCATTTTCAAACAACAACCATCTAGCTGTGTGAGCTTGTTCGCATTCTGTCTAAATATCAATAATAATACCGTCTCTAGAAACACCACCCGAGTGACGTTTTTCAGGCAGCAATAATATATTCCGTATCCACTGCTGTAGTAGTGTATACGTTAACCTTGTAGGCATTATTTGCTCAGTGTGTCCTTCATTTTCAAACAACAACCATCTAGCTGTGTGAGCTTGTTCACATTCTGTCTAAATATCAATAATAATACCGTCTCTAGAAACACCACCCGAGTGACGTTTTTCAGGCAGCAATAATATATTCCGTATCCACTGCTGTAGTAGTGTATACGTTAACCTTGTAGGCATTATTTGCTCAGTGTGTCCTTCATTTTCAAACAACAACCATCTAGCTGTGTGAGCTTGTTCACATTCTGTCTAAATATCAATAATAATACCGTCTCTAGAAACACCACCCGAGTGACGTTTTTCAGGCAGCAATAATATATTCCGTATCCACTGCTGTAGTAGTGTACACGTTAACCTTGTAGGCATTATTTGCTCAGTGTGTTCTTCATTTTCAAACAACAACCATCTAGCTGTGTGAGCTTGTTCACATTCTGTCTAAATATCAATAATAGTACCGTCTCTAGAAACACCACCCGAGTGACGTTTTTCAGGCAGCAATAATATATTCCGTATCCACTGCTGTAGTAGTGTATACGTTGACCTTGTAGGCCTTGTTTGCCCAGTGTGTTCTTCTTCTTCATTTTCAAACAACTCCCATCTAGCTGTGTGAGCTTGTTCACATTCTGTCTAAATATCAATAATAATACCGTCTCTAGAAACACCACCTGAGTTGTTGTTGTTGTTGTTTTAAAAATAATGCCAGGCAAAGGCAGGCCGCCACGCAGAGGCACAAGGGGCCGTGCTGCTATGCTATCCTGTGGCCCTAGGAAATTGCCCAGTTTTAAAAAGGCAATGACCCTGAACTCCCAAAATGCTGAAGAGGTAGTTGACTGGCTTACACAGCACACCCCATCCTCTACCGTTTCTAACTTTACCACAACATCCTCATCCTCCACTGCTATGGGCACCCCACGTAACACTTCCTCCACCACCGGCGCCCCTTCTTCACTGGAGTCAGAGGAGTTATTTTCACATGAGTTTCTTGAACTGAGTGATGCGCAACCATTATTGGCAGAAGAAGATGAAGGAGATGAGGACGTTACACCAGATTTAATTCTGGCAGAGAACACAACAGAGATGGACATAATGAGTGATGACGAGGAGGTCCCCGCTGCTGCTTCCTTCTGTGAGCTGTTAGAAGAAATTGATGCATCTGAGGAGAATGAGGATGAGGAGATTGATGTTTTATGGGTGCCCAGTAGAAGAGAGGAAGAGGAGGATAGTTCAGATGGAGAGACGGAGAGTCAGAGAGGCAGGAGGAGAATAAGACTTAGAAGAAGCAGGGAGGACAGCTCGCAGGGAACAGTAGGGCAACAACATGTATCGGCACCTGTGGTCAGCCGGCCAACGCACCCGCCATTGCCGCCAACGCCGCCGACTTCTACTGTTACCGCCAGATTGCCAGCCTCAAAAAGGTCAGCAGTGTGGGATTTTTTTAATGTGTGTGCCTCTGACAAAAGCGTTGTCATTTGCAATGAGTGCAGTCAGAAACTGAGTCTTGGGAAGCCCAACAGCCACATAGGTACAACTTCTATGCGAAGGCACATGAACGGCAAGCACAAAGCACTTTGGGAGCAACACCTCAAAGGCAACAGGCAAACTAAAAGCCACCCTCCTTCTGGTCCAGCATCTTACTGCTCTACCTCTGCTGTCCTTCACCCGTCTGAACCACCCTCCACTCCGCCTTCCACCTTGACCACCAGTTCCCATTCCCAGTCATCTGCCCCCAGCCAAGTTTCTGTGAGGGCCATGTTTGAGCGTAAGAAGCCAATGTCTGCTAGTCACCCCCTTGCCCGGCGTCTGCTGGCTTGTCCGCACTCTTAGCCCGCCAGCTTTTACCATACCAGCTGGTGGACTCTGAGGCCTTCCGCAAATTTGTAGCAATTGGGACACCGCAGTGGAAGGTACCCAGCCGCAATTTGTTTTCAAAAAAGGGAATACCACACCTGTACCACCATGTGCAGAGCCAAGTCACCGCATCTCTGTCACTTAGTGTTGGGCCAAAGGTCCATATGACTACTGACGCATGGTCCTCCAAGCATGGTCAGGGCAGGTATGTCACCTACACTGCCCACTGGGTGAACTTGGTAATGGCTGGGAAGCAGGGAATGTGTAGCTCAACAACGACAGTGGAGTTGGTGTCACCGCCACGGATTGCACGCGGTTCTGCCACCACCTCTACTCCTCCTTCGCTCTCTACCTCGTCTTCTTCCTCTTCTTCGTCCTCTGCTGCTGGGTCCTCCTCCTCCACACCTGTGCACCCCCAGCTCCCCCTAGGCTATTCGACGTGCCAGGTACGCCGTTGTCATGCTGTCTTGGGGATGACGTGCCTGGAAAGCAAAAACCATACCGGATCTGTACTCCTGTCATCTCTGCAGTCACAGGCCGATCGGTGGCTGACCCCACACCAACTGAAGATCGGAAAAGTGGTGTGTGACAATGGAAGCAATCTGTTGGCAGCACTGAGACTGGGCAATTTAACACATGTGCCCTGCATGGCACATGTTCTGAATTTAATAGTCCAACGTTTTGTCTCGAAGTACCCAGGATTCCAGGACGTTCTCAGGCAGTCCAGGAAGGTGTCGGCCCATTTCAGACGCTCCTACACAGCCATGGCACGCCTTGCTGACATTCAGCAGCGGTACAAAATGCCAGTCAGGCGTTTGATTTGCGACAGCCAGACTCGCTGGAATTCAACGCTCCTCATGTTGGAACGCCTGCTGCAACAACAAAGAGCCGTCAACGAATACCTGTTTGAACTGGGTGGTAGGAGTGGATCTGCAGAGCTGGGGATTTTTTTACCCCGTTACTGGGTGCTTATGCGCGATGCCTGCAGGCTCATGCGCCCTTTTGAAGAGGTTACAAATATGGTCAGTCGCACCGAAGGCACCATCAGCGACCTAATACCCTTCGCTTTCTTCCTGGAGCGTGCCGTGCGACGAGTGACAGATGAGGCTGTAGACCAGCGTGACGAGGAGCAGGAAGCGCACGATTTCTGGTCGGAATCACCAGAACGAACCCAGGCACCTGCTGCAACGCAGGGAGAGGTGTCAGAAGTGGAGTCAGAGGAGGAAGGTGGCTTTGTGGAGGAGGAGGACCAACAGGAGCAGGCTTCCCAGGGGGCTAGTGGTGACCTTTTGGGGACCCCTGGTCTTGTACGTGGCTGGGGGGAGGAGACCGTGGATGATGCAGTCCTTGATAACGAGGAAGCGGAGATGGATACCTCTGCATCCAACCTTGTGAGAATGGGGTCTTTCATGCTGTCATGCCTGTTGAAGGACCCCCGTATCAAGAGGCTTAAGGAGAAGGACCTGTACTGGGTCGCGACTCTACTAGACCCTCGGTACAAGCATAAAGTGGCAGAAATGTTACCAACATACCACAAGTCTGAAAGGATGCTGCATTTAGAAACCAGCCTGCAAAACATGTTGTACAATGCTTTTAAGGGTGATATCCCTTCAGGAACTCATCAACATTCCAGGGGCAGAGGTGCCAGTAATCCTGCCACGAGCGCACCTGCAAGGACAAAGCACTTTGGCCACTCTGTAACGTCAGACATGCAAATGTTTTTCAGTCCAAGGCAGCGGCAGAACCGTTCGGGATCCACCCTCAAAGAACGCCTCGACCGGCAGGTAGCGGACTACCTGGCATTAACTGCAGATATCGACACTCTGAGGAGCGATGAACCCCTGGACTACTGGGTGCGCAGGCTTGATCTGTGGCCAGAGCTGTCACAATTTGCCATGAACCTCTTGTCTTGCCCCGCCTCAAGTGTCCTCTCAGAAAGGACCTTCAGTGCAGCAGGAGGGATTGTAACTGAGAAGAGAACTCGCCTAGGTCACAAAAGTGTGGATTACCTGACCTTTATTAAAATGAATGAGGGGTGGATCTCGGAGGGTTACTGCACGCCGGAAGACTTGTGCTGAGTTTCTGATTCTGACTCCCCATGCAGCTGTCCTTCTCTGCACGCCTCATGACTCCACATACAGCTGTCCTTTAGCGTCCTCCTCCCTCCACCACCGTTACAAACTAGGGTGCAAACCGTACTGGTTTAATTTGAATCCAGGTAAATCCTGAGTTTTTCTGGCCTCTGTGCTTCAGTGGCTGTGACAAAAAAATTGAATATTTTCAGCATTTATATGGCATATTTTTTCTGGCCTCTGTGCTTCAGTGGCTGCGACCAAAAAAAACAGAATATTTTCAGCATTTATATGGCATATTTTTTCTGGCCTCTGTGCTTCAGTGGCTGTGACAAAAAAATGAATATTTTCAGCATTTATATGGCATATTTTTTCTGGCCTCTGTGCTTCAGTGGCTGCGACCAAAAAAAACAGAATATTTTCAGCATTTATATGGCATATTTTTTCTGGCCTCTGTGCTTCAGTGGCTGTGACAAAAAAATGAATATTTTCAGCATTTATATGGCATATTTTTCCTGGCCTCTGTGCTGCAGTGGCTGCGACCAAAAAAAATTAATATTGTTTGCATTTATATGGCATATTTTTTCTGGCCTCTGTGCTGCAGTGGCTGCGACAAAAAAAAAATTAATATTGTTTGCATTTATATGGCATATTTTTTCTGGCCTCTGTGCTACAGTGGCTGCGACAAAAATTTTTTTTATATTTTCAGCATTTATATGGCATATTTTTTCTGGCCTCTGTGCTTCAGTGGCTGCGACAAAAAAAAGATAATTTTTCAGGAAAGTACACATGCCTAATTTTTCAGGGTTCTGCAACAGTGGCAAAATCGCATCTTTTATGGTCACCGCAGGTGATCAATAAAGTAGACCAAAACTGGGCCCACACTGCAGAATCAGTGTTTTTTGGTTCACTTCACTGTACATTGAATTACCTCTGCCTGACCGTGCACGTGCGCACAAGCACGGTGACTGCTAAACACACCACTACAGAAATATTGCCACCAACAGGACGAACATCCTGGAGGTGACAAGCAACTAGTAATTAAAAACTATTATTTGCTCACTTGACGGTATCATTCATTAAAGCTCTTTGCGTCTTTTTGCGTTGCAGTAAGCACCGCGTTTCATCTTTGCGTGTGAACAGGCTGTAACCTTTACACGACTTGATTGGCATGTAGACGCCGGACGTTTTAAAGCATTTTATTTCACAGGTTTAGAAATGTAGTGTGATTTCTGCCCTTTACAGCACAAAACGCAGCGCTGTGTCAACAATGGATTTTTTAGAAACATTTTTGCCCTTGATCCCCCTCTGGCATGGCACTGTCCAGGTCGTTGCACCCTTTAAACAACTTTAAAATCATTTTTCTGGCCAGAAATGTCTTTTCTAGCTTTTAAAATTCGCCTTCCCATTGAAGTCTATGGGGTTCGCGAACTTTTTTTCCGACGTTCGCTACATCCCTACTTTCAGGAAGAAGTTCTTTATAAATTGACGATAGTAATTGGCGAACCCTAGGAACCTTTGGGTTGCACGTAAAGAAAGAGGTTGGGTCCAATCCAGTACAGCTTTCACCTTCCCTGGATCCATCTCTAGACCCTTGCTGGAAATATTGAAACCCAAAAACTGAACCGAAGTAACCTCAAAAGTACACTTTTCAAGTTTCGCATAAAGTCTATTTTCTCTTAACCTACATAAGACTTCGCGAACATGGTTTTGATGTTCACATTAAATTATTAAATTAAAATAACCTCAAGATAGACAACTACAAATATCCCCAGCAGGTCTCGGAAGATGTCATTGACAAATTCCTGGAACACTGCGGGGTTGTTACAGAGACCAAATGGCATTACTAAGTATTCATAGTGGCCGTCCCTGGTGTTAAATGCTGTTTTCCACTCATCCCCTTCCCTGATACGAATGATGTTATAAGCACCTCTAAGATCAAGCTTGGAATAGATCTTGGCATCTCTGACCTGGTCGAATAATTCAGAAATCAGAGGAAGGGGATAGCGATTCTTTACGGTGATCTTGTTAAGACCCCCAACAAAAAAGAATCCTGTACCTGTGGGAGAATTAGAAGGCCTAATCAAGGTTTTCCTTGATATACTCTTTCATTGCCTGGGCTTCCGGCAAAGAAAGGGGATAAATTCTACCTCGAGGGGGAGTAGACCCAGGGATTCGATCTATTGGACAGTCATACTGCCTGTGTGGGGGTAGGGTTTCTGCAGCTTTTTTAGAAAACACGTCAGCATATTCAGCATATGCTGCAGGTAAACCGTCTAAAGAGGTAGTTGCCACCACCAGGTACCACTATAAGTTTCTATATAGTATATATCTATATTAATAATATTAATATACCTCAACCCACTTACTAGGGTTTCTGGTTCTTTTGAGCAAGCAGACAATGAATCCACACCAATGAGCGTATAGTAAAGTGATGTATTGTAAAATAAATCAATTGATTGTTCCACATAAATGATTACACTTAGACTAAACAAAAATTACAATATTTACAGTTACACATTACACAAGTCTACATAGTTGTTACCAAAAAGGCAGGGGAATAGAGTTCGGCTTCATCTCTGCCTTCCCCTCTGGTCTTCATTCCTCACATGTCTTGTCCCAGGCTCCTCTGGCTTCTCCCGCTCTCTAGCTGCCTCCTCTCAGCTGCCCAGCTCCCCTCTCTACTGCCCAGCCCCCCTCTCATGTTGTCTAGTGTTCTTTTATCCTGGGTTCTCACCTGCCCCCACAGAAACCCTCCCAACTGCCAAGATGTTGTGATAAACCCCCAACTTGCCTACATCCTGTTGAGCAAGTTTTCTTGCATACAAAATCAGTTTTATGGTCCCCATAGCAGACATAGACCTTAGTAGTCACAGGAAAACCTTTGTTATGATAATCAGGGCTTCATGTAAGTTCCCTGCTTACAACAGCTTTCATATTAAATAACAAAATCAAGATGGCAATTTCTTACACCACCACGCTTAAAATCCCATTGAATGATCTCCCCTGATACCCCGTCAATATGAGGATTATGGGTCTGAAGCCAAGGTAACCCCAGAATAAGAGAAGAAGAAGCACCCTCAATAATATAAAGGGCTAACTTCTCACTGTGTAGGTTATTAGTGCACATGGAAAGGAACACCGATTTTTTAGTTACCAGGCCTGACCCTAAGGGTTTTTTATCGACCGCCAAAATCCTCATAGGAGGAATTAGAGGGGTTAAAGGAATACCAAATTTTGCCGCAAAGGTAGCATCCAAAAAATTCCCCTCCGCCCCTGAATCCACAAAAGCAGACACTTTGACAGAGCCCGTAGGCCAGGTTAATTTAACCAGTAACAAAATCCTAGAGGAAGACTGGGGAGAGGAAATTTTTGCATCCAAATGGAGCTCCACTTCTCCATTTAGGCTTGGACATAAAGAATTTAGATCTGTCCCTATTGAACTTATCGGGGAACACAATTTTGGGTTCATGGGACCTAGCGAAAGAACCCACAGGAATGGCCATAGGAACAACAGGACTTGGCGACTGAGGTGTGGACTCCAGTCGGCTGGTCAGGTTGTGGAAGCCCTGTATGAGATAATCTTGCTTCCACTCATGATCCTCCAAGAGCTGAAGTAAGGTGGTTAGGAGGGCTTCAGTAGTAGATGGCCCGTGATAATGTCACGCTCGGCACCCAACACCAGAATAAATGCCAAGCACCCTGGTCTCGGCTCGTGCTTCACTTGTAGTGTGACCACCATTGGCCTCGGGAGGAGTCCTCAGCTACTTGGATGCCACCAGGACTTAAATGAGAGGTGCAAGGCTAGAGGTTCGGGATAGGCAAAGGGGGACGACTGTTAGCTAGAGTCTTTAGGCTGAGGGTCACGGTCCAAAACAGGAAACCAGAATCGTCGTCAGAACAGGCCGGGTTGAGGCAGGCAGAAGTCAGTGGTAATCAGGCAGGCAAAGGTCAAAACCGGGTAATCAATCAGACAGGAGGGTTCAGCAGAAGGGTAGTCGATATTCAGGCAAGGGTCAGATATAGAAGTCAGGATAGTCGTTTAGCCAGGCAGGGGTCATAATAATAACAAGCTCACAAAGCACCAGGAACAAGATCATATCACGGGCAAGGTCTAGCAGCTCAACTGGGCTTTTATAGCGACAGATTCGTGGCAAGTTTTCGCACCATTTCACGTTTGCGTCAGACGCTTGCGCGTCAATAAGTACGAGACATGGGCGTGCTGGTTTCCTGTTTTGTACCTAAAGAACCAATATGGCGGCTGAAATGGACTGGTGCCACGGGACCACCATGGTGAGTAGATTTTATGACACCTGCCAGGAAAGGAGGCGACTAAAACGCTGATGTTTCAAATTGTCACAACTTCTCCACAATTTACAGACAGCATACTGGAACTACATAATCCACAATGCATTGCACTGTGATGTTCCGTTTCTTTTCCTAAAATCATGTGTGCAGGGAATTGTGGGGTTTGGAGTATGCAGGCTAAGGACAGATGGCTGTTGATACAAATTAACAGTAGTCAGCCAGCTCAGCAAAGTAGTCAGAAAGATCAACAGGAGAGCAGGGGGCTAGGCTTAGAGAACTGTCGGAAACCATTAAAACTCCTGAAAAGTCTGCATATTATTTAATTGATGTATATTGCAAAGTTGCGTGAAATTATGTTTACTTTTCAAAAAGCTTAAATTATGTTTTTGTGGAGTTCCCCTTTAAAGTATTAGAAGATGTGTTTTTTTTCTTTGGCCAAGTTGCCTTTTTGTGCTACAGCACAAGATTGTCCTGTGGGTGGTGCTTGTTTTTTTGGTTGTTGGTCTTTCAAATGGTCAAGACCAAACTAGATAACATGCTAATCTTAGAACGGATGACTAGCTTACATACAGCCTCCCAAAAACAATTTTTCTGGACACCATGGATGACATACAGAAATGTACTACCCCACTGATAGCCTAACCCTTTTTACACCCATACCAGAAGGGATGACATGTGAGCAATGGAACCGTGAATTGTATTTTTGCTGTACTCACCTCTTACCCACCTTGGTGTTTATGTTGCCTTGACCCTACCCTCTTCTTGACCAAAATATCAATATGACTCATGAAGGTTTAATTCAAAACTGTTTATTGTTATATGTTGTACGCTTCAAATGGAAATGTGTATATTCTATGTGCCTCAACATTTCTGCAGGCTGGGATGTGCCCGGTGACTGCAGACATTCAACCATGTTTGTAGACATTACTTTTCTCTGTCTGTTTTTACCTGCAAATAAAAATAAATATAAATTAAAAAAAAAAAACAGACAACATATATGCATATGCAGAGTTTTTGAGTTAGTGTAACTTTACCTTCAAAAAAATCTTCCTCTCTTTCTCTCTCTCTCCTCCCCCTACCTCCCTTAACATATCAATTAGACACTATTTAGATATATTTAGATGGATAGATTACATAGTTTGATTAGATTGATAGATTATATAGTTACCCAGATTATAGAATGAAACACCTAGACAGACACACTATCACATAACTGCAATGGTTGATTGACCTTTACCTTACATTTTGTAATGTTAGACCATGTTTTTTTAGGGGGGCTAAGAATGTGAAAATCTGACTAATTTTTGATGTGGAAATGTTCATTGCATTTCTCATTGTTCCCAATATTTGTAGTTTTTAAATGGGGGTGACTGCAACACCAGCATTTGTATGTAAGGGCAGGGCCGCAATTAGAAATCACGGGGCCGAGTACAAAAATTTTTTTGGGGCCCCCTGGGCCACACCCATCTTCCCCCAAGCCCCACCCCAGGTCACATCCACTCCCCTGGCCACACCCCTGATCCACCCCAGCCAAGGCCAAATTTGTCAAAACCCCAACTACTCCCTGGCAAGCCCCGCCCCACTAAGCTCTTTCTTCCCTCGCTACCCAGAATGCAGTGGGGACTGTTCCCACCAGCCCCCTGCCCCTTGCTGCATGCTGCAGCACCCACGCCTCGCGCTCCCTCGCTGCTGCCCCACGCCGACGCACATGCACAGACGGCGCGTGCCAGCTAGTTTTTTTTTTTACTTTTTAATATCTCACAATGGGGTCCCTGCCGGGCCAGTCTGACCCTGGTTCCCATGAATTAAGTTTCAAAGGAGGGAAGGGGTGAGACTGCCGGTTGGGGTATAGGGACGGCTCCCAGGTGAACGGTGGGTGGTGCAGCCAATGAGTGGTAAGCAGTGCGGAGGCATAGCCAATACAGCTGGATGTAGCATGGGAAGGGGCTGGGTGTTGCACTGAGGGAGGAAGTGCATGCCTTTGGGGACAGGCCAGATGGGAGCGCTCCGGGGCCCAGGATTATCACTCTCCTTTAAGGGGGGCCCGGCTCTTTTGAAAAGTGCAGCACTGTCGGGCCCACCTTCAGGTTTGGGCCTGGTACACTTGTACCCCCTGTGCCCCCCTGATGGCAGCCCTGTGTAAGAGCAAACAAGAAACGGATCCGCACACACACTATGATCAGCAGTTGGGGGGGACACCCCTCTTTATTATATCACCTCGTGATCAACGTTTCTGTGTAAGGGTCGATTTTACTGATTTTATGTCTTTTCCATACTTGCCTTTCTATGTAGCACATCCTCTAGCCATATATGTGTTTCTGTTTCCAAACAGTGGCCAGTTGCTAGGCTTCATCTGACACTAGCAACTAGATACATGCTAACAGTAAAAATAGGAAATGTGATGCTAAAGGCTAGTAACTAAATCAAGATACAACAACACCAGTTGCAGAGTGTTAATGAGAAACAATCTTTACATCAGAATAAATGTTACAGTTGATTGCAAGTAATCATTAGGAAATGGATGGATCTTCTGTATCCACTGCACCAGGTACCCCAGACATGGCCAATTGTGAAATTTTCTCCCGTAGCAACGATTCCCACGCAGAGAATGGAACAGGCTAAAATGATCCTCCTCCAATTTTTTTTAACTGAAGGGCTTCTTCTGACATTTTTTGTTTGGCTATAGTGATGAGCAAATTTTTACCACCAACCATGGATGCTGCATTTAAGCAACTGCAAATGTTTATCTTTAAATCTCGAGACAAAAAAAGTCACCAAAAGAAAAAAAGCGCTCATTGACTTTAATGCATTTGGACAAAAAAGTCGCCATAAGAAAATAGTTCATTGACTTTAATGCATTTGGACAAAAAAGTCAGCGAGACCAAAAAAGTTGCCACAAGAAAAAAAGTCCATTGACTTGAAGGGTGTTGGCACACAGGGCAATTAGTTGCCAAGCAACAAATCTTCACTATTGTGGGCAACTAATCTCCCTGAAATGCCATCTTGCTGGCAAGAATGCAAATCACAGGCATATGTATCACGTCGGTTTTACGAAGTCCCTGAAGTTTCCTGTGAGGCAACTTCGGAAAACCGAAGTGATACGTATGCCATCCTGCTAGCAATTTGCATTCTTGCAGGCCTGTCCACACGTGATAGGCAGTGCAACCGGCCAGGTTGCTTAGGGTGCCTTGCTGGTCTGGCCCGGCACTGAAGAACCTGCAGCGTGAAGCACAAACACAGTCATAGAAAAAATTAGATATGATAACTCTGGAAGGCTGGAAAAGGCCCCTTTCAGCCAGTATGGGGGCTCACTATAAAGGTATGTAGAGTATATGGTTAAATGCACAGGGAAGGACTGTTTTATGATGGCTTTTTCAGTGCAATAATTGTTTTAAACAATTTACTGCTGCTTTTTGAAACCATGAGTGAATGAATTTTCATAGCACCCTTGATTTTTATGTTTTGGGAGTACCCACCTTGACTACAAAGCACACTGAACTAAGTGAATAATTGTCACTACCTTTCTGTCTAAGATAATAAGGGTGTAAGACCTCCTTAATTTAAATGGATGCAGAGGTTGTGATACTATTGAAAGAAATACTACACTAAAGTCAATTTGTTTACTTTTTTTACTATGCTGCAAGCTCTGGCTTCTCCTATATTTCTATATTTGGTTTGGTGAATCTTTGGTTCAAGGAGGAATGAAAACAAGGAGCTGGTAAGAAGGAATATCAGAATCCTGGTACTTTTTTCTTTCTTTTCCTTTGATACCTCTCCAAAGACCCTCTCTTCATTTAGCATATATATAAGCTGAGACTGAAACAAATCCTAAGGAATGAATTAACCCCGACATGGATTTCACTTTGTGACTTAGGAAAGCCTCAGCATGTGTAACACACAAGGAAATAAACTATGAAATACTCACTCAATGGTATATGACTCCTACCAGGCAACACACCATATACCCAAACACGCCCCCCCCCCCTCCCAGACAGTTGGAAGCAATGTGGATAGTAAGGGAACTTCCACCATATATATTGGAGCGACTCTGCTATAAGAGACTATTGAAATAATGTACTAACCCTCCTCAAACCCCTACTGGGGAAACAATTAAGCTGGCCATAGATGCAAAGATACTATCGTAGGAAACGAAGATTTGCATGATTTCCGGACCATGTGTAGAGTGTCCTATCCATTTTTTTTCCCCATGGTGATCAGACAGGTTTCTTGTGAGGCAACTTCGAGTGACTTCAGGAAATCCAAAGTGATTTCTATGCCATCCCGCCGGTGATTCGTATTCTTGCCAGTCGACCGCAATAGAGAAACTTTGTCACCGGACAACTTTTCTCCTTGTCTGCCAACACCCTAAAAGATTTATACAGGCTACCAATAATATCTCTGCATGTATTGCCTATCTGAAGATATCAATGGGAGATTGTCACTACAAATCGTTGGACACAACTTTTGTGCGATTGCTGTCTGTCAATTAATTACCAAAGAATCATGTGATTTCTTCTCTTTACTACTTTATATTATCTGAATGCACAGACGATCATGCATCTGACATTAGGCTATAATCTACACATCTATCATCAGCTATACAGCTGGAGCCATAGACATTTGTGCTGGGAGAGCCATTCCCAAAATTTAAAAATCATATCCAGAAACTGGCTAATTTGGTTCTTAATGTCAAATAGAGTGTAAGTGTAAATATTCGCTACTGTCATCTTTATTGGAAGACAGCTATTCAGGTCAGGATATCCAATGCAGGTAGCATCTAGCAGCTCTGTACCATTCCCAGATACCTAATTTTGACAAAGTCTGGGCACAATGGAACTTGTAGCACCCCCCACCCCCGATGACATGCTTGCAAAGACCTTTTGCTCTAGAGCTGTATAATTTAATCTTCCTCGATCAGCACTCTCAACAGTAAAATAACAGATTGCCTATTATTATATGATGTTTATCACCTAAGTAATTTTAATAAAATAAAGGTATTCACTTATGACACTGTACTGGCTATAACTCCCAGGCTTATGTTTTGAAGTTGTTATGTTTCCCCCTCTCTTTACTCCCTTTAATTTTTCTTATTTCTGTCTTATGCGCTTCTCTTTTTCTTGATGCAAGACATATATATTGTTGCAGTTGAGCTTAGGGGTTGTCACAAAGCATCAAGCAGAAAATGAGGTTAGCCTGTAATATAAACTGATGCTACAGGGCTGATTATTAAATTCTGCTGCTAGTTGCACTGGTTTCTGTGCTGACGTGTAGTAATTATTAATTGCTAATCAGCCTTATATTGTGACATTATCAGTTGGTTTTTTGTTTGTAATATGTATGCTCAATATACTGTATACAGCTATTTATTGTACAGCACTGACAGGCCCGGATTTGTGGAAAGGCCACTTAGGCTTGGGCCTAGGGCGGCAGGATTTTAGGGGTGCAGCATGCTGCCCAACCACACCCACATTGGTTCAAAAACACTGGGTATGCTCAGGAGATACAATCATTTTTAAATTTCCCGTGTGCCAATCCCCATTGCTCCAGATGATGAAAATTTGCACTAATAAAGGGGAGGGGACATCGGCAGCGAACGGTAGTGGGCCTAGGGGCGCCCACTATGTAAAACCGGCCCTGAGCGCTGCAGAGTATCATAGTGTGTTATACACAGGGCTGCTCCTGCCATGAGTAGGGTTGCCACCCGGCCGGTATTACAAATTTACCGGCAATGTAGCTGCTGGTAAATTTGTACTACACTTAAAAAGACCGCCTCGGCCAGCCCCCAATCCCCTGTAAACCCCTTGTCCTTCGGTTCTTGTCCTGGCCGTGCCCCGCCCCTTTCTGGCATAACCCCGCCCCCTTTTACATCACACTTTTTGGGAAAAGGGGGCAAGCCTAGCCATGAGGCAAGGTAAGAACCTTCCTCAGGCCGCCCGGATCAGCCAGTTATCAGGGGCAGCAAAAAGCTGCCTCTAGTAACTTTAAAGGAGAAGGAAAGCCCCAGGGCGCAAAACCCCTCTACTACTGCGCATGCGCCGAATGTCACGGAGTTTTCCAATTTCACTTCGTGACATTCGGCGCATGCGCAGTAGAGCTGTACCGGTACCTGATCCTACTGCGCATGCGCCAGAAAACGCCGGTCAGAGAAGGAAGAAGACGCGCGTGGGAGAAGATGGCGACTGCGAACTCCGTGGACAGGACCTGCGCAGAGGGGTGAGTAAAAAGTTAGGGGCATTTGCCCAGGGGGACAGGTAGGCCAGGGGGGAGGAGGGAGGGGGGGGCAACACAGGGGAGGGGGGGAGGGGTTTTGCGCCCTGGGGCTTTCCTTCTCCTTTAAGAGCTAAATTTATGTTTTCCATCAGGGGCAGAACTACAGAGGAAGCAGACCCTGCTCCTGCAGGGGGACCAGGAGGTATAGGGGCCCTATAAATATCAAATTCATATTCAATTTCAATAAATATTGGTAAGTCAGGTCAATGTTTAGGCATTTTGGGACCTGAAAAATAATTTGCTGTGGGGCCCAGTTATATCAAGTTATACCAGCGCCCCTAGTTATACAAATAACCATAGCAAATTCTTGCTTCCTGATCTTATTGTCCTCCAATAAGCATATCGGATCTGTCAATGTGCTGGTCTCCAAAGCAGATAGTTTACCATTCAGTCCTTCTTTCCTTTGTAGTGCTTATTTCGATATATCAGAAAAGCAAAATGACTCTGTTAAACTTACCCCATTATTAAACATAGTCTATTATTGAACTTTGGTACCCACATACAGTCAACTATTACTGCTGAAGTATATGCTGAGTTTGCATACCAATGAACAACACTACATATAGAAATGGCACACGACGAAACACGTATTGCAACGCAGCACACATTTATTCACATTGAAACCTACGCCTCACTAATGTACTTTCGCCCGGAAACAACGTTACAACAGACATTCATTTTTTTGATTGGCTGAACTAACATACTGGTACTCTTAGTTTCAGAGCGCTGGAGCTGTAAGCGAAATTATTCACCAGTAGTGTATTGCGCTCGGACATCGGTGCAGAATGAGATCAGGAGAGATGATTAGTGTGTGTGCGCTGTTAGTGCTGGGCCTGAAGGCCAGTGACGCTGTGACAGGTAAATACTCACAGGAATATTGTACTGCGGGAAAGGTGGATTTATAGTCTGTTACAAGAACTAGCGATAATCTTTATGAGTTGCAACTAGTGTATTCTCCAATGTTTTGCAACGGTTTCAGTTAGTGTGTTTTCTTTGAAGGGAATTAAAAGAAGTACTAATTGTACTCTCACGTTTATGTATTCTCTCCTTTTAAGTTGATTACATTGATTATGGAGCGATGTTCTATCAGACTTACGGCCCCTCAGGGGAATATCTGATGGACTATAACGGGAATGAGCTGTTCCATGTGGATTTGGAGTCAAAGTCAGTGGTTTGGACGCTGCCCGGGCTGGAGAAATACACATCATTTGATCCACAGGGAGGCCTGCAGCAGATTAATGTAGCGAAATATAACGTAGACGGTTATAAAAAGAGCCGGAACAGTACACCAGCCACTAGCAGTAAGTATATCTAATGGGGAAGGGAGCTGGGGGGGGGGGTGACTACCGGTAAGCCATAGGCGGATGGTGTTTTTTTTTGTTTGTGGAGGCAAAGAAATGTAAGTATCTATCTGCAATGACCACCAAAACACTAGACTTACCAACCATTATATATGTTTGCATTAGCATGAACTAAAGTGAATCAATTTTCATATTCATATACTTTAAATGTTTCCATAAATTAAAAAAAGCAAAATAAATATTCAAGAAAAGATACACCTGAGTTTAACATACGAACTGCTTGTTGCTCTAGTTTAAAAATATACACTTTTTTAAAAAATATATTTGTTCCATTAAACAATAAAAAACAGTGAAATTTAAAGCACATTTGTTTAAAAATTAATTCTACTAGGGATGCACCGAATCCACTAATTTGGGATTTGGCCAAATCCTCTGTGAAAGATTCAGGCAAAGCCCAAAATCTGCATATTTGCATATGCAAACGAGGGCTAGGAAGGGTTAAAAAGTCATTTTTTTAACTTCCTTGTTGTGTGACAAAAAGTCATAAAATAAATATTTGGATTTGGTTTGGCCAGGCACTTTGATTTGGCAGAATCCTGCTGACAAAGGACTGAATCCTAAACCAAATCCTAGATTCGTTGCATCCCTGGATTCTACTTTCTCAGTTATTAAACACTCTGTAAAATAAACTTTGACTTATAGTAAGTTTGACGTAGTAGGAGGAAAGGAAGGAAATGCTCTTTTTTTAAAGTTAGTTCCACATTAGTGATGGCGGCTGTAATTCAAAGTTCTCGTATTAAAGCAACTCCATAAAAACAATGGAACTCTAATTGTAGAGTGGTGTAAATTCAGGGAGATTCACAGATCCACACACACACTATTTTCTGCAGTCAGGGATGTGGCCCCTCTTTTTATTGATGTACCACCAAAAAGACCAATGTTTCGGGGGGATTTAACCTCCCTTCATCAGGAGGCGTATGCAGATCTGTGAATTTTCTACTGTTGCTAAGGGACCTTGCTGGGTCGAAAAAAGGGATCCCCTTGCACAAAAATCACTAGTGTGTAACAGTAACAGTGTAACAAACTGTAACCCACAGCACCTTAATACCCCTCTGAATTGTGTCTGTATGTTACCCTCCCATTTAGACTGTAAGCCCTACGGGATAGCAGGCCTGGACTGGGAGTCAAAATAGGCCCTGCCATTCCAAGTACACAGAGGCCCAAACAGCCCCCCACCAGCCCAAACAGCCCCCTACCAGCCCACTATATGGTACCTTTCTATTGAACCATACAGCAGCCCCTCTGGCATTTGCCAGAACCCACATATTGCCAGTCCGGGCCTGCGGGGTAGGGTCCACTAGCCTTTTGTTTCCTTGACACTGAGCACTTAATCTGTATTGTAATTATATTTTTTATATTTATGTGAATTGTATTTCTAATAATGCACTTATTGTTACTTTTTATTCCAATGACCCCTTGTTTGTTACTACTAATTTATTGTTTTGCTGTACAGTGCTTTGCCCTCAAGGAGCGCTTTACAAATAAAAATATACATACATACATACATACATACCAGAGTCAATAGCACTATTATCTACTATTTGTAGATACAGGCTACACTCTGCAGGATGATTAAAAAATAAATAGCCTAATGTCCTAGGGTAAACAACATGTGTAGCTCCTGGATACATATAAATATACTGTAGATATACATTTTTGGCCCCTGGAAAAATCTGTGATGGCACATAGTAAGATTTGTCGCCCATGGTTAAAACTGTACTACTGTGGACACTAAATCTCATTAAATACCATACCTTCACTAACACTAAAATTACATTACTAACAGTAAATTACATTACTCACTGGGATTTGGCTTAACAGTGGGGAAATGTAATGAGTAATGTATGAGTAATGAGTATGTGATAAATGTTTGAAAAACAGAGATCCTGCATAACTCAAAACAGGTTACTATGCCTTTGCACATAACAACTACCAAACCATAAAACCCAATATTGCAATTTATAGCAAATGGTTTTGGGTTCAAAGGTAAAAGGGGTAATTTACAGCAAGGGAGAAATTGCAAATAAAAGTCTAATTGCGTAAGTATTTTGCACACTAAGGGGCAGATTTATCAAGGGTCGAATTGAAAATTTGAATTAGAATTTGTGAGTTTTTTATGGCCAGAACTATCAAATTCGACTAGGGCGTTATCCAAATTAGATTCAAGTATTTTTTTTAAAAACTTGAATTTGATTTTCGAGATTTATCATACTCCATCCAGCCCTTTAAGAACTTAAATTCAACTATTTGCCACCTAAAACCTGCTGAATTGCTGTATAAGTCAATGGAAGAGGTCCAGGGATCAATTTGGTGACCTTCCTGACATTCAAGTTTTTTCAGAGAAAAATCCAAATTCGAGTTTTCGGATCGATCCTATTCAAAGTTTTAAAAATTTGATTTTTTAAAATAAATTTAGATTTTTTGAATTTCGAGTTCATTGGAGTTTGTGGGAGTTTTTCTGGGAGGTTTAAGGTCAAATTTGACATAAACAAGAGACATCGGTGAGGTGCCATATTTGCCCCACCGATTGCTTGTATATTGACCAAGATACTGCTGAACCTTCCTCCTAAGCTTGACACTGAAGAACATACATAGTCCGATAGACTTGACTTCCACTCTGAAGCTGGCCATAAACAGGGATCCACTTGTTTGATGACATCTCTCCCCGATATGCCCACATTGAGGGCCCAATGATTGGATCAGAATGGAGGAGATACGGGTGATCGGGTCGCGGGACCACATCAATGCACAGATGCAGCCACAGTCCAATGGGATTTTTTAACCTGCCCGATCGAGATCTGGCTAACTTTCAGCCAGATATCGATCGGGGAAGCCCCACACACAGGCCAATAAGCTGCCGACTCGGTCTGTCAGCAGATCCCACTGTTGCATTTTTACCAGTATTTACCTCTACAATATAAGATATAGATCAAATAGTGCATTCATTAAAATGTATAATTAATTATAATGTTCGCCATTTAAGTATGTTATAGAATGGCTAATTCTTTAATTTGCAATCAACAATTGAAACTGGTATAATTACTCTTATCTTATAGTTTTAGGTATTATAGACCCTTGCATCCATCCAATGCGGTAACTTTATATATCCAAAATTGGGTAATGATACCATAAGGTGCAGGATAATTCTGTTGCAAAGTGCCTTTATTCAACAACAAAACACAACATGTTTTGAGCTTTTCAGCCCTTTATCAAGTGTGAACAACAACAAAGTGATGAAAACTTTAAATGCTCAAGCTCCCTCCCCCTTGCATTTTAATTGGTCAACCAACAATTGCTGGGAGTTTTTTTCGGCCTATAGAACCAAGTCATTAATGTTCCAATTGAATAGTTCCTTCATCCAAACCACCATATGTGTAGAGTTATAGTCCAACAATGAACTTTTTCTTTGAGTAATCTTGTGCTGTTAAAATAAGTAAAATCCATTAAATCACTTAAACCTCAGCACTGTCTTCGCAGGCCTGCTGGAGCTAATGTCCATAGAAACATAATCAATGTATTTAGTTACAATTTAGTTACATTTCAGTTATATTCTTAGATACAAGTAACATACTTACTGGCAAACATGAAGGGGCACATTTACTTAGCTCGAGTGAAGGATTAGAAGGAAAAATACAATTTTTTGGCTACTTCGACCATCGAATTAGCTACTTCGACTTCGAATCGACTATTCGACCATTCGATAGTCGAAGTACTGTCTCTTTAAAAAAAACTTCGACCACCTACTTCGCCACCTAAAACCTACCGAGCACCAATGTTAGCCTATGGGGAAGGTCCCCATAGGCTTTCCTAGCAATTTGTGATTGAAGGAAAATTGTTCGATCGATGAATTGAATTCCTCGCATTGTTCGATTCAAAGGATTTAATCGTTTGATCGAAAGATTTTTCCTTCGATCGAACGAAACGTAAATCCTTAGACTTCGATATACTAAGTCGAAGGATTTAACTACGATGGTCGAATATCGAGGGTTAATTAACCGTCGATATTTGACCCGTAGTAAATGTGCCCCGAAATGAAACATTGTATTTACTTAAAAGGGTTCAAATTCAAAGCAGCACTATCTGTCAGGGAAAGAAACAGTGTTAATAATTATTTTTATAGGAAGCTAACTATGCTCCATTGATCATTCAGACCTAAAGAAACTAATGCACACAACTTTTTTATCCAAACCACTTCTTTTTGATGAAGTATTTTCTTGATGTCACCGCCTCTCTGCAGTACCTGGACCACCTCTAAAACCAGCCATTTTAATTGTGACATGTTGTGTCTATGATGGTTGAAATGGCGTGAAACAGGGGTATCTGTATAAGTATTTGATTTCAAATTCTTAATATCCCCTCTATGTTCTTTTATTCTTGCTTTGATTTTTCTAGCTGTTTGGCCGGCATAAACATTCCCACAGGGGCATTTTAACAGATATACCACTCCCACCGTATTACATGTTGCATAATCTCTCAATTGTCATAATCTCTCAGTTGTATGTTATTGGCTTTGGTCGGGTGTTGCACAACCGAGCCCTTGATAATAGATGAACAACAGACACAGTAAAGGCAAGGGAATGTGCCTATGTTGGGCTTACTTTTAAATATACTGTTCATTGTTTTTAGCCTTTTTGGTTCAGCTGGACAGAGTATATCCCTTAAACTGGCCATAGACGCAACAATCCGATCGTACGAATCGTGGATTCGTACAATTTTCAGACCGTGTGGAGATCGGTCGTTTGGTCGATCGGACAGGTTAGAAAATTTCTGTCGCCTGCCGATAATATCTCTGCAAGTATTGCCGATCGTACGATTTTCAGTGGGAGACTGTCACTAGCTTTGTCAGACATAACTATCGTACGATTGCTGTCAGGGGCAGAACATTACTACTTTATTTGATTAGAATGGTAAGACTTTGATCTTTATGGTTAGTGGATGTTTGGGAAATGGGAAAGTCCGATCGTACGTTGATTCGTATGATCGGATCTTTGCGTCTATGGCCAGCTTTAGTGTAAAGCCTTTTTTGTAACTAAATAGAGGTGTTGTGAGCAAATTAACCCCAGCGTTTTATCCTTATGGAGTTTTGGCCAAAATCTTTTAATGATTTTTTCCAACTCCTTACTCTGGCGTATTTATTTACAAAGGTAGCTAGGAGAATAGCCTCCAATGATGAGGGGTACTGGGAGGCAGCGTCCATTCTAATAAATAGATTCAAAGAGAAAGGTTATAAGGAAGGTTCACTAATCAACACTGCCAAACAAGTAGGAGAAGTCCCCAGACACACACTATTGACACAGAAAATGAAAAGTGTGTCAAAAGGAAATCAAAAGAGGATTCCATTTGTAAGTAAATACGCCAAACAGAGAAAGGAGGTGGAAAAAATCATTAAAAGATTTTGGCTGATACTCCATAATGATAAAACACTGCGGTTAATTTGCTCACAACCACCTCTATTTAGTTACAAAAAAGGCTCCTGATGGGGGCCAGGTGTTGAGAGTAGATCCCAGGGTTACAAAGTCTGGGCACCCCTGACCTAGGGTCATGGTATAATGCAATGGGAAAATTAATAGCTATCTCAAAGCAGTTCCATGTTCAGGATCAGGTACAATGCACTGAGATGGCTACCTCTACACCAAAATTACAGCTAATAAAATATTTTTTTTTAGTTTAAGATTAAAATTTTAAATAGTGTAATGAACTATTTGCACTGTAAACAGTGTAACAACCTCAATGTATCACCGTTCAGCTCTGGCCTAATCACTCCTCAGGAGTCGCTGCAAATTTCTTTATTCAGCTCAATAAGTGATTACATTGGCAATGTGAAAGTGGTACAAACTAGGGATGCACCGAATCCAGGATTCGGTTCGGGATTCGGCGAGGATTCGGCCTTTTTCAGCAGGATTCGGATTCGGCCGAATCCTTCTGCCCAGCCGAACCGAATCCGAATCCTAATTTGCATATGCAAATTATGGGTGGGGAGGGAAATCGCGTGACTTTTTGTCACAAAACAAGGAAGTAAAAAAAATTCCCCTTCCCACCCCTAATTTGCATATACAAATTGGGGTTCGGATTCGGTTCGGTATGCGGCCGAATCTTTCACAAAGGATTCGGGGGTTCGGCCGAATCCAAAATAGTGGTTTCTATGCATCCCTAGTACAAAACGCGTTTCGTGCCCTTCCTATTGGCGCTTCATCAGAGTTCAAAGTGAATCACGCGATAACCCATTTAAATAAGCTGTCTGATGCATGTTTAATCAAACACATGTGCATATAGATTTGCATCAGACGTTCCATTAAATGTGCTAGATTCTAATACATACAGTAAAAAGATATATTTTAAAAAAAGTGTATCAATCAGTTAAAAGTGTTTTAAAATGAGTGAATATAAATAAGTGTATATCGGTAATACCATATACTTTTAAAAAAATATTTTCAATTGTAATACATATATTCCCAATAGACTTTATTCCCAATAGACTTTTTTCGTTTTCCCACTTGTTTCTAATATAAATTTTTTCTAATATCACTATTATTTGATCCCAGTATAGATCAAATAAAAATTCAAATCGGCCAATTCCCAATGCAAAAGGCACAGTTAAAAACAATATATTATAGGGCAAATAAAAAGGGTATATATATATATGTACTCCGTTACATTATAATAATTCGTATGTATCTTAGTAATGTTAGTAATATTAATTTCTAATTAATTTACAAGCATAACTGTGTACATATATCCTCTACCGATTGATAATTTCACACGTGAAACATAAATGATTTTTCAATGTTACATCATAATATACTCTCCTTAACATATTGTATATGGGGGGTGTATAAATTACTTAACATGTATCATACTATTCAGCAGAACTAATCCAAAATACTGGCTTAGAAATTATAAATATTATCAATGTATATACAGTATATACCCGAGTATAAGCCGAGTTTTTCAGCATCCAAAATGTGCTGAAAAAGTCTACCTCGGCTTATACTCGGGTCAGCGGGCAGTAGCTGAGATTGTAGTCCCTTTTAATCATTCCTATATCAACAGTTCACTTGGGGAGAGACTGCAATATCCCACAATGCCCTCTGTTGGTTATATGAAAGAATAACAGTGCGCCCTCTGTTGGTTATATCAAAGAATAACAGTGCGCCCTCTGTTGGTTATATCAAAGAATAACAGTGCACCCTCTGTTGGTTATATGAAAGAATAACAGTGACTGCAATATCACACAGCGCCATCTGTTGGTTATATCAAATAATAACAGTGCACCCTCTGTTGGTTATATCAAAGAATAACAGTGACTGCAATATCACACAGCGCCATCTGTTGGTTATATCAAAGAATAACAGTGCACCCTCTGTTGGTTATATCAAAGAATACCAGTGACTGCAATATCACACAGCACCCTCTGTTGGTTATATCAAAGAATAACAGTGCGCCCTCTGTTGGTTATATCAAAGAATAACTAGTATAGGTCAATCAAAAAACAACTGGACGTGCTGAGTAATCAATGAAGACGTTTCACTACTCATCCGAGCAGCTTCTTCAGTTCAACTGACTGGTGTGGGAAGTTCTCGGCACAGGGACATTAGATTAATTGGATTAGTGGAAGAGTTTATATATAGAACTTCCCACACCAGTCAGTTGAACTGAAGAAGCTGCTCGGATGAGTAGTGAAACGTCTTCATTGATTACTCAGCAAGTCCAGTTGTTTTTAGATTGACCTATACTAGATATACTATGACCTGGATGAATGAAAATCTTCATAGTCATATCAAAGAATAACAGTGACTGCAATATCACACAGCGCCATCTGTTGGTTATATGAAAGATTAACAGTGACTGCAATATCACACAGCGCCCTCTGTTGATTATATGAAAGAATAACAGTGACTGCAATATCACACAGCGCCCTCTGTTGGTTATATGAAAGAATAACAGTGACACAGCGCCCTCTGTTGGTTATATGAAAGAATAACAGTGACTGCAATATCACACAGCACCCTCTGTTGGTTATTTGAAAGAATAACAGTGCGCCCTCTGTTGGTTATATGAAGGATTAACAGTGATGGCAATATCACACAGCACCCTGTGTTGGTTATATGAAAGATTAACAGTGATGGCAATATCACACAGTACCCTCTGTTGGTTATACGAAAGATTAACAGTGATGGCAATATCACACAGCGCCCTCTGTTGGTTATACAGAAGATTAACAGTGATGGCAATATCACACAGCACCCTCTGCACATGGTAGTGGGACAGTGGGACAATGCACACAGTAATCCGTTTGGCAATTCTCTGTCACCATCAACTTTGCAAAGAAGTCCGGTTGATCGCTGGGGGGGTCTCTTTGGCGGAATGTGCGCTGCTGGAAGACAGGGCTGTAGTTGTGTCTAGGCTTATACTAGAGTCAATAAGTTTTCCCAGTTTTCGTAGGTAAAATTAGGTACCTCGGCTTATGCTCGGATCGGCTTATACTCGAGTATATACGGTATATATTTAATTTTATTTTACGCTATTTTATGCCTACTGAGTGTAGTTTAGTATATATCTCCCCTTCTATCTCTGTCAATCTACAAAAGACTTTACATCACAATCTCTATTAAGCCCTTGAGGTGTAACTGTTTCCAACAGAAGTATCCATTTAATTTCCTTTTTAGATAGCAATCTATCACTGTCTCCTTTCCTTTTCCCCAGTTCGACAGTTTTAATTGCCAAATCCTCAGTGGTTGCTTCCCAGCAAACTATCTTTTCTTCGTCACAATCCTGTCTCTTCCCCTCTTGGATCCTGTTGCTCTTCTGGTGCTTACTGTTTCCTCCTCTCGTAACCCTTTTCTTTTTCTGTTCTTTAATGCTTGACGAAATTGATCGCTTCCTCGTCCTCCTCGCCTTGGCTCATGCCCGATGTCACTAAAAAAGAGACACTAAGAGAAGAACCTTCAGACCCCACATAAGATGTATCACCATTGGTTTTATTCCCCGGGCCACAATATCTCTCTGCCTTTAAAATTGGTTTCATGCGTTCCCATCTACCCCGTTGTGGGTTCAATTTCATTCCCCAGGAGAATATTCTATTTTGGTCATATACTGGGATCAAATGATAGTGATATTAATTTAATATTAGAAACACGTGGGACAACGAATAAAGTCTATTGGGAATAAAGTCTATTGGGATTATATGTATTACAATTGAAAAGATTTTTTTAAAACTATATGGTATCACCTATATACACTTATTTATATTCACTCATTTTAAAACACTTTTAACTGATTGATACACTTTTTTTGATATATCTTTTTACTGTATGTATTAGAATCTAGCACACAATCACATTTAATGGACCGTCTGATGCAAATCTATATGCACATGTGTTTGATTAAACATGCATCAGATAGTTTATTTAAATGGGTTACATAGTTACATAGTTACATAGTTAAATTGGGTTGAAAAAAGAAAAAGTCCATCAAGTTCAACACCTCCAAATGAAAACCCAGCATCCATACACACACCCCTCCCTACTTTTACATAAATTCTATATACCCATACCTATACTAACTATAGAGCTTAGTATCACAATAGCCTTTGATATTATGTCTGTCCAAAAAATCATCCAAGCCATTCTTAAAGGCAGTAACTGAATCAGCCATCACAACATCACCCGGCAGTGCATTCCACAACCTCACTGTCCTGACTGTGAAGAACCCCCTACGTTGCTTCAAATGAAAGTTCTTTTCTTCTAGTCTAAAGGGGTGGCATCTGGTACGGTGATCCAGTTTATGGGTAAAAAGGTCCCCTGCTATTTGTCTATAATGTCCTCTAATGTACTTGTAAAGTGTAATCATGTCCCCTCGCAAGTGCCTTTTTTCCAGAGAAAACAACCCCAACCTTGACAGTCTACCATCATAATTTAAGTCTTCCATCCCGCTAACCAATTTAGTTGCATGAATCTGCACTCTCTACAGCTCATTTATTTCCCCCTTAAGGAGTGGAGTCCAAAACTGCACTGCATACTCCAGATGAGGCCTCACCAGGGACCTATAAAGAGGCATACTCTTCAGTGCTAACTGGCCTATAGTTTTGAGGCTGAGAACGGGATCCTTTTTTGAATAGAGGCACACTGCATTAGCAATTCACCAGTCTCTCTGCACTATGCCAGATCTCAATGAACCCTGGGATGAATACCATCTGGCCCCGGACCTTTGTTAATCTTAACATGTTCTTGTCTCTTTTGAATTTCCTCATGTGTGAACCATGCATCATTAGTTGTATTACTAGAATTGGGACTATTAAGAAGGAAACCTTCACTTACTGGTTCCTCATTTGTGTAGACAGATGAAAGATATGAGTTCAGAATCTATGCTTTTATTTTGTTTTCATCAACCAGCTGACCCCCCTCTGATAGTAAGGGTCCCACCCCTTCCTGCTTCATTTTTTTACTATTAACATATTTAAAAATAATTTTGGATTTTTTTTACTGCTTGCTGCAATATCTTTTCTATATCAATTTTAGCTTGCCTTATAGCTTCCTTGCATGATTTTTTGGCCTCCTTGTACTTTATACATGATTCGGCTGTCCCAGCTGTCTTGAAAGCCTTTAAAGCACGTCTTTTCTTACCCACCTCAACACCAACACTTCCATTGAACCAAAAAGGTTTTGCTTTGCAACGACGTTCCTTGCTTACAAGTGGAATATACCGACAAGTATATTTATTAAGCAGCATTTTAAAGGCTTCCCATTTTTGTTCTGTTTAACCCTGTGAAAAGCATTTCCCACTTAATATGTTGCAGAGATGCCCTTATACTGTCAAAGTTTGCATGTCTGAAATTTAGTGTTTTAGTTACTCCCTTACAGAATTGCTTCTGCAACACAATCTCAAAGAAGACCATGTTATGATCACTATTCCTTAAATGCTCACCCACAAAAATGTTAGAGATGAGTTCAGTATTATTAGTTATTACAAGGTCCAAGAGAGAGTTATTCCTATTTCCTAGTAGGTTCTTGAACGAGCTGGAATGAAAAGTTGTCATTCAGTATATTTACAAACCTACTAGCTTTTTCTGTCTTAGCAACCCCATTACCCCAGTCAATGTCTGGATAATTAAAGTCACCCGTAGCAACAACTTGACCCAGCTGTGAAGCCGCTTGTATATGCAAGAGTAGCTGGGCTTCATACTCGACACTCATACGAGGTGGTTTATAGCATAAACCAATAATAATTATTTTTGTAATCTTTTGCCCAGTCAAAATCTCTACCCAGAGGGATTCTACACCCTCACCAGTGCCAGCTATGGTTATTTCTTTAGCGCATGGCTTTAATTCAGGCTTTACATACAAACAAACTCCTCCACCCTTTTTAATCCCTCTGTCCCTCCTAAAAAAGGTGTAACCATTTAAATTCACAATCCAGTCACATTTCATCCCACCAGGTCTCAGTGAAACCAATTATAACATAATTTTTAGAGCATGCAATTAATTCTAGGTCTCCCATTTTACCTGACAAACGCCGTGCATTTGCCAGCATACAGCGGAGGTTACTACTTTTACTTTTGAAATTTGCATTACTTAGTGGAAATTTACATGTTAAATTAGCACTATTCTGTTTTCCTTGTAACAGAGGGACCTCCTTAGCTGGTAAACTGTATGCCCCCCTCACTCCTCCCACATGACCCCTTACTAATCCCACTGCCCCGTCGACCCTAGCTTCCCCATAATTCTTTATCTCACCAACCCCCCCTTGTCTAGTTTAAACACTCCTCCACCGTGAACGCCCTTCCATTGAGGTGCAAACCGTCACGACTGTATAGGTTGTACCCCAAGGAAAAATCAGCCCAGTGCTCTAGGAACCCAAACCCTTCCTTCCTACACCAAGACTTGAGCCACGCATTTAGCTCCCTAAACTCCCGCTGTTTTCCTAAACTTGCACGTGGCACAGGCAACATTTAAGAAAAGATGACATTGGAAGACCTTTCCTTGATCTTAGAGCCTAGATCCCTGAAATCACTCTTTAAGGTCTTCCATCTACCATTTATTTTGTCATTAGTACCGATATGCACTAAGACAGCTGGGTCATGCCCAGCCCCACCCAATAATAAACCACATGCCGAACCCTGGCACCAGGTAGACAGCAAACTGATGACAAATTACCCTATCCAGTTTTCTAATAATTGAGTCCCCTACAACCACAATCTGCTTAGGCCTGACTCTACTCTCCTCCCCACCACTACTAGAGAAACTGGTCTCGCAGCTGTTAGAGAGATCAACCCCATCTAGAATTGCCAATCCAGAGTTCACACTCCCATCATCTTCACACAATCTGGCAAATTTGTTGTGATGTATAAACTCCGGATCAGCCTCCATTTTCCTTTTGCCCACCTTAGATTTTCTAACTGTCACCCAGCTAGCTGCCTCAACATCCTGCTGCTGTTCTGTTCCCCCCAAACTATCTGACCCCGCTAGATCCTGCTCAGTGAGCATAAGACTCCTTTCAAGATTGTCAATCGACTGCAGTGTTGCAATTTGTTGCTCTAGTGCTCTAACTCGAGCCTCCAAAGTGGCAATTTGCTGACAACCACCACAGAGGTAAGCATTTTGGATCTCTTGTTCCAAATCTGCATACATATGGCAGACTGCGCACAGACCTTCAATCTTGCTAGCACTCATTATCCCAGTTACAGATCAAAACAGAAATAAAATAAAAAATAAATAAATAAATTAGGGTTTAGAACAAACTTTTGACCTAGTTTGAACCTCCTTTAGTTTGAACCTCCTGTGTTTGTAACTCCACTTACAGATCCCCCACTTAAAGAATCACGTGATTCACTTTGAACTCTGATGAAGTGCCAATAGGAAGGGCACGAAACGTGTTCGTTTGTACCACTTTCCCACTGCCAATGTAATCACTTATTGAGCTGAATAAAAGACGCTTTTTTAAAGAAATTTGTAGCGACTCCTGAGAGGTGATTAGGCCAGTGCTGAACGGCGATACATTGAGGTTGTTGCAGGTTTCGGCTTGGAGTTGCCTGACTATCATGGGAGCTGCGGCCGACACGCTACACTACAGGAAGGGTGAGCTCCGCTTGTTTTTTCACTACCCATTTTTCACTGTGGAATGTAAACAGTGTAATTTAGAAATTAAAAGTTTTAGAAAGTATTAGTTTTAGTATTAGAAAGTATTTAGAAATAAAAAGTAAATCATAAAAATCATGACAGAATCCCTTTAGGTTTTTACTCTTTTTATGGGTGCAAATTAAATGCACACTTTTACCATTATCATATTTATTTGTGTTTTTGTAAAGTAACTTTTATAAAATATATAAAAACACTATACATCCGTATGTATTGTTAGGCAACTCCAGAAAAGTAGCTGTGGTTTAGGTTTAACTGTACCTCTCTGCACCTAATGATATAACTATTCACATCAGTATATATTATCATTCGATTCAGAGTTAAACCTAATCCCAGAGCTGTCGACCCCGCATTATTTTCCCAGGCGTTTCCAGATTTTGGACTGCATTCCCTGGTCTCCCATCATTTTTAAGCATTCCCCTGACTTCTGACAATTTTCCACGATGTCTGAGGATTTGTGGCAAAAATCCGATGTTCACCTGCGTAGAACATTTCAGTCGTCAGCAGGACATCACATGCACAACACAGAATCTTTGGCTTTAGGAAAGGTATGTATATGCGCGTGATGTCACTTCCGCCTATGTCATTTCCACATACCTCCCAACATTCTGAAAACAGAAAGACGGACAAAAAGATGGTTATTGGCTAGCGATAGCACGTGATCGACAAGCTGCACGATGATGTCAGAGGAACCTGAGGACGAAAGGGCAGCACGGGTCCCGTTGCAGAGCTGATTGGCAGGCTTTCTTTATGTGTCAGTTCAGTGCAGCACATCAAGAGAAATGCGGACACGGGACTGCGGGTTGAGCTGCCAAAAGCGGGAAATGTTTTGACCACGGCCATTTTTGTAGCCACATCCCTTAATTAGCATGTCCATTTACAACATATTAGGTTATGAAAGTTTGAACACATTTCTATGGGTTTTATGTCATTCCAGTTTTGTTAATGAAGGTGAATTGCCCTTTAAAGTGATACTGACACCCAGAATTCTACTTGGACTCTACATGCAAAAATGACCTATAGGTCATGTTCCCACTCCACTGACTCCCTCCGCTCCTCCTGCTCCGCCCTCCTCACCACTATCTCTCCCGGGGTCTCTCCCACTCTTTCAGCTTCCCCGCTTCTTCTGCTCCCTCCTCTCCTCCAGCAATCACCAACCTCTTCTGTTCCCTGCGCTTCTCCTCTGTCACTCCTGAGGGCCCCCCTGCTTCCTGTGCTTCTTTCTTACAGCAGCTCCCCACAATTCTCCTCACACCCGCACCTCTAGCCCCTCCAGCTCCTAGTCTCCCTCCTCCCTCCCTGGTTTTTTAACTATGAGCATGCAGGTTCTGCACAGCGCCGGTGCTGTAATAAATCTCTCACTATGCAAGTGTTTATCAACTAAGCACTTGCAGAATTCTCCAGCATCAAATCTAGGTCTAACTTGCTTTTTCAGAATCCGTTTGTAAACAGCTCTTCTTGTTCCTACTCTTTCATGGAAAGCACTGAAATAAAGTTTTGTCATAAAAAAAAGAAAGAAAATAGCGATACCATGGCTTTTACTATTTAGTGCTGTTGGGAAGTAATACACTGCTATAGTTGCCAATGATGGTTATTGGCTAGCGATAGCACGTTATCCGATGATGTCAGAGGAACCTGAGGCAGAAAGGGCAGCACGGGTCCCGTTGCAGAGCTGATTGGTGGGCTTTCTTTTTTTTTTCTGTGTCAGTTCATTGCAGCACATCAAGAGAAATGCGGAACATATCGGTACATATCTGGGACTGCGGGTTGAGCTGCCAAAAGCGTGACTGTCCCACTCAAAATGGGACAATTGGGAGGTATGCTTCCAGGGATGTGAAAATTGCAGCAGTGTGCTAAGGTGCGCCGTGTATCCCCCAAGGCAGGAGAGTTAAAAATTACCAGCTTTACCTAAACCACAGCTACTGTTTGGGAGTTGTCTAACAATGCATCAGCAAAGTTCAGCCTGTCAGTCAGTACTGTGACCATTTCCTGTGAGAGAATGAAAAGACACTGCCACCCCTCATTTAAGCTTAGACACTGAAGAGAGCACATCTGTATGCAGCTCTGATATAATGTTAGTTTAAGAAGGTAAAACCTTTTTCTGCATCATTATTATTAAATAATATATCTGAATAATAAAGGTATAAAACGAGTGCACCCACCGCTGCATCCTGGACACATGCCTCTTTTGAGCCTATCTTTAAGTGCCCTGGTGCACGAAATGTGTAAGGCCATTGTAAGCCCTATGTTTGCCAAGAATAACGTTTGCTATCATAGGCAGAGGGTGATTTTTTCATTTAGGGATGCTAAAGATGGCCATGCACAAGGCAACTGAACTGCCTGATTTACCAACTAGGTGAATGCTTAAAATCCAGCATTTAAAAAGTAGAAAAATGGAAACAGGTTCCAGTCCTTGCAAATTTTGTACTCTATAGCAACAGTATCATCACACACACAGCAATGTACCCATGCACCCAATGCAGTTCCTTCTTGAAGCAAGTCAACATAAACCTATTTAATAATGCCTTTGACATTCCCTTTGCCATTGTCCTTGGATGATTGTGCTGACTACTAGTGTACTTTCTTGTCAAATCCAGATCATGTAAAATAACTGTGCCATCCTGCTATGAGCCATTGTACTACGACTTCTGGGGTTATTTACATGTAATTGCCACTGCGCCATCGCTTTAGGACTTCTGGGTGTATTTGTACATGTAATTGCCACTGCGCCATTGTGTTATTACTTCTGGGGTATTTATACATGTAATTGCCACTGCACCATCCTTTATATTTAATAAAAATAAAAAGTTATTTTAAAAAAATGTTTCAATGTCATAAAGGCAGAAGTAGGACACTATTAAAGCAATTAAGAGAGAGTAGCTGCTTTGTAAGAAGCAGCAATAACTGGTGAAGGCAGCAAATTTAGAATTTCAAGTCACAACCCTTCTTCAGTTTTTCAGTATAAACTAAACACTGAACTTTTCTATACTGAACTTATTGCACCTGCCTAAATTTTCAGCTTGTTAATAGCAGCAAATATCGAGGACTTCAAACTTGTCACAGGGGGTCACCATCTTGGAAAGTGTCTGCGACACTCACATGCTCAGTGGGCTCTGAGCAGCTGTTGAGAAGCTAAACTTAGGGGTTGTCACAAATTATCAAGTAGAAAATGAGGTAGGCCTGTCATACAAGCTGATGCTACAGGGCTGATTATTAAATGCTGATCCTAACTGCACTGGTTTCTGTGCTGCCATGTAGTAATTATCCATATTGATTACTAGTCAGCCTTATTCTGTGACATTCATATTCTATGTGTACTGTATATTTTGAGTGGGTCCCTAAGCTCAGTAACTGACAGTAGCACAGAGCATGTGCAGTGAATCACCAGAAATGAAGAAGGGGCGCTACTGGGGCATCTTTGGAGAGACAGATCTTCCCTGCTAAAGGACTTTGGTTACCTTGGGCTGGTACAGAAGCCCAAAACATAATGTACAACATTTCTAGCTTCTTCTTTAGTTTATATTTCCTTATCCTTTAACAGTGAACACCAGAAACCCATATGCTACCTGCTACCGATCATGCGCATGGCCTGAACTAGGGGTTGGCAGAAAGGGCACGTCCCTATGGTGCAATGGTTGGGGGGCCTTTGATTCTTAAAATGGCAATTTTCTATTTAGGATTATAAAATGTTGTGATAGGATACTGGCCATTGTTTGAACTGAGCCTAAGTATGCTTTGTTAGAAAAGTGTGAACATTTATATGTACTTTACATATTTTGGGGATCTCAGCAGCAGAAGTAGTTTGGATATTTAATCATACATATTGATACATTATTAAACATTATTAAATGTTTCATATTTGTACCCAAACAAAAGATCCATAAAACTAGGCAGTGTGTTTTGTGTGCAAGAGTTAATGTCATGAAAGTTAAAATGCATTATGTATAATTTGGAGTTACTAGTATCACATATTTTTTGTACCCTTTGTATCAAAAAATTTGACTTTTTTAAACTTGCGTGAATGGGATCAAATTCGATTCAAGTTTTTTTCTTGAATGTTAGGTAGCCAGCAAACAACTCCAAATGGATCCCAGGAAGTCCCCCATAGGCTAAAACAGCAATTCCGCAGGTTTAAAGTGACAAATAGTCGAATTTAAATTCTTAAAAGGCTAGTTAATATTATACATTTCAAAATCTTTTTTTTTATTATCAATTTTGACTATTCCTAGTTGAATTTCACACAAAAAAACTCAAAAATTAAAAAATTGAATTCTAATTTTCACTTAGATCCTTGATAAATCTGCCCCTTAGATTATGGAATGTGTTCTTTGTACCTGAGTTCATTTGTGGAAATTTGACTTGTAGTTAAAGGGTAAACAGTTGACTTATGACTGATTTGCTATTTAACCATAATAATACATGTATGCATTGCTCTTGATATTAAGTAATGTAAAATAAAGGTGTTTACATTTTAAAACAACTGTACTGGGCTTTTAATATCTAAAGATTTTATCAGTAAATGATCTATAAATCGTTTTATTATTAGAGGAAGGAAGACTAATGTAAGTTTTGTTTTTCAGTTCCTCCATTGATCAGTCTCTACGCCGCAAAGCCTGTAGTACTGGGAGAACCCAACATCTTAATCTGTTGTGTAAATAATATTTTTCCTCCTGTGATGAGCACAACCTGGTTTAAAAATGGCCAAAAAATTTCCGACGGATTTAGTGAGACAAGCTACCTGCCTGCACAGGACCACTCCTTCAGTAGACTTCATTATCTGGCGTTTTTACCAAATGAACATGATATTTACACATGTGAAGTAGAGCACTGGGGCTTGGAGAAACCCACAAGGCGTATTTGGGGTAAGTATGTGAACTAAAGTATATCTAATAAAGGCACAGTTGTGATTGACTAAGAAATCATACAGTGTCATGTTTTGTATGCTTTAATATTTTAGGATTTAAGGCTTTAAATAAGTAAATTATGGACAATAACAAAAAATATTAAAAATAGAATTACCCTTCCATGCCTCCTAACTGTCCTGCTTTATGTGGGACAGTCTCAATTTTCAGTGCACATCCTGCTGTCCCGGATTGTTCTTATGATGTTCCGCATTACCTGGCACCTCTTTGGTTCTTTGTGTATCTCAAGAAAAAAATCCAAGATGCCCGTGTAGGGGCCCTGGCCACTAATGCTTTTTTTTTTTAAATAACTTGTAGGAGCACTACCCTGGCCAAATGTTTTTTCTATAACTTATAGGGGTCCCTTGCCACTACTGATTTTTTTTTTAAATAACTTGTAGGGGCCCTGTCCTGGCCAAATATTTTTTTTAATAATTTGTAGGGTCCCTGCCCTGGCCAATTTTTTTTTAATAATTTGTAGGGGCCCAGGCCAAATGTGTTTTTTTTAATAACTTGTAGGGGCCCTGCCCTGGCCAAATGTTTTTTTTAATAACTTGTAGGGGCCCTGCCCTGGCCAAATTTTTTTTGGGCAGGGGCCCAAGCCACCAATGTTTTTTCTTGAACTTGTAGGCGGTCCTTTGTCACCAATTTTTTTTCTTTAATTTGTAGGAGGCCCTGACCATCAAAACTTGTAGGGGGAGCCTGGTCACCAAAGTTCTTTTTTTTAACTTGTAGGGGGGGCACTTAATGTTTTAACGCTTGTGTCTTGTTTGGCCTTCATACTGATGGGTAAGGGAGGGGTGGTGAGTGGGTTCCAGAAAATTTTGCTGTGCGGGGCCCCATGATTTCTGATGGCAGCCCTGGTAGCACATCTGGGGTTAATATGCCTTTTATCCATTTAATTTATGCAAGATGTGGCATTCACAACCTGCATGTATGTAAAAGAAATGTACATTTATGAGATCTATTATTCAGAATGCTTGGGACCTGGGATTTTCATACCTTAAGTGTACCTGTCACCCACACATATAAAGCTGTATAATGTCCTTTGCAAATTAAGCATGGAGCCCATTATTTTCATTAAAATGTCCATACCTGTTATAAAGTTGTTTAAATATGTGAGCTGTCAATCAAATATGTCCTGCCCTGTCTCTATGCCTGAGGCAATCTATTACTTTAATTTTCCATTCAGCACTTTCTAGATGTCACTGCACTTCTCAAATTCCCCCATCCCTCCTCACACTCTGTAATTGTGTAGGGCACTGCAAATGGGCATTGAGCCCCCCATTCTGGTGCATACACAAGATTTTGGGGTGATACACAACTTGTCTTAATAAGTGACCACAAAATAGTTCCTGCCTTCTTGCTGTGATTGTGTTATTCCAAGACTGAAGCAAATAAAGTTTATTTTGCTCAATTAACATGATAGAAAATTATTTGGAATTGTTTCTTAGGATGACAGGTCCCCTTTAAGTCTAATATAAAAACATTTAAACATTAAATAAACCCAATGGAATTGTCTACCTTCAGTACAGCATGAAGAAAAGTAACTTCATCAGGATAAATGAAATAGGTTTCAGTTAGACCTGTAGTATCTGAAAGTGGCTTTCTTGGTCCCCCAAGCAAAAAAAAATCTGGGACCCCACCATTCAACAACTTGCTTCTGTCATACGGGAGTTCAAGAATTGTTCTAGCTTGAAACATAGATAATATTTTGTATTAGGTCCCAGAATGTGTTTACCCTTTTTATTTATATTAGTATTTACTAATAAAGTACCCTGACTTATAGGCGGACTGACTGTATGAAATAGTCATTGGTCCAAAGTAAATAACAATGGACAGTGTATATTTCCACATCAAACTATGTATCATATTCCAATTGCATTGCTAAAGTTTAAGAACTTCATATTGAAGTGCAATGGTGAAAAACAGCAGTTCCCTAGTCTTTTACATTTTATGTCAGTCTCCCCAAAGATTGCCAGTTCTAATTCTCAAGCATCCTGTTACTTCTCTCAATATAAAACATTTTAGTAACCATCACATACAGAAGTTTGGGATCCGTTATCCAGAAAGCCATTATACAGAAAGCTCTGAATCCCATAGACTCCATTTTATCCAAATAATCCACATTTTTAAAAAAAAATATTTGAAAACAGTACCGTGCACTTGATCCAAACTAAGATATAATTAATCATATTGAGTTTATTTAATGTTTAAGTTATTTTCTAGAGAAAGAAAGAAATCCAGTAGCACACTTTAATTGATGCAAAATCCGTGGTGATTTATTTAGCCCATATATGAACAGGCAAGGGCTGTAAGTTATTTTCTAATAGACAAAGTAGGAAGATCCAAATTATGGAAAGATCCGTTATCCAGAAAGCCCCAGGTCCCAAGCATTCTGGATAACAGGTCCCATACCTGGATTTATAAAAAAAAATGTCTAGCCAGGCATCTACATACAGTATTGTTTATATAGCCCATATAGTGGTCTTTTTGGACTTTATATATTTTTTTAAATATATCAAGTGGTAAAATGTTTCCCCCAGGATCAGAGCCATGGGTGGCAGAATAGGCATGTGCCTAGGGTACAACGAAGTGGGGGCACTGGACATGTACCTATATTGCCTGCTTTCCCCTAGTTTACCTCTAAAAACATTTAGTCAGTAACCATTTCTAACTAGTACTTCTAGGATGTGTGACCAAGGTTTCAGGAATAATCAGCCACCATTACTCAATGACCCACACTTTTTGGTGAGACTATGGGTGGTGAATGGGGGCCTTGTGGCAAGTGAGGGAACTTTTAGGCAATTTTATCTTTTTTAGTGCTCTCTCTGCACCAGAGATGTGGCCCTCTATTGTCCAGCTCGAACACTAAGGGAGATATTAACTAAAATCCATTTTTTACCTTATTTATCATTTCGGTCTTTTCTCCCAAATTCCTTGTTTTTTTTTCGGGTTACTAGCTGAAAACCCCAAATTTTTGGATTATCGGGTTAAAGCCAGGGCAGACCACCATATCTTCAAATTGGGATAGGGACATCTCCCATTGACTTATACATGACCTCGACAGGTTTGAGATGCCGGGGAATAATAAAATCTGGAAAAATTTGAGTTTTTTCTCCACAAAAAAATTGTGTTTTTCCCCCCCAAAAAGCCTCACCAGAAAAAAAAAACCCTAAGTGTGGAGGGGGGTGAGGGGGCAACAATGCCACAGCCACCTCATGGTGGCACCAGCAGTCTGATATGCCCTTTCTTATGCCAAGTAGAGAACGTAACATTGGGTACCCTCAGCACATGATCCTTTAGCCAGTTTCCTATCCATGTACAAACAAAACTACTAAGACTAACAGAACTCAGTTTGAAAAGCAGCCATTACATGGCACTGTATTAAATGCTTTGGTAAAATCCAAGTAGATCACATCTGCTTCTACCCCATTGTCCAACTTTTTACTTACCTCATCATAAAAAGCAATCATTTTCTCTGTAATAATAATAATTGACACATCTGTCCTCAATAAATCCTTGCTGATTATTGCTTATAATGCATCTAGGGAAAATGTTCCTTCTCAGCAATACTGAGCATGCTTTCCATCATCATAATCTGTTGTTTAACAGTAAACATGGGTCATTGACTGCAAACAACAATTAATGTCTTTTTTCAGTTTTTTACCATTTTTGTAAAGTTCAAGTTTAAAAATGAATAATTGGGGGCGTGGCTATTTAAGGGAACGGAGTAGACGTGTTTGGCTGGAACTCTGCACAAAAACCATCCTGAAATATACCCAGTGCCAATTCCTTCCTACAAAAGTGAGTGGATACTACCTCGGAAGCAATACCTACAACGACCCTATGAGCGGCAGGCACTCGAGGCGTTCCCAAAGGGCACCGCGAATCACCAAAACACAGCAACGCAGTGATGGGCCTGACGCCATTTTGGATATGACAGAGACTCACAAATGCGTGACATCTCACCCGGCAGCGGCAGAAACTTTAGATGCCTATCCGGTACAACAGAAATAACTCTCGCCAGAGTCCACTATGTTGCTGAATGCTATCCGAGAATCACAAACGGCACTCTCCTCCAAAATAGATGACCTCTGTATGGAGATTCAGACCCAGGTTTCTCTATTTCGGGCTGACCTGGACAAGGTGAGAGAGTATCGGAAGCTGAGCGCTGCGTGGGAGATGCAACAACAGCCGATGGTTGCTGAATTACAACGCCAAGTAAATTTGCTAAACCAAAGGGTGGAAGAAGCTGAAAATCGATCGAGGAGAAATAATGTGCGCATTCTGGGGTTGCTAGAGGGAGCGGAGGGGCAGTCTCCAACTGAATTTATTGAGACACTGTTAAAGATGTGTTGGCGCTCATTACTTTATCCACAGCATACACAGTGGAAAGGGCCCATAGGATTCCTACTTGGCGTATACTAGGTGAGACGCTGCGGCCCTTTTTCTAAGTCTTGCAGCCAGGAAGAAAGGTGAAGTCAAGTATCTTAACGCTACGCTGCAATTCTATCCGGATTTTACAGCAGAGATACAAAGACAACACCGCACTTTCCAAGATGTTAAAAAACGGCTTCGAGAAAAGGAGATAAAATACAGCATGCTTTATCCTAGCAGGCTGTGGGTAATAGATGGAGCAGCTACCCGATTTATTACAGACCCGGCTAAGGTCAATCATTGGATAGACAACCATCATCGATAGGGACAGAGTGCCCCTTCCAAGCTACACCTTGCAAAGTATTGCATATTGAAGAAATGCAACAGCACATGGGGTAAGAAACATGAGAGCCCCAGCCAACAAGAAGACGACCAAGTAGCACCTTAGATAGTTACGGGTGCCTCCCTAGTTAGATAGACAGGTTTAGGGAATAGGACCATAAGTAGAAAAGGTCAAGCAAGATCAAAATGGGAGATATATAATAGTTCAAGCCCGATTCAATGGGGTTAGACTACTATTAGCCTCCATTTATGCCCCGCCTGCTGTAGAACATCAATTTTACCCCATCTTATTACACAAATGGCGGAGATGGTCTCATCTCCTACTATACTGTTGGGGGACTATAATGCGGTCCTGAACCCCGCTGTCGACACGACTAGTGGTTCACACTATAGTAAGCTACCTTTAAATAACTGGGCCGATAGCAGTGTTCTTACTGAAGCATGGGAATACTCTTGTTATTCCGCTACGCATAAATCACACTCCCGCATAGATATGGCTTTTGTATCCCCAGATGTTCTAGCTAAACTGACTTCAATAGAGTATTTACCTAGGGTCCATATCGGACCACTCTCCCCTTGTACTCATGCTGGTCCTACAGATGGAACCAATCGATAAGGTGTGGAGACTCCCTACACACTGGATTGGCACCACTAAAATAGAGCCCATAGTTCAACGAGCTTTAGTGCAGTATTGGCAATTACCGTATATACCCGCGTATAAGCCGAGTTTTTCAGCATCCAAAATGTGCTGAAAAAGTCTACCTCGGCTTATACGCGGGTCAGCTGTACTCGACCCGAGTAGCTGAGATTGCAGTCACTTTTAATCATTCCTATACCAACAGTTCACTTGGGGAGAGACTGCAATATCCCACAATGCCCTCTGTTGGTTATATGAAAGAATAACAGTGCGCCCTCTGTTGGTTATATGAAAGATTAACAGTGACTGCAATATCACACAGCGCCATCTGTTGGTTGTATGAAAGAATAACAGGGACTGCAATATCACACAGTGCCATCTGTTGGTTGTATGAAAGAATAACAGAGACTGCAATATCACACAGCACCATCTGTTGGTTGTATGAAAGAATAACAGGGACTGCAATATCACACAGTGCCATCTGTTGGTTGTATAAAAGAATAACCGGGACTGCAATATCACACAGCGCCCTCTGTTGGTTATATGAAAGATTAACAGTGACTGCAATATCACACAGCGCCATCTGTTGGTTGTATGAAAGAATAACAGTGACTGCAATATCACACAGCACCCTCTGTTGGTTATATGAAAGATTAACAGTGACTGCAATATCACACAGCGCCATCTGTTGGTTGTATGAAAGAATAACAGTGACTGCAATATCACACAGCACCCTCTGTTGGTTATATGAAAGATTAACAGTGACTGCAATATCACACAGCGCCATCTGTTGGTTGTATGAAAGAATAACAGTGACCGCAATATCACACAGCACCCTCTGTTGGTTATATAAAAGATTAACAGTGACTGCAATATCACACAGTGCCCTCTGTTGGTTATATGAAAGAATAACAGTGACTGCAATATCACACAGCGCCCTCTGTTGGTTATACAAAAGATTAACAGTGATGGCAATATCAAACAGCACCCTCTGCACATGGTAGTGGGAAAGTGGGACAATGCACACAGTAATCCGTTTGGCAATTCTCTGTCACCATCAGCTTTGCAAAGAAGTCCGGTTGATCGCTGGGGGGTCGCTTTGGCAGAATGTGCGCTGCTGGGAGACAGGGCTGTAGTTGTGTCTAGGCTTATACGCGAGTCAATAAGTTTTCCCAGTTTTTGTAGGTAAAATTAGGTACCTCGGCTTATACACGGGTCGGCTTATACACAAGTATATACGGTAAACCTTGGAACTGCTGACACATTCACAGTATGGGAAGCATTCAAAGCCAAGGCAAGGGGAGTGTACATATCAGGCGTTAGCCAAGCCAAAAGGTCGATAGGGAACACAATTGACACTTTGGAGGCGGATACTGAAGCTAAGGAACAAGTGTATTTAGCTGACCCCACTGATGAAAATAGAAATGACTGGTTGCAATCCTCTTGCTTACTTGCACTGGCCAACGTAGAACAAGCCTGGGCGAGCATTCAGAAGCAATCGCAAAGGCTTTTTGAGCTGGGGGATAAAGCCGGGAAGCTATTGGCCATGCTGGTAAAGGACGAGCGCAATACAGCTTCTATTCCCTGTATTGAGAAGAGTGCTGGTGAATTAATAACTCAGCCTTGTTGCATTGTAGAGCTCTATACCTCTAAGGTGACATGCACAGAAGTATAACCGCTTGATTATTTAGGAACCGTCCCACTGCCATACCTTTCTGAAGTTACACAAGAACGGTTAGATGAGCTCATAACGCAGGATGAAGTCGAGATGGTAATCAAATCACTACCTATGGGCAAGGCCCCTGGCCCAGATTGCCTTCCAGGTGAATTCTACAAACATCACCTGACCTTGGTGGCTGAGCCATTAACGGCAATATTTAATAATATAACCCTGAGGGGTGCAGTGCCTGAGTCAATGTCCCAAGCATATATTTCAATTATCCCAAAGAAAGGCAAAGACCCGCAGGAATGTGCTTCATATAGGCCTATATCGCTTATAAACTGCGATGCCAAGATCTTAGCTAGAGTATTGACGAATAGACTGAAAGCACTAATGAAAGAGTCCACCTGGATCAAACTGGATTCATAGCTTCTAGAGCGACAGACATTAACATTAGAAGGCTTTTTACTCATTTACAGATAACACACAACAATGCAGGTACCCGAACCATTGTGGCATTAGATGCAGAGAAAGCCTTTGATTCGGTTGAATGAGCCTTTCTGTGGCAAACCCTGAAGCGGTATGGTTTTGGTCCCAGGTACGTGGGGTGGATCCAGACACTGTACCACTCACCGGTGGCTCACATAAGAGCAAATAATATGCTCTTAGCCACTTTCAAATTAGGGAGGGGTACCAGACAGGGCTACCCCCTATCTCCCTTTTTGTTTTGTTTGGCAATAGAGCCGCTTGCAGAACTAATTTGTAACTTTGATGGAATTACAGGATTGAGAATTGGAAACTTGACAGAAAAGGTGTCGTTATATGCCGACGATATGTTGGTATACCTTGAAAATCCTGGCCCGGCCCTTAACAATTTATTGGAGATCATAAATGAAAATGGGAAATACTCTGGGCTTCGAGTAAATTGGCACAAATCCACACTATTCACCCTAGACAAGGCAGCCAAGGGTCGACTACCTCCAAATTCTCCCCTACAGTGGGTAGATACCTTTTTATACCTGGGAATCTGGATCACTCAAGAGATTACCCGATATAAGGCAGCTAACATAGATCCCATTACCACACATATGGTTGCCAAGTTTGCCCAATGGGAGTTTTTGCCGTTATCCTTATATGGTCAACTTATTAAAAATGAAGTATGTACCTAAATTTTTATATATGTTCAGGAATACGCCAATATGGCTTACCAATCCCTTTTTTCGGCAAGTGAACTCCGCTATTTCCTCATTCATATGGGCCAAAAAGGTCCCTAGGATCAGTATGGTGACACTACACAGGTCCACTCAGGCTGGGGGCCTTGCCGTTCCTAATATGTACTTGTACTATTTGGATGCTGTGTTAGTAACTATACGCTGGTGGTTCGAATCTGACTACGCAAATGCATCTTTTATCTTAGAGGCTGGGATACTGGGCTCGGGGGAGGCCTTGAGACTTCTGCCCTATAGGGGAAGGGAGGCACACCCACAGGTTACTTGGTCTATGGAGACCACCGTTAAAGCTTGGAAGGCAGCTCAAAAACTTTTGACTCCAGCAGGTCTGAAATACCACTCACCTCATGCTCCACTGTGGTGCAACTCTACTACCTCACCAATCAGGATTACAAATTTTGGGCAGGCAACGGGCTCAGATATGTGAAAGATCTCTATCATGAAGGGGAACTAAAATGTTTCCTGGAGATAAAGGCATCCTGCCCGACAAAGCATGTTACTCAATTTCAATATGATCAGCTTCGGCATGCTGCTCAGGCACAATTTGTTAATCCGCAATTCACAATAGTGGCTACCACCCTGGAAACAGCTATGCAACTTCAGGTGGTCGCCAAACCCCTCTCTAGCATTTATCATACCCTATTGGCACCAGAGGGAAAATGTCCGCTTGAATGCTTCCAGAAATGCATCAGGGACATTGATAACCTGGATGAAGAGTCATGTGAAGTGATCCTGCGCCACATGTTAGCCACAGCAACTTCAGCCAGAGACAAATTGATATAATTGAAATTTATGCATCGATCCTACTTAACGCCAGAGTGCCTCCATCATATGGATCCTACAAGAGAACGAAACTGCACTAGAGGATGTGGGCACCCAGTAACGTGGTTTCATGAGGACTGGAAAGACCTAATTAATAAGGCCCTACTGTACTATAAAGCAGTATATATGTCTAGAGGATGCACAGATAAATTTATAGCTATATGGATGATATGGGTTTTGAATTCGGACACATATAGCCCACATGTGTTTTAAATACAGGTCTATACTGGCAACACCAGAATTTAGACATGTCGAATGCTCGATCCCTCCTCACCCCACACTCTACTCGATTTCCTCTCTTTCTCTTTTCTTTCCTTTTCTTCTTTCCTTTACTATAACTATGGTCTTTGTATGATTTTCTTTTCTTGAACATTGTATGTTCCGATTTGTTTTGTGTGATGAAAACCAATAAAAACACACACGCATCTGAAAAATCCAAACAACCAATTAAAGTTAATATTCAAAAAGATAAACAAACGTGTTTGTTTTATGTTAGTGTACCCAGTTCTCTTTTCTTGATCCTATATCAGTTGTTTGTGACAGACTTCGTTCATTTTGGGGAGCATTCTCAGTATGGGCTCAGATTACTGAGAGGCTGCTGGGCAATTTGAGAAGGGTTAAACTTACATTTTAGAAAAGGGAAATCATAGAACATTGAAAGCAGTAGAAGAAAGACATAATTTTTGGTGCACAATTTGGAAATGGTAAATTTTATAAAGGTGAACTGCCCATTCAGAACTGGAATAAATTCCATGTGATCCCCACCCCTTTTGTGCTCTATTTTTCTTTGTTTATTACAGTTAAAAAAAGTGTAATTTAAAAAAAGTAAAATGTTTATACTATAAAAGATAATACAACAGCTGCTCTAAAACCACCTTCTTGCTGACATTATCCAAAATGAAACAAAGTACTTGTCATATAATTCATACATATATATAGTACTTTTTACTATGTACTTCCAACTTCATTTTGAGAAATAAGCCTAAACACAAGACTTTAAAGTTGGTATTGTACTATTTGTATGTAGTTAATCATTAACAGTATCACATTTTTATTAATTTTCTTGGCAAAATACAAAAATGCAAAGATCTAAATAAAAATTCAAAGACCTATATAAAAACACAGCCTGGGTCCTTGTAGCTTTATATGGCTACATAAAGCCTCATCTACTTCTAAAATCCAAATCTTTGTAAACCAGGGGTGTCCAACCTTTTGGCTTCTCTGAGCCACATTGGAAAAAGAAAAGTTGTCTGGGGCCACACATGAAATACAAAAACACTTTTGATTTGTGAAAGTAAAGAAAATACAATAGCAGTTGGATAACCAGATGGAACAATACATTGGAATATGGGACACCTGGATATTAAATAGACTTATCATTATATTATTATTATTACTAACTGGGCAATGGGCAGAGTCCCCCTCCTCCCAACTCCATAGGTAACCACATTATTACAACCTGGCATAGTAAGCCTGTTCCTAACAAGACAACAGACTGAGGTGATTAATGTGTCTTGACTTAGAGAGCACAAAGTGTTATTTCACTCTCGTTTTCTCTGTATTTCCATACATTTATTTGTTAATTTCTTTCTTTTTATCCCTTCTCTTCCTTTTCTCTCTCCTTCAAGCTGGGCCGCATTCATGTCTATCCTGGGCCGCATGCGTCCCACGGGCCGCAGGTTGGACACCCCTGATGTAAACCATATATATTTTTAGTTGACATTTTAAGCACCAAAATTTTTGTTAATTATAGGGTTTACATCATGTTTAGAAATTGTATTTCATTGACATTCCTATTATTTAGAAAAACTGTGATTGTATTTGGCAGTTGTGTTTATGTACATTTGTTTCATATCCCACAGAACATGAAGCCCCAACACCCATCTCAGAGGCATACCAAAATGTGATCTGTGCTTTGGGGCTGGCAGTTGGAATAATTGGGATTATTGCTGGAGTCATGCTGATCATTAAAGGGATGAAGCAAAGTGCTGCACAAGGGAGGAGCCAGCGCTAATCTGGATGAATGGGGGGAATTTTTTTAACAGATTTTTATTTTCAGGAATACTGTAGTCTTCTGCACATATAGCTCTTACTCTGTAATGCTGACAATGTATCTTGAAGCTAAAAGAAAAGAATGTTGAGGTGCTCAAAGGCCTATTTTGATGAATCAACATAGTGTATTGTAATTAGATTGTCTATGCCCCTGCCCCCTTTTTAAATTTAATGCAATGCAAAGTTAGAAATCTAATAAACTTTAATAAATACATAGAAGTGATTTTAGTTTAGCTTGCACCTGTTCATTTAGCCATAATCATCCCATCCCCATCCATTCTTGTACTTAATTGATTAGGGAATGGTATTGTGATAGCCAGCACATTGCCACTCCGTTATCTGGCTGCAGCAGGAAGCATCTGGAGATTTCAATTAAGCCCCCAAGAGAAAGTATCTGTTCTTATTCTGGCATAAATATATCTATACTCTGCATTTCTCTTCAGCATCAGTGGAATTGCACCAACCAATGTAAAAGGTGTAGCAGCTGACATTAAATTGAAGGGATTATGCTTAGTAGGGACTCAAATTAAAAGATGTATTAACTAAAGTTTGAAATTTTAAATGTTTAGCGTGTTGTTCCCTCCCCCACCTCTATAGAAATGCTCCCAACACCTGACAAAGGCTTATTGAAGTAAAGGTGATTCATATGCAAATCAAAGGGACAGTTTTGGGCTCTTAAATTACTTAAAATGTCCCATGTCATTGCCTCAATGACTTATGGTGAGGATCAGGTGTATATGTTCTCCTTTGTCTTGCTGCCCTGACTTATGCACACAAACAGAACAGAAACTATTCCTATGCCCCATGAAATGGCATTTATATATATATATATATATATATATATATATATATATATATTTAATGATAATCAGATGTCTAAGATTATCCATCTCTGAAACTGTTTTTGAAAAGTACATTTAATTACAGCCTTGTTATTATTTGGAATGTTTATTGGTGATGCTATATGCTAAAATTGTTAGCACTAAAAATCAATATCAAAAAGAATTCTCAGCTACAAGGAACTCGTTTGAAGATCCTTACTGAATGTTGAAGTTGTAACATTCTTGGTTTTCTCTATGGTTTGGTGGCTCCAGAGCAGCAAATTGCTCAGATACCCAGTTCCAGTTATGTACTTCCTTATCTTGTCTGCTGTTTTTTGTATAACCTGAATGGATGCCCTGCTGTTTTTCTTGTTTGCCTATACAAAATTAAACAAAGCTATTAAAAGTGTGACCGAGCCAATTTAATTCATTTATCACTTGTCTTCCTGTAGAGGTCATATGGAAATGCAATAATAAAAGTCAGAAGAACTATTTGCAATGTGAAAATGTATGTCTTTGTGCAAACAAATTTTCCTTAGCACAATTTTAATATAGCTTTGGCAAACCCGGAAACTGTTTAGTGACCACTTCCAATTTTTAGAGAAAGATTGCAAATTCTATAGTTTGCGCAGTGTATGTGATAAAACTTCCTACTGAAAAAGTATTTGTTTCTCCAAAAGATTACAACATCTTCAGGCACTTCTTAGGGTTAGTTCACATGAGGAGATTCGGGGAGATTTAGTCGCCTGGCAACTATTCGCCTCATCTTTGTGGCGACAATCTCCGTGAGGCAACTTTGGGTGACTATGGAAAACGCATCGCCGCGTGTGCTTTAACTCAGGCGATTTTTCATTATAGACTATGGGAAAACACGCTGAGGCAGTTCGGGGAGATTGTGCCGCAAAGACGAGGTGATTAGTCGCCAGGCGACTAAATCTCCCTGAATCTCCTCGTGTGAACTAACCCTTAAAAGTATGCAATGGACAATTAAAATTCACAATGCAATAACAGTACATTGTGAAATGCAAATATTTATTCTTATGTGTGTGAATTTGAGATGTATGCTTGTGGATAGGCATGCTTACACCTAAACCTCAATCACTTACTCCTTCAGTTCAGTTATGAAAACTGCATGACAATACAATGCTTGATGGGCATTTAATGAGAAGGGCAAGTGGCAGAACAGTTGCTGATATAAACATGAATGTTCAATAAATAATGGGGCGCATCCTGCCTTTTGCTGTGCTAAAAAGTTTCTCAGTATCTCAAATAGAGCAAGCCCAAATGAACCCTTAATTAGAGGAGATAACCCCAGTGAGACTCGCTTACCTTAGAATATACCAAGCCAGACATCATAGCTGATTTATTTTTCTTTTAAAATTCTTTTTATTAAATTTTCAATAAAATACAATGACTTAACAAGATAAAATACATATGTTTCCAAAAGAAAAAATTTTTTATATATGATGAAATTCCAAAAATTTCTTCATGAAAACAATAAAAATAAAAACAAAACAAATTAGAAACAAATTGACCTGTTATTTTCATTTCAAAATAAATACAATGTGGCCAAAACAGTGACATACAGTATGTGAATGACTTAGATTTTACAAGGTTACCTTATTCGTTCATAATCTCATTTTACCCCATAAATTTAAGAATAAATTCCTTTTTATTAGTCTCCAAGGATGAAATATAAAGGGACCATCTACATTTAATTCTATTCCTTTGAAGTAGGTTTTCCATTCTAAATCTAATAACCTCCTGAGTGCATAAATTAAATAAATATGAAAGCACATCTTTAAGAGTTGGGGGATTCTCCCTAATCCAGCAAAAAAATATTCCTTTTCTAGTAGCTGCCATAACTAACCAACAAAAAGACAATATTTCATCAGTGACAACTATCGAAGGTCTAATATAGGACTGTTGAAAGTAACCTTTTATATCTAGCAATGCAAACTGTGGGTTAAATTTTAAATCCAAATGGATTGTTTTTTTGATAAAACCAATAATTTTTTCCCATACATTTTTAATAAATGGGCACTCCCAAATATAGTGGAAAAAATCAATATGCTGTTCTTTACACTTTGGACAGAAAGAAACATTTTTAGAATCTATAGTACTCTGGAATAGTAATCCATAACCCAAATGAATAAATCGATATTGTTGATCTCTCCAACTCTCAGAAACTATATTAGTTCTGAACTTTAGAAAAGAATTTAGGAGATCCTTTGAAGAGATATTAACCCCTAAAAAGAAAGATCATTTTTTACTTGGATTCTCAAGTGGATCGAAATCATTAGACAATGAATAAAATAGATGAGATGAAATCCATGAAATACAATTTAGCTGAGGATCTTCAACCAATTGTAATATTGAATTATAAAACTGATGATGTTTTAGTTGTGACTTTGTTTCATTACCAATTAGTTGAAAACCATGTCTGATCTGCAAATAACTCAAGCTCTCTTTTTCTGAAAGACCATATTTTTCCTTTATTACATTCCATGGAAAGGGATCTCCCGAATTCTGATAAATAATATGACTGACCTGATATATACCAAATTTTCTCCATTATAAGAAAATTGAATCCTCTGTTTCTTAGGGAAACCCCCCAAATAGAATGGAGAAAGGAATGGTGAAATATTAAAGTTTAGATGGTTTTGTTTGCATAAAATCTTCCAAGTACTAATTGTGTCCCTATAAATTGGGTTTCTTTTAATATCAATATGCTGCTCAGACCAATTTTTATGTAAAGCAGAAATAATATGTTCCTTAGAAGTTAAAAATACTTGAAGATCTAGATTAGTAAATTTCTCTTTACCAGATATCCACTCAACAATGTATCTTGTGTTAGCAGCTACATTAAATTTCCTAAAATCCGGAGCATTAAGACCTCCTAAAAATTTGGATTTCCTAAGTTTAGATAAAGATATTTTAGGTTTTTTATTTTGCCAAATAAAGTTGCTTAAAATTTGGTCCAATTTCTGTACATCTGAGTGCTTTAACAATAGCGGGAGGTTAAGAATAGGATATGCAATTTTTGGAAAAATAATCATTTTAAATAATGCCATTCTTCCCATTAAATTTAAAGGACTGTCCTTCCATTTCATACAAAGGGCACTAACTTTGTGAATTAAAGGAGTAAAGTTAAAAGAATATAATTTAGAAAGATCAGAAGAAATCTGAATACCCAAGTATGTTATTCTACCAGAAGAAGGCTTAATATGTAGGTCTTCCAGTAATTGTCTTGGGATAGCATTACAAATGTTTAAAATATCTGTTTTACTAGAGTTAATAAAATACCCTGAAAAAGTTTTATAGTAATCAAAAAAATTAAATATATTCCTAATTGATATTGTGGGATTACTTACAATCAAAAGGAGATCATCAGCATATGCTAGGGATTTTAAATGTTTACCATCAATCACCAATCCTTGGAAAAGGTCTGTGGAATCTAAAAATCGAATTAAAGGCTCCATCGAAATATTAAACAGCAGTGGAGACAATGGACAACCTTGACGAGTTCCCCTATAAAGACCAAAAGTCTCTGAAAGTTCTCACACTACAGCAATTCTCGCTTTAGGTTTCGAATAAATAGAATTAAGTAGAGTTATAAATTGTCCCTTAAGTCCAAAACTATCACAACACTCAGAAAAATATTTCCAAGAAACATTATCAAAGGCCTTTTCGGCATCTAAACTTAATATAGAGCATGGAATCTTAGATTTCTTAGCATTATAGATGGCATTTAATAAAGTACGAATATTTTTTACCCCTGTTCTATTTTTCACAAAACCATTTTGTTGATAAGAGATGATACTAGGTAACATTAGGGATAACCTATCCGCAATTATTTTTGTTAATATCTTAAAATCAAGATTTATTAGTGACATAGGCCTATAAGAAGCTGGCTGAGAAAGGTCTTTACCCTCTTTCGGAATTAATTTTATATGGGAAACCAAACTAGAATCTAAAATTTTCCCATGGCAATAAATTTCATTATATAAATTAGTCAGAAAGGGAGCTAGTTCCAATTTCAACGTTTTATAGAATGGAGAAGTTAAACCATCAGGCCCTCCTGCTTTAAAGTCCTTAAGTGAGCTTATAGTGGAAAGTACTTCTTGAATAGTAATAGGTTGGTTAAGTGAGGTTAATTGTTCTTCAGACAGTTTTGGAAAATTAACTTTCGAAAGAAACTTCAAACTTTCATTTTCATTCATTAGTGAAGGAGAATAAATGGATTCAAAATACCCCTTAAATATAGTAACTATATCTTTTGGAAGATTAGTTAATTGACCTAGGTGATTTTTAATTAATATTGGTTTATGAGGACTTCTACTATTTTTGAACAAATTAGCTAAAAATCTATTGGACTTATTATGTAAGTTATTAAATTTAGCTTTATAGTAAGCCAAGGAAGATTGTTCTCTCAAATGAGTCGAATGTTTAAGTTCATCTGAAGTTTCTTTATATCTATCACTATGTTGCTTAGTAGGATACATAATAAAATTCAGATATGCCTTTTTCTGAGCTTTAGTATAAAGAATAAACTCCTTGTTAATTTTTTTCATAAAATGAATTCTATAAGAAGTAATTTCCCCACGAATTATTGCCTTCCATGTATCCCATAATAATGGTAAATTACATTCACCCTCTTGATGTATCAGATTCTCCTTAAGAAATATAGCCCATCTTTCTCTCAATTTTTGTTGAATTCCGGCTTATCCTTTAGGAATACTGGGTATGACCAAGGGATATAGGACTTTGGTAAAAAGCCTAGTTCTACTTCTATCAAGACTGGGGCATGGTCTGACAAATTAATATTACCAATGCTAGCTGATGTGGTTTTATTTAATACATCAATCAATGAAAAAAAGTAATTCCAACGAGTACCTACTCCATGGGGATGAGAGAAAAATGTAAAGTCTCTATCTGTCAGATTTAACATTCTCCAAAGATCTACCAACTTTGTTTGATTTTCAAAATCTGCCAACAATTTAGATTTCCTAATCATAGCTGATTAAATTAGGGTTTGCTGTGGGTTTCCAGAACCCAGCTAATGACTTAAAATGGCAACTAATTATAGCAAATAATTTAAAAGCAGATAGCCTACATCCTAATGTTGTACAGCAGTGATGTCCAGCCTGCGGCCCGCCCTCTGTTGAAGTCTGGCTGCTTTGATTGCTCACAAGCATTGCATTGTTCACATTTGTAATACCTGTAATCCATTTGTATTATTCACACATCTAACACCCTGCATTTCTCACACTACAGACTGTCAGTGCCCACATTGTTCACCTGTTCACACTTCATACAGACTGTAGGAGCAGCACTGGCATTTTATCACTGTACATAGACACTGATAGGTTCCCGTCTCTTACACAAATGAAAAAGTGGATCAGATCCTAGGGCAATAGAAAATAGACACCAGAAAACAAAAAATATGGTGTAGTACATTCAGGTGCCTGAAATAGCACCGTGTTGGGAAGAAAACTCTCTTGTACAAGTTCCCCTTTAAAGAAACCATTCACTTCTCCAAACAGTGCACAAATGGTGCACAGTATTATGCAATAGGGTTTTTGTATGCATCTGTTGGAGCCTAAAAGTGTTCTTTGAAGCAAGGGAGATCACCATTGAATACTACATGCAATATTTATAATTACCGTCTTGTAAGTAGGCTTTTTGGCCAAAACTGGTGAAGTTTTCCGGAATAAGCATTTGTGCACTGTTTGGAGAAGTGAAAGGTTTTTTTTTTGTTTGTGTGATTTCATGTACAGCTGAGAGACTGGAAAAGGATCGGCAAGAGAACACAAACCTAAAGGACTAACTATTCCTATTTTTTCTATATATGTATTGTTCCCTGTCTCTTACGCTGCTTTGTCTATGTCTGCTCTGTTCTACCTGCGTGTGCCCTACTCTGTGTGTGTGTGCCATACTTTGCCTGCCCTGCCTGTGTGTGTCATACTCTGCCTGGGGGAGGTGGCATATGGATTTAAGGGTATGTCATAATATGACATAATTTTTTTTTACATATGAGTGATGGGTGATATCTCCAGGGCTGCTCCTGCCATGATGCAAGGATGAGAACCTTCATGCAAAAAATGATTACCTTTCCCCAGCCTCTTCAACTCTTGAGCCCGGTGTTTAGAAGAGGTCAGCACCTCTCCACAATACATAAATGTGAAAAATTTCCAAACACACGATGGCCAGTGCAGCAGGGCGAACCCCTGCGTTTTTAATACACGTCAATGATGTAATGTTTCGGGGGCGGACCCCTTTGTCAGACATGCAAGACAGCATGCACATACATGTTTAAATAGCCATAACAATTATCCAAGTGCATACCCAATAAAACTCTATACCACAACAATTTTTATTTCTTTTTTTTTCTCCTTTTTTATGATCCATGTGTAGGTTAAGTCCAGTAACTAAGAAATAACCAATATCCCGTGATTAGTCCAATTGTAAAATGTACAATTTCTTGTGATAATCCAACAATATATTTATCAAAAAACAATTAGTACCTAAAACCAGTAAATAAGTAAAACATTATTATATACAATGGCAAATACCGAACATTAGACAAAATTAAAACAGACAATATACCAAGCTTAAAAGGAAAAGACTACTTTACTCTGAGTCAAAGCTTTCCCTGGATAAATTCTTGTTCACTGAAATAATCTAAGGGGGATAAAAGATACAATGTAAATGGACTGGTTACATTTTGTTATTATAGAGGATATGAAATAGATACATTTGTGGTTCTACAAGTAACAATTCATGTTAAACTCCTCCTTTGGCCCTTGTGGTTGTTTTTGTTTGCAGTAGCCATAGCCAGAAACACTCCCTTTGTAGTAGTTTCTTTTTTGTTTCCTTTTGGGTACTGCCACACACTTTTTCCAATATTTGCCACCTCAATTGACAAATTATACGTCCCTGTTCATGAAAGTGCAGTGCCAAAGTGGTTTCCTTTCTTTTTCTCTCAGAGCCTGTCTTGTCCTACTCCTTAGGGGGTACATTGTTACGAATTACTGACTTATGTTCATTCAAACATATTTTCATACTTCTACTTGTCTGGCTGATTTAGGCATTTAATACAGTACACTATATTGGTACTGTCACGTGTAAAAAAAAACCCTTGTTTTATGTTTCGTTCCCTTAAGGGGATGTTGGACACTGCCACCTTGACCAATACCATTACAGTGTCAGCAATTTCTACACAGGAAAGTACCATTTACTTTTGAGCCTACCATATTTCTTTCCTTTTGTTCTTCTCGTTTATGTTTTAGATGATCCCCTATACTTCTCCCTCTTTTATATGAAAAAAGCGTTAATTGCACAAACAATTTACCATATTTTGGGTCAGATTTTAGAATACCCCAATATTTAGAAACTGTTTTACGAATCACATTTGCATGAGTGTCATATGTAGTCATAAACTGGATTCTACCCTGTACCTTAGCTCCCTTACTACTCCTTTTTAATGCCAACTGTCTAGGGACATTCTTTACCTCATTTTTTATATTTGAGAACGGTGTCTCAGGCGGCATGGAGCGGTCAGTTACCAGGGGTGACAAAAAGCCACCTCTGGTAACCTCAAGTGCCGAATTTCCATTTTTTAATACAGAAATTAAGCGAGCGCACTAGCGCTCCCTGCACCAGTGATGAGGCCCCACTGGACCCACTCCAGCTCTAAAAGTTGAAAGCGTGGAGCGGGAGGCAGCATCGGGGCTGCTGCCTCAGATGGCATCGGCCCCTGAAACGCCACTGGATATCTCTGCAGTGAGCACAAACCGTTTGGTTTTTTGGTGTGCTGCCACCATTAATGTGGTATTAACATGCTTTGTGACAAAATGGGTGTGGTAGTAAAGGGGAGTGGACAACACTGGTTTCCAAATTCTGGCCCTCGGTAATACAGAAGTTCGACAGTATTGTTGTACAGAAAAAGTTGGATAAGGAATTAGCAAAAAAAACTGAATTGCAGATCATAGCAACATAGTAAGTTAGGTTTAAAAAAGACATACATCCATCAAGTCTATATATAACCTGCCCAACTGCTCGTTGATCCAGAGGAAGACAAAAAAAAAACATTTGAAGCCTCTCCAATTTGCCTCCGAGGGGGAAAAATTCTTTCCTGACTCCAAAATGGCAATCGGACTAGTCCCTGGATCAACTATGAGCTATATTTCATAAACGTGTATTCCCTCACTTGCTAAAAAGCCATCCAGACCCTTCTTAAAGCTATTTAATGTATCAGCTAGTATGACTGATTCGGGAGAGAATTCCACATCTTCACATAGGTCTATGAGTAACTGCCCTTTTGTCACAAAACGTGTAAGGCTATATATGTCCTAATAAATACTTTTTATTATTATTTTGTTACTGCATTTATTAACTTCGGATCTTCTCACCCACTTTGAGTTTCTCAAGACCTTGTTTGCCTTTGAAGCTGCTGACTGGCATTGCTTTTAAGTTTAAAATCTACAAGGACTTCAAGGTCCTTTTCCATTATTGATTTGCGTAGTGCAGTCCCATTAAGGGCATGGGTGGAGGGTGATTTTTTCCTTTTGGAAAGCTAAAGTTGGTCATACATGGGCTGACTTAAAATGGTTATTCACCTTTAAATTACAGAAAAGGATGATTGTTGGAGCAACCCAAGGCTAAGTAAATATGTATTTAAATAAAATGGAAGTGCTACTGATCTGGTCCCCTGTCTCATTAGTAATCTAGTAATCTAGTGCTGGTATTTACAAAAACAGGTTTTTTTTGTTACAAAGTTATGATCATTAAATTTTGTATGGTTTTTCAGTTATTTAGTTTTTCAGAAATCTGCTTGCAGCAACCAAGCAGTGGCTTAAACACGAGATGGGAAAATGAGTAGCAGAGGATCTGAATAGAAAGATGTGTAATAATAACTAACAATCACAATAAAATCGGAACCTCACAGAGCAAGTGTCTTTAGGTACCGGGGTCAGTGACCCCCATTTAAAAGCTGGAAAGAGTAGGAAGAGGAAGGCAAATCCTTCAAAAACGATTAAAATGTATAATATTGGCGTGGCTTGGATGGCTGAGTGAACAGACGCACTTCTGTAGAGCTCCTGCTTCCCGATCCCGAACTCAGCTCAACATAAGATATCTGGCCTGAAATATGGGGAAATCTCAAAAGGGCCCAACTCAGGGGCTACCACAGAGAACTCTTACCACCCGAAAGGAAAAAGAAATTGACAAATTCTTCAAAAAATCATCTCCTACGCGAGCTACTGAGAGTGACTCCAATATGGCCGACGAGGACCACGAGGGTGCCAACTCCAAAGGATCGCAATCCTCTCCCCCTCCGACAACATCTATGCCTCATGTATCTGACCTATCAGCACTAATTGCTGCATTACCACAAAAAGCAGATCTAACTCACTTATTAGACGACATCAAAGAGGCACAGAAGCAAGAAACAGCTGAAATCAAACAGGACTTGGTGGCCATGTCAACTAAAATAGGAGCGCTCAAAGAGACGCAAGCAGGCCTCATACTGGCAGTTCAGCAAAACTCGGACAAGATTGCTAAACAAGCACGCCATATCTATGTTCTTCTCAAAGATGCTGAAAACAGAAGTAGGCGTAATAACTTAAGAATATGGGGAATATCTGAAGATGTACCGCAATCTGAGTTAAAACGAATACTCACAGAGCTTTTCAATGACCTCTTGGAGCAAGACAAAGAAACGGAGATCCCGATAGACAGACTACACCGCGTAGCAGGCAGTAGATCGGGTAGGCCGCGTGACGTGCTATGTTGCCTACATAGTTACATTACAAAAGAATTGATCCTGCATAAAATGCGCAAAATTAAAAAAGCTGGAAGAGATCACCATTGAAATCTATCAAGACCTAGCTCACTCCACTGTGTTCCAGTGCCGTCTACTAAGAGAAGTAACAACCCTTCTCAAATCACGCAACATAGGATACAAATGGGGCTTCCCTTTTGCCCTATTCGCTAACAGAAATGGGAAAAGCTACACTCTCAAAGAACCCATTGATGCCCCGTTCTTTTTCAACTGTTTGGGCCTACCATGCGTAGACTTACAGGAATGGAGCAGATTTGTTTATGCAGAAGACACTGCGAAGCAAGATCAAGCTACCTTGCATATTTAACCCCAGGAATCCTACTGCACCTATGTGCGCCAAAGTCAAAGCCATAGCTGGTTTCCCATTTTTGCTACGTCAATGTCATACCGTTATACCGGACTTTCCCTGGGCAAAGGTCTGCACATCAGGTACACATACCCGAATCATACGCATCCGGAAGATCCCTATTACCTCATTCCCAGCATCTACAATCATTTCGCAAAGGGACACCAACTCGTAGGAAGCATTTGGTCTATGGGACCAGAATGGGATTGGGATACGCTATGAGATTACCTCATACCTCCGGTTTGACAACAGCCTAAGAGGTTACATTTAACAACAGATATATCCCAATAATTCGAATGGAGACCAATCGACCAGCAAGTATATGTTTAAATGATGATTTGATGTGGGCATTTGTTTCCAGCTGAAACACAACGTGAATAGCGTTACAAGCAATACAGGTGCCGAAAACACATCGCATTTTTAAATGGGTAGCACAACAACCACCAGCACAAAGGACCTGAATTACCATTCCATGACACGGACAAATGATAGCGGAATACATCTGGGGCCTTCTATTAAAGTTATCCTTCAAGTTATTCCAGTTCATTCTCAATTTTTCATGGAGAAAACTTTATGCAGCGATGTTTTCCTGCAGAACGCATCCTTATACTTTACTATTCCAGTCAAAGTTTATGTTAATTTTTCTTATTGAAGACTTGACAAACTGTTATATATAGAACACACTGCCAAAACATATCCAAGACCATATTGAAACCGTGATTACACCAACATCAGCAAACCATCTGATAAAGTGGAACAGTGCAGTGAAGAGACTCATATAACGGTTACACTTTCCACATTTGACTAAGGATACCCAGTTATTGCATTTTTATAATTTTCTATTTTAAGGTTGCATTAATCTGTTACCTAATGAAAATGTTCTGACTGCACATTGCATACCATAATTGAGCTTGAGGCCCATTTAATTTAAATTAAATGCTACTTTAGAAGACATAAACTACAGTAACTCTATAAGAATGCCAAACTAATGTTTTATCTGATAAATGTTGTAGAAATATCTCTGGAATGACCTCAAATAGTTGATCATTATCCGAATAGAGGATCGGTTTATAGAATGATTCACCACCTCCCCTTTACCCTCCCACCCTTTTTCCCCCCCAAATTCTCTACTCTTTTTATTATTTTATCTCCCTCCAAAAGCCACCATTGTGGCTCAATGCATGTCAGTAATCTCCTATCTAATAATTATTTTACACTGATACTTGAATGAGCTGTCTTTGTATAGCAAATACAATATTGCAGATAAGTCCTACCCAAAAGGGAGGAGGGGGGGGGAGAGGGGGAAAAAAGGGAAGAAGGGAAAATAAAAAAAGGAAAAAGGTATACTATCAAGAACGACGAGAACGTCTTAGAGTAACGGAAACGTTATATACTTACTTTACTTACCAATGGTATACGCGTATTTCCTGAATGTCCTCAAATAGTTAATTTCTGTCATTGTTAACGTGTATAGGGGTTCTTCTTGAAAACCCCCCCCTTTTTTTCTCATACCCATGACAACTACTCCCGATTTGCTATACAATATGTAAATCCCATATACCAAGAGAATGTCAAATTGTTACTCATCAAATGTAATAGTAGAGCACACCTTGCATTGCAATAAATCGGTGAGATAAAGGGGGGGGGGGATAGAAGAAGGAAAAAAAAGGAGAAAAAGGAAATTACATTTTTTTATTTATTTATTTTTTATTATTAGTACCGGATATATATGTTATTAGATAACTGATATATATTGCACTCAGAATAACAATGCGACATGGGATGGATGTTTCATTTGAAACTGTCCCCCTTTTTTTTCTTCCTTTTAATTTAACAATAATATGCAGTATTACTTTCTGTCTTTTTCAACTTCTGATATTTATGTGGTCTGGTTTTGTTACATGCCTATCATTTTCAATACTTTAGCAGGAACTATTCTGAGAAGTCTTTAGAAAAAAAACATTCTCAGATCCCCATGGATGACTAACACTCATTCACCTGAAGTCACCATTACACTGGCCCAAGGCTCGATAGAAATCGGGAAGTAGGTGCCTACTTCCTGTGACAAAGAATTTACCACCAACGTCACACCTCTCTCTTTGCGCTCTAATAATTATCTACTCAGGGAATGCTTTAAGCTTCCTTTGGGCAGAAGCGCATTAACACCTCCTCTCTTCCTACCTACCCGGTGAGGACGGGAGTCCCTATACCTCTTCACTCTACTCTATACTACCCCCATGCTTTTCTTACTAAACCTAACACTGACTGCATCCAACACCCTAGTGCAACGGGGAATTGACGTACCTTTGACCCTAGTGTACAGCCATCTCTCTTCACACATACAATGCAAAGGAACAAAACAGATTCATTCCTCATAGTAATAAAACACTGACATAAAATTATTAGCGAAGATCCTTTCACATAGAATACAGTCATTTCTCCCCAACCTAATACACCTGGAACAAGTAGGTTTTATCCCAGGAAGAGAGGGTAGAGGTAACACAAACAAACTAGTAAACCTGATAATCTGGGCCAAAAAACAAAAAATCGAGAATATGCTATTGTCTACCGACGCTGAAAAAGCGTTCGATAGGGTCAATTGGACATTCATGTTTACCTGTCTTAAGCAAATAGGACTAGGACCCAAAATGTTGACTTCCTCATTATATACCAACCCCATAGCCCGCCTAAAAATAAATGGACTATTATCAGACCCCTTTGATATCCGCAATGGCACGAGACAGGGATGCCCACTATCCCCACCCTATTTGTACTAGCCCTAGAACCACTACTATGCCACATTAGACTTAATGCGCACATTATGCGGATGACCTATTGTTCTTTCTGACCAATCCCACAGCATCAATACCAGCGCTTAACCAAGAGCTCCTCATATATATGGAAACCTAAGCAATATTAAGATAAACTTCTCTAAATCAATGGCTTTAAAAATCTCAATTCCAGAGAACACGATGCATTGCATATCTAAGGGTTTTCCATATAAGTGGAGTCCACAAACTCTTACCTACTTGGGCCTCCAAATTACCAGAGACACCTCAACCTGGGCTGAACTAAATTTGAAACATGTAATTTCAAATATTAAAAAAGACTTAAAAGCCTGGAAAGATAAACCCATTTCTTGGTTTGGACGGATGAGCGTAATAAAAATGAATATCATGCCTAGAATTCTATATATCTTCCAAACACTTCATATAGGGGAGTCACAACTGAACCAACCTACAAAAAATAATACAAAATTTTATTTGGCAGGATAAAAAAACAAGAATCGGCCAAAAAATATTAATTAGAACTAAACGTCAGGGAGGTGTAGCCTTACCCAATTGCCACACGTACTATTATGCATCAGTCTTATTGAGAATATTAGACTGGTCCCACTATGCAAATATAAAACTATGGATAGAGATAGAACAGCAATCAGCATATTCTCACCTTATACACTTACCCTGGTTAGATCACATATATAGGAGAATAAAAGATCCAGACCATACTCTCCTATCTAACACCATGCTAATATGGGATAAATGTTGTACGAAATACTCACTTACCTCTTATCGATCGCCCCTCATACCCTTAATTAATAATCCTGCCTTCCCTCCTGGATTACAATCTAACAACCTGCAGAGATGGTTGACAGAATGAAATCTTCAGCTCATTCACTTCATGGAAAATAAAGCACTTGTATCCAAAGACAAACTACAAAATTTATCACCATTCACACAATTGGATCGCTTAAAATTTGCGCAGATTTCCCACTATTTCCACAGTTTAAGAAGATCACAAACATTGGGGCAGGACCTTACTAAATTTGAAACAGCCTGTACATTGCTTGACCCACCGAAACATGCAATCTCCCTCTTATACAAATTACTTCAACTACCAACAAATTGGGAGTCAGTATCCTTTATCAATAGATGGTCCAGAGACCTAAATGTTCAGTTAGAGGATGTCCAGATTGAAAATATGCTATTCAAATTACTCAAAAGCTCGAGATGCTGCTGTACACAAGAATTAAACTATAAGATAGCTAAGATACAACATATATACAAAACTTCAAACGGCAATTGTTGGTGATGCAATAGAGAAAAAGGAACCTTACTCCATATATTCTGGACGTGCTCCCTCATAAAACCTTTCTGGGAAGAGGTCTGTCTAACTTTCCGGTCAAATTTTAGGGGTTGATATACCAGCGAATCCTCTACAAGTACTATTATTCCATAACCCTCAGCCAGTAGCAACCTTCAACACGGGTCTAGAACCCCAATTACTAAATGCAGCTAAACTTCCGATGCCTTTGCATTGGAAGTCTACATATATCACCAATATTAAAGACTGGTACAAAAAATTTTCGGAAATATGCAGATTCGAGGAACTGTCCACTTCAAACCCAGATCAGATTTCTAAATTCACCGCTGTCTGGATTCGGTGGTTTCTTTTTAAGTAAACAGACTCTTACACAGTAGGGGTAAGTACGGTCACTACATCCCCGTTGCACTAACCCATACACTTTCTTGCTTTATCCCTTTCCCCCTCAATTCTAACCCCATTTCATTTTCCACAATACTAAAACTTTTCTTCTAGCCATTGGCTATTCATCTCCACGAGTACATACCCTTGGCAGACAATAACAATCTCTATACAGAAATATGTACAAAATACTAAATGTTTATACAAGCTGTAACCATCATCAGCCATATATGTATGTATATATATATAAAGCTCTGTATTGTTGGAAGTTTACAATAAAGCTTTTTTTGAAACTTAAAAAAAAGTATAATATTTATAATCATAAATTATAATCATAATTTATATTATAATCATAAAATTTATAATGAAGACCAAATGAAAAGTTGCTAGTAAAAGGACATTCTGTAACAGGAATGCCCATACTAATTTGGGGGCTACTTTTATTGATGTTGTCCCATTATGATCTACATCCATACATTGTTAGCTTTTTGTTACATGGAAACTATTACTTAAATATTGATTGATAAGAAAATGTATATTGTTTTATTTAAACATTTATTTCTTATGTAACCTTAACATTAAAAGCATCTGAATATGAAAAGCATGAAACAGGAGTGTGATTTAGTCAAGCTGTTTGTTGAAAGTGTCTTGCGATCTACTGATCATCAGCTAATGATCTGCTGGTATATCCCGATATACCTTTACAACATAATAAAATTTACAGGTGAACCATCCCTTTTAAAGCTATTAATATATTTAAAAAACGTTTTGGGGTTAGTCTTAGCCTCTGTTGCAATGCACTTCTCTTTTCCAATCTTTGCCTTCCGGATTGCTATTTTACAAAATTTATTAGAATGCTTATGTCAGTTAAAATTGTAGTTTTTAAATGCCTTTGTCTTTATTCCTATTAACTTCTTTACTTCTATATTAATTTATATTAAGGGTGTTTCTTGCTTCTTCTACATTAACTTTTTAAATGAGAACTAAAGAATAACTAAAGAAGTAGGCTATAAATGATGTACATTATGTTTTGGGCTTCTGTACCAGCCCAAGGCAACTACAGGCCTTTAGCAGTAAAGATGCCCCAGTAGCTACCCATCTTCTTTTCTACTGATTCACTGCACATGCTCTGTGCTTCTGTCACTTACTGAGCTTAGTGACCCACTCACAATATACAGTACAAATAGAATTTAAATGTCACAACATAAGGCTGATTTACAGATAATTACTACATGGCAGCACAGAAACCAGTGCAATTAGCATCAGAATTTTATAATCAGCTCTAGAGTATCAGTTTATATTACAGACAAACCTAATTTTCTGCTTGATAATTTGCGACAACCCCTAAGCTTAGCGTCTCAACAGCTGCTCAGAGCCCACTGAGCATGTGAGTGTCGCAGGCATTTTCCAAGATGGTGACCCCATGTGACATTTTTAAGGTCCTGGATCATTGCTGCTATTGAGAAGCTGAAACTTTAGGCTGGTGCAATAAGAAAAGGTTTAGTTGCCCTTTAAGGGTTTAAATTGAGAACAGTAACAATGTAATATTGTAAATATCAACAATTGCAGTTCTGTGTTTTTAGCAAAAACATAATGCCCCAATCTATGCTCTGAATGACAGCCCTGGGTTTTTGTTGCCCCAGTATATATTTGTTTTTCGCACCAGACAATAAATGATATCACATTATGGTCACTATTACCCAGGGTTTCAATTACTTGCACATTTGTTTAAGTTCTTGGTCATTTGAGATCACTAGATCCAGAATAGCATTTTTCTGGTTGGCTCTTCAACAACCTGTGCCATAAAATTGTCATGCAACAAGTTTATAAACTTTTTCCTATTAACTGTCCGGGTAGTACTGTTGCGCCAGTCAATATTAAAATCACCCATTATCATTACTTTCCCCAAACTAGCAGCCTTTTCTATTTGCAACAGGAGATTAGCCTCCTCCTCGTCACTTACATTAGGGGGCAGGGCCAGTCTTACCAACTGCAGGGCCCAATTGGGGCAACTTTGGCAGGGCCTCCCAGATTTAAAAAAACAGTAACATTTTCTAGTAGACTTTATGTATGATGAGCCAAAGTACAGAAAGATCCGTTATCTTGAAAACTGCAGGTCCTGAGCCTTCTGGATATTTTAAATTCTCTGTATAAAGTAGTTTTGGGGACAATTTTACTTTACTTTATGTAAACTACAAAATCAATATTTCACCTACTCATCCACCTGCTGAGTATTAATCTCTGTATATGTTCTAAAATTACAGGATCTTTCCATCAGGATTTGCACAAGGTGTCGGTGTTACCCATATATAAATATCAGCTGAACAATTAGACTGTAAGCTCTTTGCTGCAGTAAACAGCTTGGGTCCTTATTGCCCCCTAGTTGCCTGGCTCCACAATACACAGGATATCATAAAATATGAATCAATAGAGGAAATTATTTCCTCCATACCTTGGGGGCACTAATATGACTCCCTAAGCCCAGGATGCAGGGGGCACCCACTTCAGACAAATAATTAACAACTCTACCTCCAGCCTGGGGGCAGCACCAGGGGTTAATGGACTTAATTGGACTGATTCCAGCCCTTTCACAGTTTTACTTGTAGACTTGCTGAGTCTGACACTTTGTGTCCCTGCAGGCTGCAGGTGGACGGGATGGCTTCAGTGGTACTGGTGGAAATGGTCCCACCCATGTCATCAATGTTGCATTGCGTTGTGTTGAGGGCTGTCATCATGCGTGGGCCTTGTGTGCGCATTGCATCCTGCACTCAGGCCAGACCATCTTAAAAAAATAATAAATGGGGGTGTAATGGTGCTAAAAATGAATATTGTCTTTAAAATAAGCCCTTTTATTAGAACTCCTTATAGATGTTCACTGGTCCCTGTCCCTGTTTCAAATGAGGGGTGGGCGTGTCCCTGACAGAAGCACAGTAGGAGGGGGACAACAATCATAGCCCTGCAGTCACACAAGCAAAGACACAATTCAGTTCCCTATCAGGTCCTGCTAGCTGCTGTTTGGCTCCTGTCCAGGGCCGCGCCGCACAGACACCCAAGGCAAGCTGGCAGATGCGGCACCGGCTTAGCCCAAGTGCGCATGCGCAAGGTGGCGCTCGCGTGCGCATGCGCAAGAAAAGCAGTAGTTCTTACTTATTTTGCGCTTCTGCGCATGCGCAAATTGGCGCGAATGTGTGCATGCGCAAATTGCCGCGCGATACATTCGCGCGCATGCGCAGGAGCGCAAGAAGCCGTAAAAACTACAAAGAGTCGGGCACCGGACTGGGGGTAGGCAACAGAGGAGGTGCCTGCCTGGCGCCCCCCGGGCTTTGCGCCCTAGGCATGTGCCTACTCTGCCTACCCCTAGTTCCGGCCCTGCTCTTGTCCCACAGTACAGTGAGCTGAGTGCCACCAGCTCCCCTGCACAGCCTGGGAATTCAGGGAGCAGGAAGTGGAAGAGAAGGGAGGGATTATTAGGGTTTTTGCAGAAATATTCAATAAATCAGTCTGAAACACTACTGTTTTAAGCACAATTCTTCTGTATAACACACTGGTATGTTCTTATTTTTTACAAAAAATGTCTAATTTAAAGGAGAATTCAACCCTTACTGGAGCAATCTTCCTGTTAGTGACATCTGCACATGCGGTGAAAGTAACGGAAATTGCTGAAGGGAAGGAAGAAGACCCGAAGAATACCAAAGCACCATTGTGATGGGATTAGGAGAGTTTCTATGATGACTTCCCACACCAGTCAGTTGAACTGAAGAAGCTGCTCAGATGAGTATGTCTTCAATGTTTACTCAACAGGTTCAGTTGCTCTAGGTTTACTTCTACTAGGGCGAAGATTTATCAAGGGCCGAATTTCAAAGGGTTAAAAACTTCAAAATTCGACCATCGAATTGAATCCTACGAAATTCGAATTCGTAGGATTCAATGCATCGTACGATCGTATTCTGATCGTAGTATGATCGTGCGATCGTACTCCAAACATACTTCGAATAGTACGATTCGAATGATTTTTTCATACGATTTTCGAATGCTAAAAACTTAAAAAAATGCTCTAGAAGGTCCCCATAGGCTAACATAGCAATTCGGTAGGTTTAATTTGGCAAAGTATTGAAGTCAAAGTTTTTTTTAAAGAGACAGTACTTCAATTATCGAATGGTCGAATAGTCTAACAATTTTTACTTCAAATTGTTCGAATCGAAGTCCAAGACGGATATAGTCTATTTGATGGTCGAAGTACCCTAAAAATTTACTTCGAAATTCGAACTTTTTTAACTTCAAAAATTCACTCGAACCTTAGTAAATCTGCCCCTAGATATACCATGAGCTGGATGAATGAAATCCTTCAGACACATTGAGACCTTTACACGATAAAGCTTTTTATTCATTTTTAACAGTTCTGTTAAACGGGCTGTTTCCCTTTTATTTTCAGTTTTACATTATTTTGCTTTTTGTTCCTCGGCTGTCTAGTTTGAAATGTCAGCAGCTACCTGGTTACTAGGGTCCAAATTACACTAGCAACAAGAACAAAACTGTAGCCTTTACAGAGCAATAGTTTTTTTGTCTGAGGTCAGTGACCCCCATTTCATAGCTGGGAAGTGTTTGAAAAAGGTGAATAATTAAAAAAAATTGAAAATAAAAATAGAAGACCAATTGAAATTTTGCTATAAATTGGACATTGTGTAATCTAAAAGATAGCTTAAAGGTGAAGTACCTCTTTAATAGTAATATAGTAGGTCTAGTTGTTAAAGCAAGACCACATTTATTAAACATAAGCTTTTTTGTAAAGCAACAGTCAGCATGCTGGGAGTTGTAGTTTAAGAAATGCTAGTAGGAAGTGTAGATTAAATTGTACAGCAGTATTTCTGAAGGGTATTAAAGGAATTCCTTGCTTTATGTTGTATGCATTTTGTTGTAGGATTTTGTAGCAACTTCTTAAATTTAGTTTTTTTTAAAAAAATATTTGCCTCTCTTCTGCTTTATTCCACTTTTTAAACTGGGATCTCTTACCTCCTGCAGCTAAAATAATACTCCTTCTCTGGGGCTACATTTTATTATCTTTATGTTTATACCCTCTCCTATTATTTTTCCAGGCTCTCCTTCAAACCACTAAACATCCTGTTTTCTAGTGTAAATATGTGATTCCTAACTGGAGAGATGCTGGACAAAAAGCAAAATAACCTAATGGAAATAATGAAATAATCCCCTTACAATACAAAATGTACTGTATAAAAATTTGTCAGGGTGTGGCCAGCAACTTCATGTGAGAGGTCACAGATCGCTTAGTCTCCGCTCACAGGGCTCCATTATCCTGAAAAAAACATAACACCAGCCGAACAACACAGAGCAGTACCAATAAGACTGGGAAGCTTTACCTTAGAGGCATCTAATGGGGCAAAATAAAGCACAGAAAAGGGCCCCAGAGGCAGCTGCGAGGCTTGAAAAATGTGCCTGCAAAGGGAAAGGCAACCAAGATAGTGGCCCTGCTTTGAGCCAGCAGAACAATGAACCTGATGAGACAATCGCGCCAGATGACCAGGCTCCGACACTGCTAGATGTGATAGCAGAAATAAAATCTACCAAAAAAGCCTGCACCACCCTCATAAATACCAAAACAGATGAGATTAAGCTGGACTTGTCAATCATTAAACAGGATCTCCAGAAACTCCGTGAGCGTACGGCTGCGGGCGAGCAAAGGATTAGTGATCTGGAAGATGTCTGTGCACCGTAACGACATCTCTGCGTGCCTGCTGAAGTTGAACAACCTCAAAAACTGGCTCAGACGAAATAATATGCGGCTGGTGAGAGCCCGGAGCAGGAGGAAGGCAATGCACCGGAGGAGTTTGTTGCAACATGGCTGCTCAGCACCTTTAACAAAAGCAGGCTGTCGGGGGCCTTTGCAATCGAGAGAGCTCACACTGTCCTGACAAAACCACCACCACTGGGAGCCCCCCCCCAGACCACTACTGGCCAGGCTGCTCAATGCAATTGACAGAAATACCATCCTGCTGTTGGCGAGGGAAAAGAACAGCCTTCAATATCAATCCAGTAAAATCTCAATCAACGCAAACTACTCATTAGAAATACAAAAACAAAGAGCCAAGTTCCATGATGGCAGGTGGAGGCTTCGGGCGATAAAACCAACAATACGCAATGGTTTACCCGGCAAGACTGTGGGACACAGCAGGAGACAGCAACCATTTCTTCAGCCTGGCTGGACGCCAGAAACAACACATCCTAGACACCTGGTAAACAACAGCATCAGCCAAGCTGGAATAGCATCCATAAAAGCACAGCTCTCCCTATTTTTTTTTGCTTGTTGGGCCCTTGTTCCAGACCGCAAATTCAACGTGATGTCCCTGGAACTCCCAGTACTCCGGCATCTTATCCACGGACCGATCTTCTGACTTGTAACATAACACTCAGCCCAATTACACATAAATAACAACTAGCTCAGCTATTAACCCAAGCCCATGTGGAGAGAGGGGCATCTCAGTTAACGAGCTTCCTCCTTCCTCTCAGTCTGTTACAGGTCCAGCTGTCTGACTTCCCCCCCAACAGTTAAATGTAATATTGTTATTTATTGGGTATCAACAGTATGGTTAAGGGAAAAAATCCACCAGGGTATGGAAAGGTGGAAAGGGAGGCTCGGGCATGTTAATGGTTGTTTATAAGTTCTGGTTCAAAAGGTTTATGAGCAAAACATACTCAGGTCAATTCAGCACTAAGACACAAGGGAGACGGCTTAGCATCGTGAAATAAAATGGTGGTTAACGTAATATTGTGGAATGTACCGGGCCTTAATAACCCAGTAAAACGGAAACTAGTGCTGCATTTTATTAAGCAAGAAAAGGCCAACATGACATTGCTTCAGGAGACCCACTTAGTGGGTAGTAAACCCTTAGCATTAAGAAGGCCATGGATAGGCTGGACATACCATGCCTCTTATTCCGTATACTCATCAGGGGGTATCCATTTTAATACATAAACAGGTACCCTTCAAGCTTGGTTCAGTACAATCGGACCCTAAGGGAAGATACCTGTTCTTACATTGCCACATTGGGCAGCATGAATTGGCATTGGCCAACATGTACATCCCCCTACCATACTCGGAGGAATGCATCCAAGAATGGGCAAATTTTATAGCTAAACACCCCCATGTCCTCGCCCTCCTTGCAGGAGACTTCAACACAGTGTTGAATCCGGTGATAGATAGGTTAAGGAGAGTGGATTCCTTAGTAACAGACTCCGCCACAAACCTATCTTCCCTTATGGAGGAACTAGACATGGTTGAGCTGTGCAGACACACGCACGCAAATGATTGACAGTACTCCTACTTTTTAGCATTTCATAGCGTACTTTCAAGGTTACACATGATGTTTTGTAATCCAGCCTAACTTACAGAGTAACATTTTCAGACCATGCCCCCTTGTTGGCAGGTCTAGCACTAACAGCCCCAGATGGGCTAGAAACCCGATTTTAAACAAACTACAATAGATGCGCTTTTATAGAATAGAGTTTATAGAAATCAATGCTGACTCGGCTGACCCCTTGGTGGTGTGGAAGTCCTTAAAAAACGTACATCAGAGAGATAGTAAATGCTCAATGGTAGCTCAGAGTTCAATAGCGAGTATTAGAGACCTGGAAGCGAAAGTAGCCCAAGCAGAGCAACAGGCTACCCTGAACCCCACTGTAGCATCCTTACAAGCACTGAAACAAATGCAATTCAAATACGCACACCCCCAGTGGGAGCATGCTCAATATAAGCACCATTTCTCTAACGTCAATATTTTTGAGTACGGAAAACAAGGAAACTGCTTGCCTATATGGCAAAAAACAGTAAATTGTAAAGAACTGGTACTTATTCCTCCTTGATTTGATTTAAGTATCGCCGCACCTTGCTTCCATCCAAAGCCAGTAATAGTGGTTCAAAAAGTAATAGGTGTCGATACAAAACAGCGCAGAGGTTCTGCTGCAGAACCTCTGCGCTGTTTTGTATCGACACCTATTACTTTTTGAACCACTATATGGCAAAAAACCACACTTCCCCTCCGGCCATAAAAGACCAGAATACAAACAAGCCCTGACAAAATACATCCTACGTACCTTTTATAGAGTTATATTCATCTAAGCTTACAGTACAGAAAGGAGAGATTAAGAACTTCCTGTCCTCATTGCATTTGCCAGTACTGCAACAAGAGTACCAAACATTCCTTGAATCCCCTATAACTAGTGTAGAAATTGGTGAGGCCATAGACTCCTTTCCACTGGGAAAGGCAGCAGGGGCAGATGGAATCCCAATAGAAAGAGGCATATAAAACTGATAGCCCTTGTACTACAAAAAATGTATAATGAAGCATAAAACCACATACTCTCCCATCATCTGAGTATGAAGCAGTCATCATATTACAAGCGAAACCAGGCAAGGACCCCCATCTTGGTGAGTCATATAGTTCGATCACCCTACTAACAACAGACGTCAAAATCCTCACAAAGGTGTTAGCTAAAAGACTGGCTACGCTCATAACAATGCTGATAGGAGAGGACCATACTAGCTTCATACCATGAAAAACAACAGCCCTCAACTTGAAGAGGCTTTTTTTAAAACTTTCTATATCCTACACCAATAAGGACACAAGAGCAATCGGCATTAGACATCGCCAAGGCATTTAACACAGTCGAACGGCTTGTGAGAAGTGATGGCCAGTAATAGCATAGGCCCAAGGTTCACAGCACTAGTAAAACTACTATATAAAAAACCTATAGCAACTCTCAGGGTAAAAACAGAGGTAACGGATCCCTTCAATATAATCAGAGGTACTAGACAGGGGTGCCCCCTGTCGCCCCTCCTCTTTGCCTTAGCTATTGAACCTTTTGCACAGGCAGTGAGGCAACACCCCCAGATCAAAAGTTGGGAGATAGCGGGTAAAACAGAGAAAATACAATTATACGCTGATGATACGCTGGTATATATGAGTGACAGCGGCACCTCCTTAAAGGAGAAATTAACATGTGGGGAAAAAAACCCTACCCCCCACCCCAGGTAGACCTCCCTCCCTCCTCTAAGGCTAAATATCCCCCTGGGGAAATTCCCCATACTCCATACTTACCCTTTGGCACAGATTCTTCCAGCGAAGTTCCACGCATCCATCTTCTGCATCCTCAGTAAGCTGACTGGGAGATCGGCAATGTCCATGTAATTCCGTGCATGCGCAGTTGTGCAAACCGGCAAACTGCTCCAACTGCGCAAGCAGCTTACAGAGGACGCAGAAGCGCTGAGGGGTACGTATGGAGTATGGGGGATTTCCCCCCATAGTAAGCCTGGGGGGAGGAGGGAGCGAGGTCTACCTGGGGTGGGGGTTAGGGTTTTTTTTCCGCACAGGTTGATTTCTCCTTTAAGGGTCCTAATCTCAGGCCTACAACTAAGCCCAAGTAAATCAGTCCTTTTTCTCCTAGATCCTCTGGCACCACATGAGGAAATGGATAGGTGCCTGCTCCAATTGGTAGAAAAAATTACCTACTTGGGGGTACAGGTCACACTCCCATTAACTAAATATGTGATACTAAATGTGGATCCGGTGCTGAAATGGGTTAAAGCCAAAACAGATTTATGGGCTACCCTTCCCCTAGGCCCAATGGGCCGGATCCAACTCACAAAAATGACAACAATTGGGTCAAGAAATAACACCCTAAAGATATTTCTTAATTAAAATAATAGTTAAGAATGTTTCGCATAAGTGTGTTTGTGAGGGGACATGATTACTATCTACAAGCACATCAGAGGACATTATAGGCAGATAGCAGGGGGTTCCCCATGAAGAGGATCACCACACCAGAGCCCCCGTTTTAGACTTGAGGAAAATAACTTTTGTTTGAAGTATGTGGTTCTTCACAGTGAGGTTGTGGAATGCCTCTTCGGTTAATGTGATGGCAGATTATGTTTGATTTCTCGGCACTTCCTCAGGGACAATACAGGCACGAAATGCGTAGGTTTTTGAATCTGCACACCCACTGTTATAATGTTTCCATATTGTGTGAAAGCCGGATTGATATTATAACCAGCATCTTCTGTGTGGAGCGGTCAGCGCTGCAAGCGAGCATTACATTGTGCAATTTGGAGTATTCGGGAGGTGTAACTGAAGTCTCCCGATAGCTGCAACCGGCAAGGGAATACCACATGCTAGGGTGAGCCCTGCCATAGCCACTTCTCAACCTTTGCCGTAAGCAGAATATCCAAGGCTGTTGTGATACTAAAATCTTCTGATATGCATTTCTCTGTGAGCAACTGTTTTTAGATTGACCTCTATTTTTCAAAATCTTCAGTCCTGCGGCTGCCTGTGAAGATGCAACTGTTTTGACTTCTCTGCAAGTGTTCGAGACATCTGGGCAAGCTACACCTTCCCTGCAATCATTGCTCTCCTCTCAACTTGTCTAGTTGCCTCAGCCAGTGGATTGCAATGAGAACTTGTTTTTTTTTTTTAAGTAAATGGTCAGTACCATCAGCAGCTTGGAATCTCAGTGGCCCCTGTTGAATGGGAAGGGAGGCTCAATATGCCCATGCCATGCCTAAAGGCCTAACTACTCAAAGCTGTCATGACCGGCACCCAATACCAGAACAAGTGCCAAGTACCCTGGTCTCGGCTCGGCTTCACCAGTAGTGTGACCACCGTTGGGCTTCGGGAGGAGCTCTCAGCTTACTTGGGTGCCATCTGGACTTAACAAGGGGTACAAGGCGAGATGTTCTGGCCGGCAAAGGGGCACGGCTGTTAGCAGAGTCTTTTGGGCCGAAGGTCACGGTACAAAAGGATTAGGCAGGCGGATGGTCAGACAGGCTGGGTCGAGGCAGGCGGATATCAGAAACGTCAGGCAGGCAAGGGTCAAAACCTGATCGTCAATCAAGGGGTTAAGCTAGAAGAGTTGTCGTGGCAGGCAAGGGTCAGGATACAGAATAGTCAGGAAACAGGCAGGAGTCAAAACCAGATAATCAGGACAAACAGATTCAGGAACAGATGCACAAGGCTCAGAAAACCACTAGAAACTAGGTTCTATCACGGGCAATTTCAAACAGACAGACTGGGCTTTAAATAATATTTGAATTTCGCGCCTTTGCGCGCTGACGTATGACGTCTATAAACAACAAGGAGGCGCGCCGCACACGCCCTAGAGAGGAGCCGGCCCCAGCGAAAACACGCTGGCGCGGTTAATGGGAAGAACGGTGCAGCGACATCCCCGTCAATGGCGCGGCAGACGACCCCGCCACACAGGTATTCTTACATTATCCCCCTCTCCAGGGGGGGCCACTGGACCCATAGGCTTCCCAGGAAACTTTTGAAATGGAATTGCTTCCTGAGACGGTCAGCCTTGATGTCCTCAACTGAGACCCAAGAGTTCTCCTCGGGGCCATAGCCCTTCCATTTAATTAAGTACTGGAGCTTACCACTTACCAGGCGGGAATCAAGGAACTCTTGGATCTCAAATTCAGGCTGACCCTCGACCAACACTGGGGGAGGAACAGATGACTGCCGGATTTGTGAAGCTGGTTTGAGAAAGGAGACATGAAAGGAATCAGACATTTTAAAATTAACAGGTAACTTAAGACGAACAGAGGATGGGTTAATTATTTCGGTGATGGGATATGGACCAATGAATTAAAGACCCAGTTTGAGAGAGGGCACCTTCAACTTAATATTCTTGGTAGATAACCAGACCAAATCCCCCACTTTATACTGGGGTGCCTCTCTATGAGATCTGTCAGCAGCTTTCTTTTGAGCTGATGTAGCTGCAGACAGAGACTCAGGCACTTGAGACCAAACCTTAGAAAATAACTCAACAGAGGAGTTGGCAGATGGTACAGGGGAACCAGACCCAGAGAACGAAAAAGCTTTGGGGTGCAACACATTGACAATAAGGAAAGGGGATTCCCCAGAGGAAGAATGAGTAGCATTATTATATGCAAACTCTGACCAGGGTAACAGTTCCGCCCAAGTGGACTGGTTGTTGGACACATAACACCTGAGGTACTGTTCCAGGGATTGGTTCAACCTCTCCGTTTGGCCGTTGGTTTGGGGATGATAAGCAGTGGAAAAAGATAACTCAATCCACACCAAAGAACAGAAAGCACGTCAAAACTTTGAGAGAAACTGAACCCCCATGTCAGAAACAATATTTTCAGGAAAACCATGAAACTTAAAAATGTGATTATCATACAAATCAGCCAAGGTCTTAGCAGAAGGGAGGTGTGGAGGGGGAACAAAATGGCTCATCTTGCTAAACCTATCCACCACCACCCAGATCACAGTTTTCCCCTGAGAAGGGGGCAAATCAACAATGAAGTCCATCGAAAGATGGGACCAAGGTTTTACTGGAATGGGTAAGGGGATTAACAGACCCTGGGAAGAATTTCGAGAAGCCTTGGATCTTTGGCAGACTGGGCAGGAATTAATGAAGGCCTTAGCATCCTGTTTGAATGATGGCCACCAAACATGACGGGATAACAGGGGCACCATCTTCGAAAATGCCTGGATGCCCTGCCATCTTAGAATCATGAACCTCTCTCAATACTTGCTCCCTTAATTCCTGTGGTACAAACCATCTCCCCGAAGTGGTATCCGTAGGAGCAGATGTTTGAAGAGGGAGCAATAGAGAAGAAAGGTCAGATTCAAGGGTTGCTATGATAATTTCCCTATGAATAATGGGAGTACACTCACTAGAGTCAGAAGAAATGGATTCTAAACTCCTAGAGAGTGCATCCGCCTTGGTGTTTTTAGTCCCAGGCCTGAAAGTCAGAGAAAAATTAAACCTTGTGAAAAATAGAGCCCACCTAGCCTGCCTAGGATTAAGGCGCTTAGCAGACTCTATGTATAGTAAATTCTTGTGGTCAGTATAGACCGTCATCAGATGTTTTGCACCCTCCAGGAGGTGCCGCCATTCCTCAAAGGCCCATTTGACTGCCAACATTTTCCTGTTACCTATATCATAATTCACCTCTGCGGGTGAAAACTTCCTGGAGAAGAAAGCAAAGGGATGCAACTTGTTGGTAGTAGGGTGACTTTGAGAAAGGACTGCCCCGGCTCCCACCTCAGAGGCGTCACACAATGAGGGAAAAATTCTCAATAAACTGACGATAATAATTAGCAAAACCAAGAAACCTGTGGGTTGCATGTAATGAAAGGGGTTGGGTCCCATCCAGGACTGCTCTCACCTTGCCTGGATCCATTTCTAGACCTTTGCTGGAAATGTTAAACCCCAAAAACTGAACAGAAGAAACCCCATTTCGCATAAAGATTATTTCCCCTTAGCCTTTCGTAAGACTTCACAAACATGATTTTGATGTTCTTTCATGTTGGAGGAAAAAATAAGAATATCATCTAGGTAGACCATTACGAAGATCCCCAGCAGGTCCCGGAAGATGTCATTGACAAACTCCTGGAACACTGCGGGGGCATTACAGATACTCGTAGTGGCCATCCCTGGTGTTAAACGCTGTCTTCCACTCGTCACCCTCCCTGATACGTATCAGGTTATAAGCCTCCCTAAGATCAAGTTTGGTAAAGACCTTAGCTCTTTTAACCTGATCAAAAAGTTCGGAAATTAAAGGGAGAGGATATCGGTTCTTTATGGTGATCTTATTGAGCCCCCTATAGTCGATACAGGGACAAAGACCACCATCTTTTTTCCCAACAAAAAAGAAACCCGCCCCTGCAGGGGAACTAGAAGGTCTGATAAAACCCCTCTCAAGATTTTCCTTTATATACTCTTTCATGGCCTGGGCTTCCGGCAATGAAAGAGGGTAGGTTCAAATCAATTGGGCAGTCATACTGCCGGTGTGGGGGTAGGGTTTCTGCTGCCTTTTTAGAGAACACATCAGCATATTCTGCATATGCAGCAGGTAACCCCTCAAGGCATGTAGTTGCCACTACTGAGGGAAAGCATACCCCACCACACTTAGAACCCCATTGAATTACCTCCCTTGAAAGCCAGTCAATCAGAGGGTTATGCCTCTGGAGCCATGGTACAACGCTATCTCCTTGCAATGCACATTGTTTATACACATAGAAAGAGAAACGGTTTGTTTGGAAACCACACCTGACCCTAAGGGTCTCTTATCCACTGCCCATATTCTCATGGGGGTAGTTAGGGAAACCAAAGGAATCTTGTATTTGGCTGCAAAAGCAGCATCCAGAAATTTTCCCTCCACCCCAGAATCCACAAATGCGGACACCTTGACAGAGCCCGTAGGCCAGGTTAGTTTAACCAGAATCAAAACCTTGGAGGCAGATTGGGGAGAGGAGACTCCTGCACCCAAATGGAGCTCCCCTTCTCCATTTAGGTTAGGAAGCCTCCCTTTCCTCCTAGGGCAAAAATTTAAGAAATTACCCTTTTCCCCACAGTATATACATAAACCTTGGAGACGCCTGCGTGCCTTCTCCTCAGGAGTTAAATGGGATATGCCTAACTGCATAGGCTCTTCCTGAGGCAGAGGCACAGAGGGGTTAGAAAACTTAAAATTGGTCACCATATTAGATTTGACATTAGTAACCCCAGAATAAGTAGAACCACCCCTTTCACCCCTTCTCTCCCTCTGTCTCCTATCTGCCTGGATGGCCAGAGACATAAGATCATCCAGGTTGGAAGATAGGGGGTAATTAACAAGACTATCCTTTACTGAGTCAGATAAACCCAAACGGAACTGACTCCATAGAGCCAAATCGTTCCACCCAGTTTCCACTGCCCACCGGCGGAATTCGGTGCAGTGCACCTCCGCATCCCTTTTCCCCTGGCGCAATTTACGAATCACGCAATCGGCAGATGATGCAAGATCCGGGTCATCGTAAAGAATTGCCATGCTGTCAAAAAATATGTCTAGGGAATAACGAGCATGGTCGGAAGAAGGCATCCTGAGGGCCCAAATTTGGGGGTTACCCAATAACAGGGTCATTACAAACCTTACTTCCTCCTCACCAAATGAGAATGAGTGAGGATGGAAACTAAGGTACAATTTGCATGCCTCTTTAAAGACAAAAAATGTAGTTCTGTCCCCGCTAAATCTCTCGGGGAACACGATTTTGGGTTCATGGGGCCTGGTAGAGTTGCCCCATAAAGCAGAAGAACCCACAGGAGGAGCAGGATCAAGGACTGGCAGCTGCTGCAGAGTTTGCGGAGTCTCCGCTGATGGGTTAGATCATGATAACCCTGCAGAAGGTAATTCTGTTTCCGCTCATGGTCCTCCAAGCGCTGCAACAAGGTGGAAAGAAGCGCTTCGGTGGTAGTTGGAGAAACTGAAGCGGTAGGAGAAGCAGCAGCAACATCGACATGTACCCTGGTCTTGGCTCGGCTTCACCAGTAGTGTGACCACCGTTGGGCACCGTCCTGGTGAGATGTTCTGGCTGGCAAAGGGGCACAGCTGTTAGCAGAGTCTTTTGGGCCGAAGGTCACGGTACAAAAGGTTTAGGCAGGCAGATGGTTAGACAGGCTGGGTCGAGGCAGGCCGATATCAGAAACGTCAGGCAGGCAGGAGTCAAAACCGGATAATCAGGACAAACAGATTCAGGAACAGATGCACAATGCTCAGAAACTAGGTTCTATCACGGGCAATTTCAAACAGACAGACTGGCTTTAAATAATATTTGAATTGCACGCCTTTGCAGGCTGACGTCATACATCAGCGCGCCTGCGCCTTTAAATAACAAGGAGGTGCGCCGCGAGCGCCCTAGAGAGGAGCGGGCACCAGTGAAAACACGCTGGCGCAGCTAGAGGGAAGAACGGTGCGGCGCGGCTACTGCTGCTATGGAAGCAGGTGGGATCCGTTTCACTGCCGAACACCAGAGATAATTTTTCACACTCATATGTCAGGCAAGGAGTTGGTGTGCGGGGCTGCTGGCAACCCCTAGAAAGGCAGCAGTTAGGAGGATTGCAGTAACTCTGAGCAGGCATGTATCCAAATGGGAGGGCACTGCTATGTGAGCAGTGAAGCAGTGGGAGGAGATCACTGATACTAAGAATTTTAGTCCTACTAGATCGCTTGTGTGCCGACTGGAGCCTGCCTGATGGGGATTTAAATAGCAGCTGATGAGCAGTCCCTTCAGGGAGAGAGGAGATCGCCTGCATGTGTGGGAGTCACATTGCCCTTTTCCCGAGTTAAGCATCCACTCTCTTTAGAAAAAACTTTGACTACCTATTTCGCCAAATAAAACCTACCAAATTGCATTGTAGCCTATTGGGACCTTCCCCATAAATCGAACGATTTTTCCTTCGATCGAACGATCGTAGAATTTAGTTCGAAGTCAAAGTATTTGCGGTAAATCCTTCGACTTCGATATTCGAAGTCGAAAGATTTTACTTCGACAGTCGAATATCGAGGGTTAATTAACCCTCAATTTCGACCAATAGTAAATGTGCCCCTTAGATTTGCTCCCACACACACAGCAGAACAGGTAGGGCTATTACACAGCTGATCATAACAACTTCCATTTGCACATATATCTTTGAGGACCTTTACTTCTCCTTTAACAGTAGTTGGGGGGTAGGCAGTATGGCAGGCATCCAGTGTATAAATACTGCTGTAGAACTGCCCTATGGACTAAAACAAATTGAACATGGCCTATAAGGAGTTGTCTTTTGAAGCACAAACAGTAGGGTTCAGTTGTTGCCATCCACTCGGAATCCCTTCTAATACTGTCTGTGGTCTAGGGTTTAGCAATGCATTCTGGTACAATGGAAATTCCTATAGAACTCCATAATTAATCTCTTAGGTGTAAATCACTAAAAGTGCATTACCGATTCCCCCCACCAGATTTGGATGAAGTTAGCATTTAGGTTACGCTTAGCCCCTTATGCTCGCCCACTGGGAACACTAGGAAATACAATCCCAAATCAACAGGATGAACATGCAGAATATTAATTGAAGTGACACTGCCCTTGCCAGACAAGCTCTTTATGTATGAGTGTTTTGAAACATTCACAGATTATATGCATTATATAAATTTAAAAAAAACTGAAATATTTGTTGCTATATAGATATGTAAGGAATACTTACCGTGTCGCCTCCGCTCCGGTTTCTGTCCTCTCCAAGATGGCGGCACCCATGGTCTCCTCGTGGCACGCTCTGATTCCAATGCTTTAAGCGTGCGCAATGTTCTGACGCCAGCGCCTCACTATGGATGCAGCGTTAAGACGCCAGCACATCAAGCGATGCAACGTCAGGACGCAGCGGCATGATGTCATCCCGCCACGCCAGAAAACTGCAGACTTTGCCCAAATATAGATTCTTCTTGCTGAGTTCCTGGGTGTGACTTACCATATATTTTTGGATTCCTGTTTGACTTCGGCCTGTTATCTGGATATTGAACCTTGCTGCCTGGATTGACCCCTTATCCTGGACTTTGACTACTCTTTTGCTTAACCCTTTTGATACTGTGAACTGTGTTGGACTAATTACTTCCTCTTTGGTCCACTACTCCAAGCTGTGCCTTCAGGCCCTTACAAGATAAAAGTATTGTTCCCGTGAATGTTTGATGTATCATTTATTTATTGTTCCTCGGAACAGAAAGATGCCCCTGACCTCCCCTTGTACAGCTGCTTCAAAACCCAACAGCAAAGGATAATAAGAGGGAATCACATGCCTCATTACTGAGTGTCCCTGCTTCGTCTTTTTTTAGATAAGGTTTGTTTTTTGTAAGAAAGTGTAGCTAGTGATGGGCGAATTTATTCGCCAGGCGCGAATTTGCGGCGAATTTGCGCGATTCGCCACCAGCGAATAAATTTGCGAAACGCCTGCGAAAATTTGCCGGCGTCAAAAATTTTTTTTTCAAAAAACGGACGCCGGTGTCAAAATTTTTTTTTTCAAAAAACGGCACCGGCGTCAAAAACGGGCGCCGGCATCAAAAATGAGACGCCGGCGCCGTTTTGCGAATTTTTCGCAGTTTTGCGAATTTTTTGGCGAAGCGAAACGGCGCAAATTCGCCCATCACTAAGTGTATCTTCTCAATAAGCAAATTTGGCTTTCCAGAGGTTATGCTCATAAACTGCTACCTATCTCCCATTTCACAGATCAATGATTTGCACCCAGCAAGCTACAGCTTATGTGTCATAGTATAACTGAATCAGTGAAGGCAAAGTGCATCTACATATGAGGAACACCTCTGACAAACTTCATGTAAAACGGGGTTTGAGGTAATTGTAATCACACCAGTGTCCCCAAACAGTTTAGTGTAAAAATAATAACTGGGTAAATAGATAGGCTGTGCAAAATAAAAAATGTTTCTAATATAGTTAGTAAGGCAAAAATATAATGTATAAAGGCTGGAGTGCATTCAGTAGTTTGTGGAACAAATCCAGGGCAGCAACTTGTCTGCAAAGTTCTTTATTGGGAAGCTGAGTTACACAAAGGCTGGAGTGACAAGTGGCGTAAGTACCAGGGGTTGGGGGGGTGCGATCACACACGGGCTGCCGCAGCCGCGATAACGGTTATCACGGGCAGCTGGGCAGGGGGAGATTTTAGAACAGCAGCACTCTGGGGCGAAATTCATAGGGGAGAGGGCCCAACTGGGGCATCCTGCACCACGGCCCACTGGCAGGTATTTACGCCACTGTGTATCGACCCGGCCTGTCTGACTATTCCTGAATGCTGCTTGTGCTGGCACAGCCTGCCTGACCACACTTTCCCGTCTGGCTCTTCTGAGTGTGTGCCTTCCATCCAATATCCTTGGTAAACGATTGTGCCCCTTTGCTCATCCAGAACCCTTGCTTTGCTCCTCTCTTATTAAGACCTGGCAGCATCTGAGTAGCTGAGGGTTCCTCCCGAAGCTGAAGGCGGCTGCTAAAGGCAGAAGCAGAGCCGACAACAGGGAGCCTTGCATCCGTTCTGGATTTAGGGTGTCAATAATTCTCTGCAATGAGTTAAAACTTAACTTTTATTATGTTTCCAAAGGAACTAATTAAAAACTCATGTAGGAAGTAGCGTTTATGGAACAAATTGAAGGGATCTGCTACATAACAGCTCACAGGTCTGCTGTTACAAATGTCGTTAAACTGAGTTAAACTTGACCAACCGTTTTATAAACACTTATAATATTCCTGTGGTAATGGGCAGTATCAATAGGAAGACTCACAAACTTCTACCCACTCAGGTTAGATGTACCGTTGCCTCCCACCACTCTCATTTCCCCTTTCAGCAAAGTGCTGCTATTCTAGGTATTAAGGTTGATTCTATCCGAGAATTTTGTACACAGCTATATAGTATCATCGGTATTGGACAGTGCTGCTAGGAAGCTTCATGATTATCTACCTAGTCAAGATAGATACGCCTCCCACCACCAGCATAGTCCCCACCCGACTGTTAATTTCCCATTTAAGCCAAGTTCTGACTCCCTGCATACAGAAACTAAAAGACGTTAGAATGTGCCTGGCGCATGTTTGGCTCGGTGTGCACGAGCTTTATTAAAGGCAGCGATCGCAGGAAAAGGTGCATCTATTTATAATGGAGACCTGTGTTTGCCAATTTGAAACCACCAATCGCAGAAAGGAATGTCACGGCCGGCACCCGATACCAGAACAAATGCCAAGCACCCTGGTCTCGGCTCGGTTTCACTGGTAGTGTGACCACCGTTGGGCTTCGGGAGGAGCCCTCAGCTTACTTGGGTGCCACCTGGACTTAACGAGGGGTGCAAGGCGAGATGTTCTGGCTGGCGAAGGGGCACGGCTGTTAGCAGAGTCTTTTTGGGCCGAAGGTCACGGTACAAAGGATTAGGCAGAAGGATGGTCAGACAGGCTGGGTCGAGGCAGGCGGATATCAGAATCGTCAGGCAGGCAAGAGTCAAACCGGGTTGTCAATCAAGGGGTTAAGCAGGAAGAGTTGTCGTAGGCAGGCAGGGGTCAGGATACAGAGTTCAGAGTAGTCAGGATACAGGCAG